>NC_064854.1:40239553-40559553 GCF_024139225.1 Suncus etruscus
AAAAAATAGTCATAGCTTCTAAGGAAAAATCATTCTTGTACCAGATCATTTAAGTTGATGACAAGGAAAAAGTGACAGTTTTATGAATCTGAATTTAAGATGAATATTTATACTGGGGAAAGATGATAAAGGTTCCTCAACGCATCTCTTTTTTGGAGGGCACACCCAGCAGTGCTCAGGGGTTATTTCTGTCTCTGTGCTCAAAAATGACTCCCAGCAATCTCAGGGGCCCATATGGAATGCCAGGGATTGCACCTGGGTTAGCTACATGCAAGGCAAACACCCTATCTGCTCTACTATCACTCTGCCCCCCCCAATACATCTCTTGAGAGGAAGCAAATATTATTTTGCTGACATTTAATTTTTTGTCCTCAAGTAGATCAACAATATATAGATATGTCTAAAGTGATTAAAACAAACTATTCTAAATTGAACAAATTTCTGTAGAAAATGGATCCTAAAATAAGTATTTAGTGAGTATCTTTATGTTAGAAAAAAGAATTTCAAAAATAGAACAGTCTGTCCCTCATAATTAAAATGAGTCGCTCCCCTTTCATTCTTACAGTGATAGAAAGGTGGCCTTATTAGAAAGGAAATGTTATGAATGTTCAACAAACTTAGAGAAATGGTGAAATGGACAGCCCAGAAGATTCAAGAGGATATGAGAGTATAAATGAGAAAACTTCAAACAGAAATAGCAGAATTGAAAAGATGGTATGTGAAATGAAAACTGTTGTGTTACTGATCCTACCCTAATCAATTCTTTTGTGTGTGTGTGTGAAAGTTTTTTATTTATTTTTATTTTTTATATATTTTGTTTAAACACCTTGATTACATACATGATTGTGTTTGGGTTTCAGTCATGTAAAGAACACCACCATCACCAGTGCAACATTCCCATCACCAATGTCTCAAATCTCCCTCCTCCCCACCCAACCACGCCTGTACTCTAGGCAGGCTTTCTATTTCCCTCATACATTCTCATTATTAAGATAGTTCAAAATGTAGTTATTTCTCTAACTAAACTCATCACTCTTTGTGGTGAGCTTCATGAGGTGAACTGTAACTTCCAGAGAGAACTTTTGTGCCTGAAAATTATTATTGCAAGAATGTCTTTCATTTTTCTTAAAACTCATAGATGAGGGGCCGGGTAGGTGGCGCTGGAGGTAAGGTGTCTGCCTTGCAAGCGCTAGCCAAGGAAGGACTGCGGTTCGATCCCCCGGCGTCCCATATGGTCCCCCCAAGCCAGGGGCGATTTCTGAGCACATAGCCAGGAGTAACCCCTGAGCGTCAAACGGGTGTGGCCCAAAAAACAAAAAACAAAAAACAAACAAAAAAAAAACTCATAGATGAGTGAGACCATTCTGCGTTTTTCTCACTTTCTCTGACTTATTTTACTGAGCATAATAGATTCCATGTCCATCCATGTATAGGAAAATTTCATGACTTCATCTCTCCTGACAGCTGCATAATATTCCATTGTGTATATGTACCGCAGTTTCTTTAGCCATTCATCTGTTGAAGGGTATCTTGGTTGTTTTCAGAGTCTTGCTATGGTAAATAGTACTGCAATTATATATATCCCACCCTAGGATGTGACCTGGTGATAGTATATTGTATTATTCCTTACTTGGTATTCTGCTCCCACACTAGGGTGGTACCTGATTCTTGTCAATAAAAGAAAGGGTCTGAGGAAGGCTGGGGCTCATTCTTCGGTCTTCTTCCACTGAGCTGCACTCCATCTTAGGAGCAGAAAGCTTTTGTGGTTTGAATTTCTTGCTTGAGCACTGGATTTCCTGAACCCATTCTTGTACCTTTTCACTGTATGAATTATTTTCTGCAGATCTCAGCAACTGGAACTGTTCCCTGACCTAATCGGACAGGGGAATGGAAATTGCCTTTCCTGTCTGGGAGATCGGTGGGAATCAAACCTTAACCAATCTCCTAGAGAACGTGACACTTCAAAAACCTCACTGGAAAGCTTCACCAGCTGAGTAACAGCCACTAAGCACAAAATCAGTGGTATGGAAGATGAGCTGCATAACACCTTCATACAAAGTAAGAGGCTAGAAAAAATTATCAAAAAAAGTGAACATATGACAATAGAACTCTGGGATAAGCTCAATAAAAACAACAAAAATCACTGGTCCCAGAGACCCAGGAAGAAGCAACAGTCAAGGACATCATTACTGAGAACTAAAGAGTGCATGCAACTATATTCTGGATGCCTAAAATGTTATGTAGGTGGCAGGTGTTGGTTGAGCCTCTAGAAATAGCTTCTTCAGTCTCAAGGTGTAGTGGAGTTCTATGTAGTTCTCTCAATGTGAACTTTGATGTATGGTATTAAATGTCATTAAATGCTATGGTATGGTTCCTTGGCTGGAAGAAATGCACAGCCCTGGAACAAAGCAGAGTGGCTGCACTCCTGCTGGTCTCACTACAATGAGCTCAATTTGAGGATTTTCTCATTTTAAGTCTCATGATGCTACCTTTGGTACCATCAAACAGACCCCCCCACACCTTCTGCCCCAATCCTTGGAGGCGGGGGTTGCTTACCTTGTGACACTGCTCTAGGTGCTGCACAAAAAAGCCCCCTTCTGCAACATGCACACATTTTTACATGGCTAGGTCTAAGTTCAGTTAAGCTACTCTCATATTGAGATGTGTGTAAAACAGGTATGTGCTCCCAGTTGCTACCCTCGGGAAAGTGGCTCTTTATTTTAATTATAATAATTTTTATTTTGACCACAGTGAATTACATATCTTATTACAGTAATGTCTTAGGTAATTAACATTGAATCAGGGGAATTCCCATCACCAAAGTTGTCCTCCCTCGACCCCCGTTCCCAGCTTGCATCCCATATCCCTCACCCTTACACCCAGGCTGCTGGTATAAGTGGTTCCCTCTGTGTCTAGTTTACTACTTGGTGATCATACAACTGTTTGGTCTTGGTACCCTCTATTATTTCCCCCTCAATTTGAGGGGCGGAACTAGATGGTTCAAGTTATGTGATTCTGTTTGAAGAAAAGAAAATCAATAAAAATGGGGTAAAAAATCAAATAAGCCGAAAATGGGCGAAGTCCTTCTAGAGGCTCTCAACATCAGTTTGAGAGAAGAAAGGGAAAAAGAAAGAGAAACACCACAACAATACAAAAACAGATATCAAACAAAAAATCCAAATGAGTATTACAGCAATAAAGACAAGTACCACATAATAACCAAGGTCCTGAAATAAAAACAAAATAGAGTGCAAAAAAATGGAAACAACATCAACAACATCAAAACCAAATAAATAAATAAATAAATAAATAAAAACAAAATAAATAAATAAATAAAATTATTTTATGCTGACATTTTTTCCCTCCCCTGCATAGGCACAGTAAATATTGGGAATATTAGAAAGGGAATTCCCGGGGCCAGGCGGTGGCGCTGGAGGTAAGGTGCCTGCCTTGCCTGCGCTAACCTAGGACGGACCGCGGTTCGATCCCCCGGCGTCCCATATGGTCCCCCAAGAAGCCAGGAGCAACTTCTGAGCGCATAGCCAGGAGTAACCCCTGAGCCTCACAGGGTGTGGCCCAAAAAAAAAAAAAAAAAAAAAAAAAAAAAAAGAAAGGGAATTCCCTTGGACTACTAACAAAAGGCCAAAATCAATACAACATAACTGACCCACAAAACTGAGTTTGTATCTCAGTCATTGGAAACTTTGAAGATGGGAGATTGTGATAGGTGTGATATTGGAATTCCATATATAGAAAATAATAACCAGTATTATAAATCTTAATAACATCAATCAAAAAGTTTTTTAAAAATAAAAATAAAGGGGCCAGAGCAATAGTGCAGTGAGGAGGGCATTTTCTTGTCTATGATTGAACCATGTTTGATCACAGACATTCCATATGGTTCCCTCCACCCTAAGTCTGTCACAAGTGATTCCTGAGTGCAGTCAGGAGTAACTCCTGAGCAATGCTAGGTGTGGACCAATAAATAAATAAAAACAATACATACATACATACATACATGCATACATACATAAAACACTCAAATGACAGGATTCAAATTGCTTCTGTGTGGTGAATAGGTGAAGATTTGGGGCTGAGGGTAGAATTTAGGTAAAATAAAGAAGTTCCAGGTTTTGAACCCATGCTAGGATCTCTAAAATCCTTTCAATGGTAAGTGAAACATTTCTTTGAGTTATGTGAACTTATCTATCAAAGTAATCTAATACAAAAAGAGATTAATTAGAAAACTCAATCTATAGCCAATAGATCAGAAACATGAAGTAATATCCTGACTTAAGAGTGACAGCAAGGGGACAGAACAGCTCCTAGAACTGAGCCATTCACATAAAGGATCTGATGTTTTCTTCTCCAAGAAGAAAATATCAAAATTGAATTGTGGGATATCCAGCTGCCATCAGAGACATGTTCAGTGTGAAGAAAAAGACTTGGAATCAGTAGCAGAATCATATTATCTCTTGAAGACATGATGGAGTTTGACTCCTAAGGTGAGAAGCGAACTAGGAGAAGAGAACAGGATAAAATAAAGGAGTCTGTAGTTAGCCTTTCAATAAATATCAGTATGGGAAAGATTCAAAATTAACTTCATATCAACTTTAAGAATTAGAGGGCTCTAAATAAAAATTTGTAAAAATAGGTGCTAGTACTAACTCTATTGCTAGCAGTTATGTGGCTTTTGAAAAGTCATTTAAAATTTCTGGACTTAACTTTCTAATTTATGAGAGTCTAGAGTCAACACTTTCCCCCAAAGTTAATTTACTTATAAATATTAATAAGTTTTACATTGAAAATGCTCTTAGAGTCTTAATATTTTGGATAAATTTATCTAAACAACAACAAAATGGATTTTTAGCTGTTGTACTTTTCAAAGTGTTTAATATGCAAACATGAATTATGGAGTTCCAAATACAGATACAGTAGAATAAAATATATGCCAGTGTTCTTGCTTATAAAATCACTTGTGCAAGAAGTAAGTTTGGAAAATACCAGTCCTAGGAACAACCATTCAGAAACATAAACTGGAAAAATCTGTAAAGTATCCTTTAATGCTGGTATCTTTATTCATTCGAGTTGGTATCACAGTAAGAAAATGAACTTATGACAGGTATATGAATTATAATTTTTTCTTTGTTTTAAATGGCATCACCCTTCTTGTAATTTGTGTAAGAAATTTGCATGCGTTGACTCCCAGCTCTCAATCTACCCCCTCTAAATCCTTCTCTTTTATCCTTGTTATCTCTGACACTCATTTCAAAAGCAGTGAGAACCTGCTTCTATGCTCTACTACTGGACTTATTTTGCTCTCGTTGACTTAAAATTGTGGAAAATGAAAATCTTAATTACTGAGGGCATAAAAAGTCTCCTGCCTTCTTGTCTTTTGAGCTTGAAGCCAGAGATTCTTCTTCTAAACCACATATAAAATATGATCACTCACTTTTTAAAAAAAAAAAAGTCCTCCAAGTTCCCAAACTATTACAGATTACTATTGGGAATTCTTCAAGACCATTCCTGGCTCCCCTGAATTTATCCTCCTATTCCTGTTGCATGAGCCAAGTTCTCTGTTCCTTAAAGTTTATTGTTTTTACTTTTTTATTCCATTAATATAAGTTTACTTTGAGGGGGGCAAATTCCGCTTCTTGTGACTGCATTAAAACATTTTTCTTGGCTACATTAGTACCCCATCAGCTGCCAGGATCACTATCAATCTCTTCCCACCAGCACTTCTCCCCCTCACCCCACCCACTGCCCATCTGGATGCCCACACCATTGCCATCTTTTTTTTTTTTATCTTTAGGAAAGGCAAAAAGGGAGGAGAGAGGAGAGGGAGAAAAGGGAGAGAAAAGTAGGGGGGAAAAAGTGAAAAAAAGGGGGGCCGGGAAGGTGGCGCTAGAGATAAGGTGTCTGCCTTGTAAGCTCTACCAAGGAACGGACCGCGGTTCGATCCCCCGGCGTCCCATATGGTCCCCCCAAGCCAGGGGCGATTTCTGAGCACATAGCCAGGAGTAACCCCTGAGCGTCAAACGGGTGTGGCCCAAAAACCAAAAAAAAAAAAAAAAAAAAAAAAAGTGAAAAAAAGGGAGAGAAGAGGAGAGGTATAGGAAGAGGGGAGTGAAAAGGAATAGGAAGAGGGTGGAGAGAGGAAGAGGAGAGGGCAGAGTCAGAGAGGGAGGGATAGAAGAGGCTCCATTGCCATCTTAATTCAGGTGCCTCTACCAAGAGAGGGACTACCTAGATCCTGAACATCAGGGCCCCCGCAGCCACCAGTATCACCACAAATTTCTTTCCCCCAACACTGCCCCCTGCCTGCAGCCCATTTTGATTTTTGCAACTTTGCCATCTCAATTCAGGTGAGTCTTCTTGTTACACTAGGACCAACTCATAGGAAATATATCCACCAATCTCTTTCCCCCGGTGCTTCCCCCCACCTGTCACCCGTCTTGATTCCTGTCTGTCTCAAAACTCTCCCAGACACATTATCATCAATGCAAAGACATTTTAATTTGTAGTTAATATTTCTAGGCAGTTTGGCTCCATCACTTCGTATCTTCAAAAATATAGTTTCAAACCTCATTTGGCCAAACCAAAAAATTAGTTGAAAAGTTTTCCTATCTTATTTACATAACCTTGCATGATTAGGAAAATAACCTATAAGACAGATACACATATTAGTCACACTTTATACAATCAATTCAATAGATCACTGTCTTAAATAATGGGGAACCTGAAACTCCATAATTCCAACCCACTAAATGCAAAGAATAATGGGGAAACTACAAAGGAAAATAGCAATCGGGGATATGGGGAAAAAAGTAGACAAATTTTTAAGTCAGCCAAAATGCATGAGCCTTGTAGATTAGAACCTAAAATCGAAACTTAATGTGTTAGCAATAGAAATCAAGGAGGTGCTAACATGTGAAATTAAGCAATATATACATGAACGACTCAATGAATTAAAAAAAAAGAACTCTTTTAGAAGATAAGAAATTCCATACAAATGGAAATGAAGGAACTAAAAGAACATGTTAGCAAGTGACAGTAACAGAATTAATCTGGTGGAAAAATACACACACAAACTTAAAGACAAATCACAAGCTAACATTGATAAAGAAGTCAAAAAGAAAAAAGAAACAAAACAATGGAAGCAAACATAAGGTACTTACTAAACAAAGGCCAGAGAAATAATCTTGAAATTATAGAAATGCTAGAATGGAGGAACTAGAGAAAGGGAAGTAATTTAAGATAATAACAGAGGTCTTTCCCACTCTCTGGAAAGAGGCTGCTGTGCAAATCCAAGAGGCAAAAAGAATGTCAAACAAAATAGACCTTAATAGAAAAAAAAAAGATAAGTAGTAATTCAAAAGGCAAAAACAGAGAGATAGACTCTTTAAGGAGTGAGAAGAAAAACCTTAAGTATAAAGGGAAACAACTTAAGAATCAAACCAGATCTCTCATTTGAAACAACAGGCAAGAAAAGAGTGAAATGACATATTCAAATTAATGAAAGAAATTTTCAACTCAGAGTCCACTAATCAGGAAACCTCTCATTTATATGGGAGGGAGGAATAAAATCATTCACAGACAAAAAGAACTTGCAATATTCATTCTAACCATATTGACTCTAAATGAACTATTCAAAAATCAATTATGTAAGCCAAATACCCAATTGTAACAGCAACAACCTTAGAAAATATAATGGTACAAAGGCCCTCTCTGTCAATAGTTTTCGTAAATGTCAATGGAAAACTCTCCCATCAAAAGGCACAGAGTAGTAGATTGGCTCAGGAAACAAAACCCACCCATTTTCTGCTGGCAAGAAACACACTTAAAATTTCAGGATAGACACAGACTCAGAGAAAAAAGATAAAAAACAAACATACAAGATACTGGAAACAAAAGGGCTGTGACAGCCATACTTATATCAGAACAATAATGGACACTCTTTACTGATAAGGGGAACAACAGACAAAGAAGTACTAACTCAGATCAACATATATGCACCAAAAGTAAAAGCTAGCAAAGTATGTAAGGCTTTTGCTCAAAAACATAGAGAAACATATGGATGGTAACATGATAGTAGAGAGAGATTTTAACATGTCAGTCTACCAATGGACACATCCACTAAGCAGAACACTATAAAGGACAGAAGAATCCTAAAGAAGAAATGGAAAGAGCTGTGACTAATAGATATATACATGACCTTTCATACTAAAAAGCTGAATATACATTCTTCTCAAGTGCACATGTTATGTTCTTTAGGATAGATCACAATTAAGGACACAGTCTAATTTACATAATTTACAAATATAAGGGGCCAGAGAGAATGCACAGCGGTGGGTCATTTGCCTTGCATGTGGCTGACTTGGGATGGGCCCAGTTAGGTTCTTGGCATTCCATATGGTCCCCCAGGCTGTCGGAGCAATTTCTGAGTACAGAGAGAGTCAGGAGTGACCCATGAGTGCTGCTGAGTGTGGCCCAAAAACCAATGAATAAAGTTGTTTTTAAAAATTTACAAATATAAGAATTATTTCATGCACCCATTTTACCACAATGCCACAGAGATCAAGATTGACATAAAAAGAAGATATGGAGAAAATTCACACCTAGAGACTAAACAATATGCTGCTCAACAACAACTGGATCAAAGAGAAAGTCAAGGAAGTGACAAAGAGATGTCTTGGGACTAAAGGTAACAACGAAACAAATTACCAAAATTTATAGGACACAGCAAAAGCAGTAATTATGGGAAAATTCTTAGCAATACAGGCTTACATAAGGAAAGAAGAAAAAAAAATCAACCTAAAGGCACACCTCCAATATCTGGAAAACCAACAACAAAGGAATCCAAACAGAAGCAGAAGAAAAGAAATAATAAAAACCAGAGCAGAAATCAACAATTTAGAAAAAAGAAAATAATACTAAGAAACAACGAAGCCAGGAGTTGGTTTTTTGAGAGAATAAGCAAGATAGACAAATCAATGTCAAGACTCACAAGGGGGAAAAAAAGGGTATAATGCACAAATAAATCAGATCAGAGATGAAAGGAGAGAGATTACAATAGAACCCCAAGAAATCCAAGACATCATCAGAGCTTATTAAGAACAACTTACTTTGTTAAGCTAGGAAACCAAGAAGAAATGGACAGATTTCTGGAAACATATAATCTCTCAAAAAGAAATGAGGAGGAAAGAGAAAGCTAAGCAGGTCAATAACAAATAAGAAAATTGAAATAGTAATTAAGAATCTCCCCAAGAATAAAAGTTCAAGACAAGATGGATTAACAGGTGAGTTTTATCAAACATTCAGAGACAAGTTACTACACTTGATCCTTAGATTCTTCTGTACTTTCAAAGGAATCTCATTACTTATCTTGAAGCTCTACCACAAAACCATAGTGATCAAAACAGCATGGTATTGGAACAAAGACAGACTTTCAGACTAATGGGTCAGAACAGAACATTCAGTGACAACCTTCCAAGTATATGGTGAATTAATATTTTACAAAGGAGCCAAGAACTTGAAATATAATAAAGACAGTCTCCAATAAATGCTGCTGGAACAACTGAATATGAACTGTACGAAATTAAGGATTGATTCATATCTCACACCGTACACAAAAGTCAATTCAAAGTGTATTAAAGATCTTAATATTAGACCAAAATCCATAAAGTTCATTGGAAAGACATAGGAAGAACACTCTAAGATTTAGATATTCAAGAAGTATTTGATGATAGGATTCCAATGCTAAGATCTAGAATCAAACCTGAATAAATGAACTTCATCTATCTAAAATGTTTCTGTATGTCAAAAGAAACACAAGCTAAAATTAGAAGACAACTAACTGAATGGAAAAAAATTGTTGCACTCAACCATTAGATATAGGTTTTATTTCTAGGATATACAAAGTACTCATAAAGTTAACTCCACAAAAACCTAAGCCCCCCCCCCAAAAAAGGGAGAGGAAATGAACAGACACTTTTCTTAGGAAGACCAACAGACACATGGAAAAATGCTCATCATTTATCATTAAGAAAATACAAATCAGGACAACAATGAGATATCATCTTACACCAGTGAGAATAGTACACATCAAAAATACTAAGAATAATTTCTGTTGTCAGTTATGTATGTGGTGAGAAAGGAACTCTCATCCACTGCTGGTGGGAATGCTGCCAGTCAAACGCTTATGGAAAACAGTTTGGAGAATTCTCAGTAAACTCAAAATTAAGCTGCCATATAACCCAGCAACTCCACTTTCAGATATTTATCCCCACTACAGCAAAACATTCACCAAAAAGGATGTATACACACTGCTATTCATTGCAGTACTCAATATAATAGCTAAGACTTGGAATCAACCTAGATGTCCAACAACGAACAAAGTGGATCAAGAAGTTGTGGTACATATATACAATGGTAAGCCACAAAGCGCTAAGAAATGATACAATCATGCAGTTTTCTGCAAAATGAATGAAATTGGAATATATTATTTTAAATAAAGTAAGCTAGAAAAGGATAAATACAGAATGATATCATAAGTGATATCATATAAGTATGCAGTATTTTGAATAACACTGAAGAAATGCAATGGTCTAAATGGGAGTTGTCTTGAACACCATTGGCTCCATAGTATAGCTAGGAAAGGAAAGAAACTGAGTGGAGGTGGATAAACACAAATATATAAGTATGGGGGCAAGGGACAAAGGTTCTCAGGTTCATTGGTGGAGATAAAATAAAGGGACAGAATTAAATATTCAAGCCAAAGGCAACAACAATGGAATGAAAAGACCCAACTCTAACAATATAAATTGTAAATGGCCTGTTATACTTTCAGGCTGGGGGCAAATGGTGGTTATATGAGATACACTCTGGGAACATGGTGGAGAGAGATTTGACATTGGTGATGGAATTGACCCTAATTCATATATGTCTGAAACCAAACTATTAATGACTGTGAATCACAGTGGTTCCAATAAAATAAAATAAAAATTTAAAGGTATTTAAATCAGAAAAATATTTTCTTCTCAGGGCTGGAAATATAGTATAGGGGTGAGAAGCTGGATGCAGTTGACCCTGGTTTAATTTAATCCTTGGCTCTCAAGCACCACTAGGAGTGATCCCTGAGCATAGAGCTAGGAGCAAGCTCTGAGCACAGCTGATTGTATCTTCCCACATTTTTTTACAGTGCAATGTGTTTTGTTTTGTTTTGTTTTTTTGGTTTTTGGGCCACACCCGGTAACGCTCAGGGGTTACTCCTGGCTATGTGCTCAGAAGTTGCTCCTGGCTTGGGGGACCATATGGGACACCGGGGGATCGAACCGCGGTCCGTCCAAGGCTAGCACAGGCAAGGCAGGCACCTTACCTTTAGCGCCACCGCCCAGCCCCTGCAATGTGTCTTTTAATATTGTAGAGTCCACATCTGGAAGTGCTTAGGAGAATGGGAGCATCCACTGGCTGGGGACCTCAAAAATGCAAGGCCCTCCCTTATGAGCTACATGAGCTACAACCCAACATCTTCAGGAAAATACTTGTACCATTTGAGACCCAGATGGAAAGCCACCTCTTCTTGGTTACTCCCTGTATATTCTGTTCAAATGTATGTTCTCACTAGTGTGTATTTGGTTAATAACTCATTTATCAATGCACCCCTTGCTGATGCTAAGGTGATTTGTAAACTCATGCTAATCATTCTTCAGATAATAGGCTTATTGAACACAGAGACAACAAAGAATGACTGTGTGGGATTAAAATTTCTACTGCCAATTCAACTATGTCTGCTCTCATTAATTTATTCATTCAACAGCCATTTATTCAATGCCAGGCTTTGGAGATCATAAACCTAAAAAAGAACTAACACTGTCTTCCTTCCTTCTCCAGTATTGCTACAGAGGCTGATGGAAAGATAAATCTATGCCATTTCGCCACATCCTGCTTGGGTGACAATACAATGCACGTGCGTGCGCGCGCACACACACACACACACACACACACACACTACCTGTCCTTTGATCAAACCTCCAAAGCCTCATTTGCAGATGTATCCTATTAAGGTTCAGAAACAAACCTGCACTCAGTAAGTCAAAAATCCTAATGCACGTACTTTAATTTTATTTACTATAACCTCTGTGAAGTTCACAAATACACGGAAGTCCCCAGTGCTGAGGGCTAGAAAGATGGAGCAAGAAGATAAATTAGCTTTGATGAGGATTTCAATGAATGGTAATTTCTTACATTCGTGGATATTCCCCAAACACAGCTGTCAGAAGTGTATTGTGTAAATCAGATGCTAATTAAATTAAAACCCCACTAGAATTAAGGCAGCAAAGTATTTTGTCTTGTTTTCGTGCAAACAAGTACTCTCAATCAAGACAGCTGGAGCACTGGCATTTCAGGTACGTGGGAGCACAGCTGCCGAGAAGCAAAGCAACTGCTTTCATAATTGAACTGCCATCAGTAACAGGAAAATAATTGGCATTTTTGGACAACATCTGCCATGAGAAAAATCTAATGAAAACAGGTGGAAAGGGAGAGAAGAGACCGGAGTTCAGGTATAAGTTTTGGAAAAATCACATTATAGCTTTTAGCTCCTGCTTCCAACTTTCTTCACCAAACTTCTGGCTGTAGAGCATCAGGGATACAACCTAAATTTCAGGCATAGTAGGGCCAGGAGGAATACTATGTATAGTAGTTGTAATGTTTGTTCATACCACATTTGCTATCTCCCCAGATTTTGTATTCAATTTTAAATTCTAGTATAGGATGGTTGAGCAATAATACAACAGGAAGGGCAGTTTTCTTGAACATGGCCATCCTAAGTTTACTCTCTGGTATTCCAGGAGTGATTCCTGAGTGCAGAGACAGAAGTAATACCTGAGCACAACCAGATGGGGCTAAAATCCTCCCACCAATGAAATAAGAGTACACATAACTAAAACAACATTCAAAATATTTCAGGACAATAAATAAACACAGCTAAGAAAACATCTAAAATACATAGAAAAATATTATAACTTAAGTTTGGGTAAATTAGTCATTTGACAAAATTTTTTGTTCACTCGTCTACCTAATACCTAAATACATACATTTTATGTATTTCTTCATCCATTTGCCTAATACCTAGAATATGTTACAGAGAAAGTTAATCACCAAAATTAACAATACCAAAAAATTAAAGATAACTATAGAGAGAATTGAATAGGTTGTACTTGCTTTGCATGCAGGAAGCCTGGATTTAATTGAAATTTGACCCAGTGTAACATGGTCCTCTGAGCACCACCAGGAGAAACCCTCTAGCATAGGGTTGGAAATAGCCCCTAATTCCCTAAGCACATGCCCTCACTGGCATGTTCTACAAACAAAAATTAAAGCAAAAAGTTACCTAAAATTAACTGTATGGGGCTGGAACGGTGGCACAGGCAGTAGGTCATGTTTGCCTTACCCACGCTAACCTAGGACAGACAGCGAGCGGTTCGATCCCCGGGCGTCCTATATGGTCCCCCAAGCCATGGGCGATTTCTGAGTGCACAATCAGGAATAACCCCTGAGCGTCACCAGGTGTGACCCCAAAATCAAATAGATTAATTAAATAAATAAAATTAATTGCAATAGAATGATTAAAATAGGATGTACAAGGAGCAATTTCTTTAAAAGCAAATTCAAATAACTATCAACAACACTGTTTCCTGTTTCCTTTATCTTTTCTTTCTTTCTTTCTTTCTTTCTTTCTTTCTTTCTTTCTTTCTTTCTTTCTTTCTTTCTTTCTTTCTTTCTTTCTTTCTTTCTTTCTTTCTTTCTTTCTTTCTTTCTTTCTTTCTTTCTTTTCTTTCTTTCTTTCTTTCATTCAGGTTTTTGGGTCACACCCGGCAGTGCTCAGGGGTTATTCCTGGCTCCAGGCTCAGAAAGTGCTCCTGGCAGGCATGGGGGACAATACTGGGCGCTGGGATTCGAACCGATGACCTCCTGCATGAAAGGCAAACGCCTTACCGCCATGCTATCTCTCCGGCCCCACCTCCTTTATCTTTTCAATTGCTTCCAGAATTGGTGTTTCATTTACCATATCTCACTAATATTCTGAGACTTACAGCCTCAAGGAAGGTATGTACCATATTAGCTATGTATAAGAAAAATCCCACAAATAGTCAAAACAAACACTTCCTCAAGATGCCTGATATTAAATAATAGAAATTTGGGGAAACTAACAGTTATATCCATGAACTGTAAAACAATATAGCAATTATAAAGAGGGATTAGACTGGGAAAATATAGTTCCCCACTACACATGTGACAAAGGATTATTATTCAAAGTATAAATAACACTGGTATAAATATCCATCTTGTATTGTGACCTTGATACTGCCCTACAAAGCTCATTTCTAATCTTTTACTGCCTCAGTCCCAACCATTATTTCCCCCCATTTACCCATGTAGGTGCAGCTCATGACATGAAGCTCATCACATAGAGCAGGGGTCTCAAACTCGTGGCCCACGGGCTGTTTTTGGCCCCCCATACATGTTGTGGCCCGCGGCCAGCCTTCAAATATTGCAGTATTCTCGATTATTCGCTTACCAAATAATTGCAATAAAAAATCGCATTAGTAAGAAAAAAATGCATTAAACATTCGCATACCCCGAGCAGTTCCATTTGGGGTATACAAATATTTAATGCGAGTTTTTGCGATTTTTTCTTACTAATGCGATATTTTATTGCAAATATTCGGTAAGCGAAATCCTTTATGCGGCCCTACCTCACCCCGACTTTGCCTCCTGTGGCCCCCAGGTAAATTGAGTTTGAGACCCCTGACATAGAGTGATGAGTGCAGTTAGAGATAACTACACTGAAAACTATCATAACAATGTGAATGAATGAGGGCAATAGAAAGCATGTCTCGAGTACAGGTGTCGGTGGGGTGGGGAGGAGGGAGATCTGGGCAATTGGTGGTGGGAATCTTGCACTGGTGAAGGGGGGTGTTCTTTACATGACTGTAATCATACAACAACAATCATATTTGTAATCACGGTGTTTTAAATAAAGATAATTTAAAATAAAACACTGGTATAACTTTACAAGAACAACCACACCATTTAAAATGGGTGAGGGACAAGAGATAAAACTTCCTCAAAGAAGACATACAGATATCCAAAATGTATAGTTTTAAAATGCTTGGCATTGGGACTAATGTGCTAGTGCAGTGGGTAGGGCATTTGCCTTGCACGTGGTTGACCTGAGGTCAGTCTCTGCTGAACATATGGACCATCCTATATGTTCCCCAAGCCTATCAGAAGTGATCCCTGAGCACAAAGCCAGACTTGAGCCCTTAGCACTGCCAAGCATAGTACAAAAACAAACAAACAAAAATGTTTGGCATCACTTATTAATAGGGGAATAAAAATCAAAACAAACAACGATGCAATATCATCACATACTAGCGAGAATGGCACATATCACAAAGAACAGAAACAAGCAATGCTAGATGGATTTGGGGGGAAGGAACACTCATTTACTATTGGCGTGAATATTGGCTGACCTGACCATTTTGGAAAGCAATAAGGACACCTCAAAAACCTTGAAATTGAGCTTCCAAAAGGCTCGGCAATTCCACTTCTTGACCTCATATCCCAAAACCTCTATTCAGTGAAGAAATCCATACTCCTATTTTTATTGCAGCACTACTCACAATAGCCAAAATGTAGAAACCACCCAGTGTCCAATAAACAGATGATTGGATAAAATGCTATGGTATTTATGCACAATAAAATGCTACTTAGCTATAAAAGATTTAGGAAAGAAAAAACTGCTACTATGTAAATAGATAATGAAGAGAGTATCATGCTGAGTGAAGTAAATCAGAAAGAGAGGGATAGACACAAGGGAATATAAAATAACACAATAAGAAAATAACAAATGGGGCCGGAGAGATAGCATGGAGTCAGGGTATTTGCCTTGTTTGCAGAAGGACTGTGGTTCCAATTCTGGCATCCCATATGGTCCGCCAAGCCTGCCAGGAGCGATTTCTGAGCTGAGAGTCAGGAGTAACCCCGAGGGCTGCTAGGTGTGACCCCAAAACAAACAAGAAAATAAAATAACAAATACCCAGAAGCAACAAAAATTGAGATCTGATCTTTAACATGAAGCTTAACATGGGCAGAGGAGGAAATAAGATAAAAGGACAGAGGAGAGGGAGCATTGGGACAATGAGGAGGAGAAGCAGAAATTCGAATGGATGAAGTGGAGCTGAAATGTCTATGTATAAAACCTTACTGTTAACAGTATTGTAAACCATAGTGTTCAAAATGAAAGTTTAAAAATGTGTTCAGGGAAAAGGGTGGATTGAAATATTAAGTTATAACTACAACAAAACTACTGGTAATTGCCCTGAGAATCTAGATCAGGCCAAATGAATTTGTTGGTGAGGAAAAAAAAATCAGAAAAGTGGCTTACCTCTGGAAGGTAGGAAGTAGTCTCTACAAAAAAACTTTTGGGGATCATCATATTGTAAATCTTGACAAGAAAATTTGATACAGAGGTATACATATTGGAGTACATGACACATTCTTAAGATTTGTGCATTTTATCAAATGAGATTTTAGCCCCAGAATAAAAATATTTAATAAATAAAAATAGTTAAATAAAAATAAAAAAATTAATTAATGATGGACATGCTGAGGCATTTAGATAGACTTATACTGATGTCTGAAGTTCACTTTTAAATGTGTTAAATATAAGATGAGTTTCGTAGGAAAGAGAGCTCAAGGGAATTTTCATGCTGTAAGTTAAATTTTAAGCCTCACATAACATGGTTCCCTGAGCCTCACCGAAGACCATGCCTGAGGATTGAGTTGGGAAACATACATTAATTGAATACTGCTAGTCATGTTTCTCCCACACAAAAAACCAAAAAATTTTTAAATCTTAAAAGTAAGAAATTAATGGATGAGTAGAGGGAGGGAGGGATTAATGGATGAATGAGCAGAAAGAAAATACAGTAAATGTTTGATAATATAATATATACAAAAAATATCAGAGTATTTATTGTAACATTCTTTCAACTTGGCTACACTTTATGGTGAAATTGGAAGGTAAAAAGGGTACACGAGGTCCCCCAAAGCTGACAGTGATACACATTTTTGCGCTTCTCTTCAATGTCCTATTAATGAATCATGAATATAGAATTCTTAAATTCAGTGGTTTTTTTTTTTTTTAATATGGAACGCTTCACGAATTTGCATGTCATCCTTGCGCAGGGGCCATGCTAATCTTCTCTGTATCGTTCCAATTTTAGCATATGTGCTGCCGAAGCGAGCACAATTCAGTGGTTCTTAACTATGGCAGCTGATAGTAGGAATTTTGTACTTTCTTATTTTGTACTTTACTTATTTTTAATTATAAAACCATGATTGGCAAAATTCTGCATAAAACAGTTATTTTAGTCATTAGTGTTCCAATACCAATCCCACCACCATGGTGATGCTCCTTTCACCAAGGTCTCTAGCTTCCCACCCACCATCCAAGCCTAGATGAGTCTTCTGTGTTATTGTTTTTCACTCAGCAATCTTCAAGACCTTCTGTTCAATTTTCCCATCAAAATTGCTGTGATTTGACTGGGTTGACATTACTATGACATTTTGAGGTGAATTCCAGAAGTTATCAATCTGGAATGATTCAGTGGCTTGGTATTTGATGAGGGTCAGTTGTAGAACTGGGCTGTTTCTGTGGAAAGTGTGTCCGGTGTTGGTGGTGGCTGCTGACCTCCAGGCAGAAAAGGGAGTCTGACTGTCCCTATACTGAGAAGGCCCAAGAATCCTCAACCCAGATAGATCTACCTGAGACAATTCAGCAGCATCATGTTCTTTTCAAAATTAATTGTAGGGCTGGACTTTATGCTGTAAGACGTCAGGTGCAATCAGGGCTCTTGGTTTTTTTTTTTTTTTTTCAATAGAAGCCACCAGATATGGAGGTCATGGAGAGGCATGTTCTCTTCTGCTATCAGCTGCCATAGTTAAGAACCACTGAATTCAAAAATTCCATATGCTTGATTCAATATGCTTGGCCCCTGGAGAGGTGTTTCATTAGATTCAGATAGTTTGTTTGTTTGTCAGAAACACATCCCAAGCAGTGCTTTAGGAAGCCCAGAAAATATACAGCTAACTTAGTCAAATGGTTCAGTGTTCAGGCCTGAACTGTCACGAAAACCCACAAGTGTTCAGAGATTACAAGGGCTACTGGGGGTGGGGACCTCATATGATGACAAGAATCAAAGTTTGGCCCTTTTATGTAAAAGATATGCACCCATAGAGATTGTCCCCAGCTCTTTAGTTTTGCTTTATTTTGTTCCATCCACCTAACAGGGGCATATGCTTAGAAATTGTGATTTCAGGTAGTCTAAGGTAGAAACCTGTATATTTATCTTTAAAATCTCCTGAAAAACTTTTTAAAAGGCAAGTTTTATATAAACCACTGGTTATGGATATAAGGAAAGGAATTCACTATCGAGTGAGTTAAATAAGGAGCAACCATCACAAAGAGATGTTTTTAGACTTGTTTTTTAAAGGAGAGGTTGTGGGCCACTCCTGGCTACTCACTCTTGGCTCTGAGTTTAAGGCTCACTCCTCATTCTTGACAGACCTTTGGGAACTATAGGTAGTTTCTTTTTTTTTTTATAATTATCTTTATTTAAATACCGTAATTACAAATATGATTGTAATTATATGATTAAGTCATGTAAAGAACACCCCCCCTTCACCAGTGCAAGATTCCCACCACCAATTTCCCAGATCTCCCTCCTCCCCAACCCCCCATGCCTGTACTCAAGACAGGCTTTCTACTTCCCTCATTTATTCACATTGTTAGGATAGTTCAGTGTAGTCATCTCTCCAACAGCACTCATCACTCTATGTGATGAGCTTCATGTCATGAACTGCACCTACCAGCCCTCATCTCTCTCGTCTCTGAGATACTGTTAAAAATGTCTTTCATTTTTCTTAAAACCCATAGATGAGTGAAACTATTCTGCATCTTTCTCTCTCCCTCTGACTTACTTCACTCAGCATAATAGATTCCATGTACATCCATGTATAGGAAAATTTCATGACTTCATCTCTCCTGATGGCTGCATAGTGTTCCATTGTGTATATGTACCACAGTTTCTTTAGCCACTCATCTGTTGAAGGGCATCTTGGTTGTTTCCAGAGTCTAGGTATTGTAAATAGTGCTGCAATGAATATAGGTGTAAGGAAGGGATTTTTTGTATTGTATTTTTGTGTTCCTCGGATATATTCCTAGGAGTGGTATAGCTGGATCCTATGGAAGCTCAATTTCCAGTTTGTGAAGGAATCTATATCGCTTTCCATAGAGATTGTACTAGATGGCATTCCCACCAGCAATGGATAAGAGTTCCTTTCTCTCCACACCCCCACCAGCACTGCTTGTTTTCCTTTTTTTGTGATGTGTGCCAATCTCAGTGGCGTGAGGTGGTACCTCATAGTAGTTTTGATTTGCATCTCCCTGACGATTAGTGATGTTGAGCATCTTTTCATGTGTCTTTTGGCCATTTGCCTTTCTTCTTTTTCAAAGTGTCTGTTCATTTCTTCTCCCCATTTTTGATTGGGTTAGTTGTTTTTTACTTGTATAGTTCTGTCAGTAACTTGTAAATTTTGGATATTAGTCCTTTATCTGATGAGTATTGGGGGAATAATTTCTCCCACTCAGTGGGTGGCCTTTGTATTCTGGGCACTATCTCCTTTGAGATGCAGAAGCTTCTTAGCTTAATATAGTCCATCTGTTTATCTCTGCTTTCACTTGTTTGGAAAGTGCTGTCTCCTCCTTAAAGATGCCTTTATTCTCAATGTCCTAGAGTGTTTAACCTACATGTTGTTCTATATACCTTATAGTTTCAGATCTGATATCAAGGTCTTTAATCCATTTGGATTTTACCTTTGTACATGGTGTTAGCTGGGGGTCTGAGTTCGCTTTTTTGCAAGTGGCTAACCAGTTGTGCCAACACCACTTGTTGAATAGGCTTTCCTTGCTCCATTTAGGATTTCTTGCTCCTTTATCAAAAACTAGGTGGTTATATGTCTGAGGAACCTTTTCTGAGTACTCACGCCTATTCCACTGATCTTAGGGTCTTTCTTTATTCCAATACCATGCTGCTTTTATAACTATTGCTTTGTAATTCAGCTTAAAATTGGGGAAAGTAATGCCTCTCATATTCCTTTTCCCAAGGAGTGCTTTAGCTATTCGAGGTTGTTTATTATTCCAAATGAATTTCAGAAGTGTTTGATCTACTTCTTTGAAGAATGTCATAGGTATCTTTAGAGGAATCACATTAAATCTGTACAATGCTTTTGGAAGCATTGACATTTTAATGATGTTGATCCTGCCAATCCATGAGCAGGGTATGTGTTTCCATTTCCGCGTGTCCTCTCTTATTTCTTGGAGCAGTGTTTTATAGTTTTCTTTATATAGATCCTTCACATCTTTGGTCAAGTTGACTCCAAGATATTTGAGTTTGTGTGGCACTAATGTGAATGGGATTGTTCTCTTTTTTTTTTTTTTTTGGTTTTTGGGCCACACCCGTTTGACGCTCAGGGGTTACTCCTGGCTATGTGCTCAGAAATCGCCCCTGGCTTGGGGGGACCATATGGGACGCCGGGTATCGAACCGCGGTCCGTTCCTTGGCTAGCGCTTGTAAGGCAGACACCTTACCTCTAGCGCCACCTTCCCGGCCCAAGGGATTGTTCTCTTAATGTCCATTTCTTCCCTATCATTATTAGTGTATAAAAAGGCCATTGATTTTTGTGTGCTAATTTTGTAGCCTGCCACTTTGCTATATGAATTTATTATTTCTAGAAGCTTTTTGGTAGAGTCTTTAGGGTTTTCTAAGTAGAGTATCATGTCATCTGCAAACAGTGAGAGCTTGACTTCTTTCTTTCCTATCTGGATTCCCTTGATATCTTTTTCTTGCCTAATCGCTATAGCAAGTACTTCCAGTACTATGTTAAATAGGAGTGGTGAGAGAGGACAGCCTTGTCTTGTACCAGAATTTAGAGGGAAGGCTTTTAGTTTTTATCCATTGAGGATAATATTTGCCACTGGCTTGTGGTAGATGGCCTTAACTATATTGAGAAAGGTTCCTTTTATTCCTATCTTGCTGAGAGTTTTCATTAAGAATCGATGTTGAACCTAATCAAATGCTTTTTTTGCATCTATTGATATGACCATATGATTTTTATTTTTCTTGTTGTTGATGTTGTATATTACGTTGATTTATTTATGGTTGTTAAACCATCCTTGCATTACTGGGATGAAACCTACTTTATCAAAGTGAATGATCTTCTTGATGAGGCACTGGATCCTGTTCGCCAGGATTTTGTTGAGGATCTTTGCATCTGTGTTCATCAGGGATATTGGTCTGTAATTTTCTTTTGTTTTTTGGCAGCATCTCTATCAGGTTTTGGTATTAAGGTGATATTGGCTTCATAAAAGCTATTTGAAAGTGTTCCTGTTTTTTCTATTTCATAAAAGAGCCTGGCCAGGATTGGTAGTAGTTCCTCTTGAAAGGTTTGAAAAAATTCATTCATGAATCCATCAGGGCCTGGGCTTTTGTTTTTTGACAAATTTTTGATTATGGTTTTAATTTCCTCAATAGTGATGGGGGTGTTAAATATGCTACATCTTCTTTATTCAACCATGGAAGGTTATATGAGTTCAAAAATTTATCCATTTCGTCCAAGTTCTCATATTTAGTGGAGTAGAATTTCTCAAAGTATTCTCTGAATACCCTTTGAATCTCTGCAGTATCTGTAGTGATCTCCCCCTTTTCATTTTTAAAACGCGTTAGCAAGTTTCTCTCTCTCTCTCTTTTGCTTTGTGAGTTTTGCCAATGGTCTACCAATCTTGTTTATAATTTTTTAAAGAACCAACTTCTGCTTTCGTTGATCTTTCAGATGTTTTTTGGGTTTCCATTTCATTGATTTTTGCTCTCAGCTTTGTTATTTCCTTCTGTCTCCCTATTTTTAGTTTCTTTTGTTGATAATTTTCTAATTCTATAAGCTGCGTCATTAAGCTATTCATGTATGCTCCTTCTTCCTTCCTGATGTGTGCTTGCAAAGCTATAAATTTTCCTTTCAGTGCTGCTTTTGCTGTATCCCATAGGTTCTGATAGTTTGTGTTTTCATTGTCGTTTGTTTCTAGGAAATTTTTTATTTCTTCTTTGATTTCATCTCGGACCCACTGGTTGTTCAGTAGTAGACTGTTTAATTTCCAGGTGTTAAATTTTTTGTTCTGTGTCCCTTTGTAGTTCATATCTAACTTCAGAGACTTGTGGTCAGCAAAGGTAGCCTGCAATATTTCTATCTTCTTTATTTTATGGAGGTATATTTTATGTGCTAGCATGTGGTCTATCTTGAAGAATGACCCATGTACGTTGGAAAAGAATGTGTATCCAGGTTTCTGAGGATGGAGTGTCCTATATATAGCTACTAGGCCTCTTTCTTTCATTTCTCTTTTCAGGTTTAGTATATTTTTGTTGGGTTTCCATTTGGTTAACCAATCAAGTGTTGACAAGCCTGTGTTGAGGTCTCCCACAATTATTGTGTTATTATTGATTTCCTTTTTTAGATTTGTCAACAATTGTATTAAATACTTTGCTGGTCCCTCATTGGGTGTGTAAATATTTAGGAGAGTGATTTCTTCCTGCTGTACATATCCCTTGATTAGTACATAATATCCATTTTTGTCCCTTACAACTTTTCTGAGTATAAAGTTTGTGTCATCTGATATTAGTATGGCCACCCCCGCTTTTTTAAGGGTGTTGTTTGCTTGGATAATTTTCCTCCAGCCTTTGATTTTGGGTCTATGTTTATTCTGACTATTCAGGTGTATTTCTTGTAGGCAGCAGAAGGTTGGCTTCAGTTTTTTGATCCATTTCGCCACTCTGTGCCTCTTAATGGGTGCATCTAGTCCACTGACATTGAGAGAAATAATTGTCATGGGATTTATTGCCATCTTTGTGTAGAAGTTTGGTGTGTTTTTGTTCTGTCTTGTCTTTAGATTAGATCTTTTAGTTTTTCTTTTAAGGCTGGTTTTGAGTCTGTAAAGTTTTTGAGCTGTTGTTTATCTGTGAAGCCACATATACTTCCTTCAAATCTGAAAGTGTTCTTGGCAAAGCATTTATTTCATTGAGTTTGTCACTATATCCCACCACTGCCTTCAGGCCTTGAGTGTTTCTGGTGAGAGGTCTGCTGTAAATTTCAAGGATGCTCCCTGGAATGTAATTTCCCTTTTCGATCTTGCTGCTTGCAGTATTCTATCTCTATCTGTGGGATTCATCATTGTGACTAGGATGTGTCTTGGGGTGTTTCTCCTGGAGTCTTTTTTAGCTGGTATTCTTCAGGCATGCAGGATTTGGTCACATGTTTTTTTTAGCTCTGGTAGTTTCTCTGTGATGATGTTCTTGACTGTTGATTCTTCCTGGAGATTTTCTTCTTGGGTCTCTGGGACTCCAATGATTCTAAAGTTGTTTCTATTGAGCTTATCAAAACTTGTATTTTCATCTGCTCATATTCTTTGAGTAATTTTTCCATTGTCTGATCATTTGATTTAAGGCTTTTTCCAATCTCTTCTGCTGTGTAAAGTTGTTATGCAACGCATCTTCCAGTGCACTAATTCTATCCTCAGCTGCTTTTAACCTGTTGGGAAGCTCATCCATTATGTTCTTCAATTCATCTACTGAGTTTTTCAGACCTGTTATTTGACCTGATATTTCAGTTTGGAGTTTTCTGATTTCTATTTTCATATTCTCTTGATTTTTATTAGTGTTCTGATCTATACTTTCTTTGAGTTCTGTGAGCATCCTCCATATTCCTTCTCTAAACTCCATTTCTGAAAGACTGCATAGGTGGTTGGCCATTGTTGGGTCATCAGAGTTTTCATCTTCATTCTCTATGGTTGATGTTAGTCTGCGTATTTTTCCCATTGTTACACTTATGCTGTGGGTTTTTCTACGTGTTGTGGTGGTATTCATTGGCTAGGTGGAGTGCGCAGCTATGAAGCGAAGCGGAGTGACCACGCTCCTCTGCTTTGACCCCTTATAGGTGGGCTTAAGGGGCCCAGCAGAGTCATCTTTATTTGCAACTCCAGCCCGGAAAGACTCACCTCAGCTGAGGCAAGCCATCAGGGGATGAATGCCAGAGAAGATCAAAGTTCCCAGGTTGAAGCAAGCCGGGGGAAGCCCCAAAATGTCTGCCAAGCTTAAGGGGCCCAGCAGAGTCTGTCTTATCCACAACTCCGGCCCGGAAAGACACCAACTATAGGTAGTTTCATGGATAAAACATGGGTCAGCCACGTGCAAGGCAAAATCCTTTATCACTCCTATCATACTACCATTCCTACCATATAACTTTTATGTTTGATTGAGGTAGTAAAATTTACAGTATGGTGATCCAAGAACAAATGAAAGTTTAAAAAGAGCTATGGTTTGTCTACACAATGCAATACTATGCTGCACTAAGCTACAATGAACTCAAGAAACTTGCTGATACATAGCTGGACATGAAGTTTATCTGAGTAGAATGAGTCAGAGCAAGAGGAATGTTCATACTAACTTGCTAGATATAAAAAAATATCACAAAAGGAGAATAATAGCCAACATATATAAAAGCTAAGACCAGGATTACTGGTCCTTAATAGAAAGCTTGCCAAATGACAGTGATAGTGACAAATGATCACTATGGACAAGAATTGGGTGCTAACAGGGGATCAGATTATATGATTGATATACTTTCTATAACAATATTGCAAATTAAAGTGCCTAAAAAGAAAAATAAAAAGCATCTGTCATAGAGACTGACTAAGGAGCATGAGGGAAACTGGGGGCATTGGTGGAGGAATGTGGACACTGGTGAAGGGGGGACATTGGAACATTGTAGAAATAAAACTCAATCTCAATCCAATTGTAATTTGAGAATTCAATAAAATTTTAAAACTATTTTAATATTGTAAGTAAAAGGTAATGCTTATGTTCAGGAGTTAAAAGAAGAGGAAACAATTTAGAATGATAAGTGCTTAACAGGGTCCTTGTTTAGATTACTAATTACTACTTAAGTGCAAATAAATTGTTTATTTTCTCAGTTGCTTCTTCTTGCCTTTCATTTCTCCATTCCCCTATTCTCTATTCTCCTCACCTCTCTTGCTTTCTCTTCTATAATATTAGTATATAAACAAAAATTACACAAATGACATAGCAATGTGTTTTTTGTTTTCTTCCCTTTTTCTCCTACACAAGCTCTGGATGTCTTTCTCTGTTTATGCATATACTTCCATAACTCTTAGCACAGGACTTATGAAAATACTAGGAATCTAAATGAAATCAATTCAAATAAAGAGCAAATTTTATAAAATGTAAATGTTGGCATGTGCTACCAACGAATCATACTTGAATGTGAGTTAACTAACACAAATTACAGTGCCAGCATCAACATGTTTTAAAATATTCAAAAAAAGGGATAAGTTTAGGATTGGTGATATAAAAAATGTAGTTGGGGATTATTTTTTAACTTCATCTAAAAGTAAATTAAATTAAGTTTAGAGTGGCCTAAATTAAATTTTAAACTGGCCTAAAATAAGTCCTTCAACATCCATCCTCCTTTTTTGTGTATCACATTTTTTTTTCTAAGATATAACCCCTTGTAAGTTATCTCTTTTGTGGTTTTGGTTTTTTTGTTTGGTTTTGTTTGGTTTGGGTGTCACACACTGCGATGCTTAAGGGTTACTCCTGTCTCTGTGCTCAGAAATCATTCCTGGCAGGCTCGGGAGGACCATCAGGGATGCTGGGATTCCAACCACTGTCTGTCCTTTGATGGCTGCCTGCAAGGCAAATGCCCTATCTCTGTGCTATTACTCTGGCCCCAAGTTATCTCATATCTATTGGCAGTAGTGGCAACTCATGAGAATACTTTGCTTTATGTTGACAGTTCTGTCCATCACCATCTAGTCTTTTAATTTATATCATGATTAAAAAAATTGCTCTGAGTTAATATTTCTGTATGGAGAAAATGACTCATTATACCAAATGGAAAAATAACAGTCCACTAGTTAGTGTACATAAGAAACCTAACAGGCTAGCCTTTTTCCAATGGTTACTCTAACTTTCTAACTTCATTATTCTCTGCAGTCCACTTAAGAAATGGGTTATAATGTTTGTCTTTGCTTAAGATTCAACCTACATAAACATCATACACCAGTTCACTGGAGTCTACCAAGGACTCATTTATATGGTGAACATCTGGAAATTTTCCAAGAATTGGATGGGGGTGGGTGAGCCACAGCAAAAACAAAGATCAAAATCTTTGACTGGGAGATATATATTAGAAGTATTTTTAAATTGTTTTAATTTTTTATATTAGACATATTTTTAAATGTAGTTTTTGTAGTTTTGAAGGGTTGGAGCAATAGCACAGCAGTAGGGTGTTTGCCTTATACGCAGCTGATCCAGGACGGACCTCGATTCAATTCCCAGCATCCCATTTGGTCCCCAAGCCAGGAGAGATGTCTGAGCACATAGCCAGGAGTAACCCCTGAGCGTTCCCAGGTTTGGCCCAAAAAACAAAACAACTTTCAAAAAGTAGTTTTTGAAAAAGAGAGCTATTTCCAAGAAGCAGCAGAATAAAAGCCTCCAAGGTTAATCATTACAACTACTCAGACTTTCTGAGAATATAATCATTAGAAATTTTGTTCTACCAAAAAAGTTCTATTCACATGTGCATACATTAAATAATTACCACCACCCCACTATTGCCAAATAAGATTGGGATATGTGGTGCATCACAACCAACTTTGGATAATTTATAATATCTTTTTAGTTTTGAGATGTCCTGTAGTAAATGGTCCTGTTTCATTGTACTTAATTTAGAGGGTCACAAACTTACTTGATCACAGACTAAAGCTATTACATCTCGTGAAGCTGGTACTCTCAAGTGGTGGTTCTCAAACACTTTGGTCTCAAGACCAAAGTTTGGCCCTATCAGGAGAAAGAAATCATGTAGTCATTTGAACAAGAAATGTTTAATATAAGGATTTATTAACTCTAACATGGAATAGACCAGAAAAAAATATAAAGAAACCTTCAAAGGATATCAAAGCAGACACTATGAGCAGCCAGCCAGCAGTTGCCCTAGAGCTGTCTTAGATTACCCAGGAAGACCAAACCTGCCTCACACAACTCAAATCCAAATCTAGTAAAGAGGACAGGGCTGAGAAGTGGAATTCACTGAATACCTTCCTTCTCCAAGTTGCCAAAGAATTAATTTCTAGGGTACTAGGAAAAGTGAGGCATACCAATGGAAGAACTATGCTACAGAAACTCCAAAGTGGAATGCTAACAAACAAAATTATAAAATCGGAAGACTTAAACAGATACTTCCTTGGAAAGCATACAGATGGCCAACAGGTACATGAAAGAAAAACTGTTCACCACTGCTATCAGGGAAAGGCAAATTAAAATGGTCTCATATAATGAGAATGGCCAATAGAAATAAGCCCCACCCAACCCCAAAAAAACAGTGCTGCAGTGAATGAAACCCTCATTGACTGTTGATGAGATTGTTATCTGGTTCAGCTTCTATGGAAAACAGTATGGATACTTTTTAAAAGATTAAAAATAAAACTAACATGATCAGCAAGTATCTTTATGGTATCTATCCTAAGAGGACAAAACATTAAATTATAAATATATGCACATGTATTATATATATTAAATGATAAATACATTGCAGCATTATTTACATTATATTACATCTAGAAAAAAACTAAAAGCTCAGCAGATGAGTATATAAGAAAATCATGATATATACAATGAAATACTACTCAACCGCAAGAAAAAATAAAATTTTGCTTTATTGCTACTACTTGAATGGCTTATATTAAGGAAAGTACATCAGAAGGTCAAATCCAAAGTACAGAAAGTACATCAGAAGGAGGACATTATCTCACTTGTGCATGGCATTTAAATATATGAAGCAAAGAAATAAACAGTGTTCTATGAGACTACTTGGATTTTGAGAGCAGAACTGAATTTACCAAATTGGAGTAGGTGAGGCAATTGGAAGAATCTGAGGTATAGTGTTGGAGCACCATCAGTTATGAACAAATACAGAAATGCTATACCCACAAATTGTAAACATTGACACTGTGTCTGCTATGTGTCTGCTTTGTACAGTTAGAATGTTACAGAGATAGTAGTTTTTAGTATTGAGTTGTCATCTTATCAGCTAGTAGATCTTGGTCCAAACTTTTATAGAGAAAAAGATTGTCTTATTCCTTTTCATTTCAAAGCTTTATTTCTCCATTAGAAAAGAAATACATTTAAAATTTTTCTCTGAAAATGGTCCTGTGTTTCAGAATACCTCAACCTAGGGTAAGGACCCTTTAAGTTGGGAAACTGATCAGATGATCAAGCTAAAATTCTATTAGTGAAATAGAGTAAACTAAATATGAGAGAGTAAGTATTCAATATAGGTAGTTTTAATTGTTTGGTTTCAGTTTTATAGATATGTGTTAATGATAGATCTCCAATGGAAACTGTATTTATTTTTTCAGGGTCAAGTTTAAAGTGTCGGAAGAGCCCTGCTATATTTCATTGTAGAGTGATGTGTTGTTTTTCTTAATTCAGTAGAAAAATTAAGAGTAAATTATTATCTGATAAAATCTTATTTAAAGAAATGATCACCTGCCATATTTCTCTGGAGATATTGTCAAACACACTCATAAAACAAATAAATGGTATAGGATAACCAGACTGAAAGGTTTCATATTGGGCTATTTTCCTAAATAATCACTCCTTGAATGATGTATATTACAAGCTAGTTGTTGAATTTCAAATGCATATTATATTGAGTAAACTGTTCAGTGCATAGCTTTCCTTCACTAATTATACCCATCCGCCTATGCTTTATTTCACTCACTAGTTATAAATCATTTTCTTCTCTCTGTATTTTAAGCCAGCATGCAATAATCTGAAAACATATTTTATAACTCATTGGACTGAGAAATATAGTGGCAACAGATGATAGAAGGATGTTATGAATTATTTAAAACATCATACATCATGAATGCCTGAAATGAGAATTTGATAGTTAAATCCAAAATCCTAAAAAAGAGAAAACTTAAGCAACAATGTAACTCTGATCTGTGATGTTATTAAATACAATGTGGATTCAGTTGTTGGTATAAGTTATTTTCCAACACAGAAAAGTAATCGCATCTCATAGAGTGTACATAAAAAATGTCTTAGTCTTGAGGGCCGGGCGGTGGCGCTAAAGGTAAGGTGCCTGCCTTGCCTGCGCTAGCCTTGGACGGACCGCGGTTCGATCCCCCGGTGTCCCATATGGTCCCCCAAGCCAGGAGCAACTTCTGAGCACATAGCCAGGAGTAATCCCTGAGCGTTACCGGGTGTGGCCCAAAAACCAAAAAAAAAAAAAAAAATGTCTTAGTCTTTAGCATGTATCTTTTAATTTGAAAAAAGGACAGTTACTTTTACAATTTCAAATGAGGTTTTTAGCTTGTTTTGTACTCTGGAAACTCTTAAGATACTAATGCAAAAAGGCTATTGGTGCAGAGAACAGAAGTTCTTCACTGTCATCATCTCAGAGAAAAATAAAATCGAGGCATTTGCTTTTCATCTAGCTGTCCCAGGTTTGATCCCCAGAACTACATAATGTAGCCAAACACAACTAAACGTGACCCCTATCACAAAACCGAAAATACGCTCTGAACAACAACAGGTGGGATCCAAAACAGCATCAAATATATATTTATGAATATAATAGAATGCATATTATATCATCAATAGACTATTTATGGCATCAGTATATACTTTTTGATATAAAAAAACTTTTTAACAAATCTAGTTTTATAATGTATAAATTTTATGTATTTTAATTTATCTATTTTAATTTTATGGAATCACCATTTGTTAATAATTTTAGGTATATAGTAAGTAAATTGCGATCATAATTTGCCCCTAAAATACTCCAAAATTGTTCCTAAGAGTAAACATATTCTCCTGCAGAACCATTAATAATTACATTGAATCAGTAATATTTAATACAGAGACTAATCTGAATATTCTTAATAACCCCCAACACCTGGAATTCTTGCTCCATTGCCAAGATGTCATTCAGTAACACCTTTAATTCTCAGAATACACAATGCAAGAGTGTTTCTAACTCTTTAAGTACCCAAGTCTCATTACCCTTGCAAGGACCCAATTCTCATAGTCTGTACTATTTATTAATATCCCCCCTCAAGCCCCAAATCAGCACTGAGGAGTAGAATGAAAATGATGGCATAATTGAAAGAGGCTATGGATGGTCTCCAGATGGGGCCAATAGTCTTCTTTTAATCTAGAGTGGAAAGCCACAAAGCTTTGAGAGTGGAATTTACCTTCTTCATTCTTTGTATCTTTTTTCTTTCATTCTTTGCATCTTTCTTTTCTCCTTTTTTTCTTTTCTTCTTCCTTTCCTTCTCTTTCCTTCGTTCCTTTTTTCTTTTTTCTTTTATTCATTCTTTCTTTTGTTCTTTCCTTTCTCCTTTTCTTTCTCTTTCTTTTCCCTCCCTCCCTTCCTCACTTTCTTCTTTCTTTCCTCCCTTTCATCTATAAGTGTTCAGAAATTACTCCTGACTCTGCACTCAGAGATCACTCTTAACTGTGCTTGGAGGACCATGAGGTGCCAGGAACTGAACCTGGGCCAGCTATATGCAATGCAAATGCCCTACCTATGGTACTATCTCTCCAGTCCTTGCGTAATTTTCTTTATAAACAAATTACTGTATTAAAGGTCTAACATATTTGAGGGGCTTTTAAACTCAATTCCTAGTCACTTTCACTACAATGTTATACAGGACTTTTCAGGAACTGATTTATGTCTACCAGGATGACTTTTTCTCATATTTCACCTCTATGTCCTCTAAGAGACCCCAGCTTCCCCAATTTAAATAACCTGCTTCTGCTCTGGGCTCCCATTATTCATATGCCTGGTCTTCCCAACAACTTTCTATTGTAATTGTTTGCTGACTTGTCTATAGTTTGCTCCCCAAATTTCAAGAACTACATGAATAGATATGGGTCTTTTCCATCCCTAATGCAAGGCTAGCTCATAGCAAAAGCTCCAGCAGTAGCCATTAAGTAAATTTATTACATATTGAATGAATTATCTTAGTTTAGTTGAGGAATGAGGCCTCACATCCTTCACATCCTGTTTCATACTTGGTCTTCAATAGCAGCAAAGGGTTATATAATGGAATCTGTGTCCTCAGGGAGCATTTCTCAAAAGAGAAAAAGAAACATGTCCAACTTGCACAAAAGACCAGATAGATGCCTGAGAAAACTAGGTAAATATCATATACAGTTGCCTTTTAGATATAACCGTGCATGTGCGTCACCCAGAGAATTTGTTCCTTGTTACCACATAGGGTCTCCCAAATATCACTAAGCAAAGACCAGTAGTAAACCCTGAGCATTTCTGAGTATGGCACAAAACCCCCAAAATACAAAATAAATAAATGCATTAATTTAAAAAGAAAACAAGGATAGCTAGAGTGAGGCAGTTATGCAATGTTGTTTTAGCAACTATTATCACAGGATGCAATAGGAGCAAGGAAGCAGTACACAGAATTATTCTACTAAGTATCATGATAGGATGCTATAAAATTACCCCATATACCATATTTCCAAACCTGGGTGAGTAGAGTAAAGCAAGGTTTTTGCATGAAATAATCCAGACCAGGCTAAGGGTGAAACAAATTTAGTCTGGCAATCTTCTACCTCCTATTGAGAGCAAATTGCCTACCTGAACTGTCATTTTAATTGAGTACAGAGACAATCCCTTGGGATAGCAGTAAGGACAGTGGAAGGACAGATAGCCTCAGGCTATCTTGAGCCACTCCCTCCCAGGTTTACATGTAAGACAATCTCTGTTTGGGGGTGAAAGAACTTTGTAAATAAGTAAATACAAAGGAACTAGGGATTATCTTTGTTTTGGGTGAAGCCACATTATAAACAAATTGATACAAAGAAACCAAAGATGATCTTGTTTTGGGTAAAACAAGGTGTAATCTAATAGGAAGCAGTAGGTCTTATTTAAATAGGAACTTTTTTAAAACATAAACATGCATTATAATCAATTATGCACAGACAGTGTATGGAACAAAAACTATACTGGTAAAATTAGGATGCATACAAGTAATAAGCAGAATAGAATCCAATGATGGGAGCCATGGAATTAGGGACCATATCATTCAAAACTAATATTTCATTGGAAAAAGTTTAGATTTTATCTTCTGTATAGTGGAGAAAGCTTTGAAGAGTTTTAAGCAAGATAGTATCATGCCCTATTATAATTTATGCACATAAAGGATTCTCATCTGAGTGTACCAAGGGCAAATTTTCAACTGCCAGAACATGATGCTTTGATATTGTTACCTTGTTCTTCATGTCCCTAAAACTGTAGGCAAGCACATATTCATAGCTCTTCAAAGTGTTCCATAGCGTCCGCTACAGGGGCAAATATATATATATATATCAGCATCTCAGAACATGTAAGAACATTTTATATGTTGACTTGTTAAGTAAAGTTGAGAGAGGAACCACACAAAACAAGTGAATTTAGCACTAATTCTGCCTTACATGTATTCCATTTCAAGGCAGTCAAAGTCTGAGCTCTGGGGGCTGAAGAGATAGCATGGAGGTGGGGCGTTTGCCTTTCATGAAGGACGGTAGTTCGAATCCCGGCATCCCATATGGTCCCCCGTGCCTGCCAGGGGCAATTTCTGAGCATAGAGCCAGGAGTAACCCCTGAGCGTTGCCGGGTGTGACCCAAAATACAAAAAAAAAGTCTGAACTCTGACCACCCAACTGAGGGAAATCATACTAGATTTGGAAGCTTCCCATTAGTTTAGTTGATAACATGTGAACCATTGAATAGCCAAGCCATGAACTTCTACACAGTCCTAAAGTAAAAAATATGTCAAAGGGTACAATAGAGTGAATGTGTGTGACTCTTCCTTACATTCCCCAAAGACTCATGTATTGAAATCTAACTTACAATGAAATGGTTAAGGGAAGTGGGACTTTTCAAAGGGATTGGGTTACAAGGCTGGAGCCCCCTTGACTGAATTAGTGCCTAGGACCTCTTTGCCCTTTCCCTCCTATCCAAGCAAAAGGAAGGTGAAAATCCATAAGCCAGGAAGCCTTTACCACACAACTTATCTGCTGCTCTTAGACTCACCAGAATACAGAACTGTGGGAAATAATTTTCTATTGGCTATTAACTACCCAGTCTGTAGTATTTTGGTATAGCTTGGAATTAAGACATGGGGTAAGCAACTAGCAACTTTTCAAAGAAATGAATCCTGAAGGTACAAAACTTGTATAAGGTACCTAGATAACCTATATAGCCTAAGATACACATGGCTTGATGCTTGTTGTAGATAGTGGGTTGCAAAACAAATAAGTCACAGAGCCAAAAGATGAAAATAAGGAAAAAAAACTCCTTATTTAAGATAGACAATGTGCTAACAATGCCAAAAATAAATATTCAAATAGTCATGTGAATAAAAGAAAAAGTAAAGCACTAGACAACATTTAGTGGAGTATTGGTGGAATTTACCCTGACATTAAAAAATAAGTAGAATTTTGCAGGTAAGTTTAGGAAGACTAGAACCAGATAATACAGCCAGTCAGTAGCTTTGCACATGGCTGAACCTCGTTCTATTCTCTGCATCCCATATATTCCCCTATCACTACCAGGAGAATTCTTGAGTGCATAACTAGGAACAACCCCTGAGCATCACCACCACCACAACAACACCAATCACACAACAACAACAATAACAACAAAAGAATAGGAAAACTATTAAGACTATTGGTACCTTGACTCTGTGAACAAAAAGCCCATGGTCTCTTTAAACTTTAAGCTCCATATTGAAAAAATTCCTATTAATATCTATTATGGAAAATTTATAGCATAACTAAACCAATATGCTCCAAGGGATCTAACATGGTATTTGAGACTTTCCAGTGTATCCAGTCACCAGTTCTGATCCTGCTTACGAAGGAAGAATTGAGTGAATGAGCTAAAAAACTTTGCAGAGGGCAAAAGTGAGAAAGAAAAACAATTATTTTTAAAAGGAAAGAAAACCAGTAGATGACTTGGCTGGAAAACAGAAGTAGTGAGACATCCATGATGCCATGCTGCGGAGTTTGCCCTTCATTTGTCATGCCATGGAGCAATTGTTGTCTGAGTTCTATCAGGATGCTACTCATTGTTCTCACGATCAGTTCCAATGTGAACATTCTGAAACTAAAGATGCAGTTTACTTTTAATTGGCACTTCCTAAAGAGGTGGCCATTACAATGGCTAACCTAAGCTCAAGATCACTAGTAGTCTAAGAAGTTACACCCAGCACCAGTCAGAACAATACATCACAATTAAACCTGATTTTTTACTGGAGAGATGATTCGTTGAAATGCTTTGCATTCAAGTCCCCACACTGCAGGTTCTCCGCCAGCATGCTTCCAGGTATAATCCCAGAGCACAGTGTCAAGAGTTGCCTCTGAGTATTGTCTGGTGTGGCACCCAAACTAACACAACTAAAATTAATTAATTAATTAACTAAAATTGGCAGATACTCAATGGTAACATTGACAGATGTGTTGACAAGGTCCAGGGAAGAATTGGGTCATATCTCAATGTCCATGTAAGTTAAGGACAACAAAAAGATGAAGCATGTGCTACTCAGTGGTTTCCAGAAGTTCCTGGTCCACAATGTCAGGGTGTTCAAGGCTTGCTGATTTGGCATCAGTCAGCTGTGCTGAACAGGCTCACCTGGTCCCTCCTAGAATTTAGCCATTAAGCAAAGAGCAGTGTAGCTGGCCAGCAGAGTCACTGGTTCTAAAGCCAAACTTGGCAGAAAATAAATAAAAGCTTATGTGCACTTTGTATTGTGCTGATAAACGCATTAAACTTCAGAAAAACAGAATTAGGTTCCAAGATTTACCTTCCACAATATATCCAATAAAGTTTGCCAACAAACACAAGAGTAATTGTAGGGCCACAACTAAATGTAACACTCATTTTGTATTGGGGAACTATATATATAAAGAAGAGAAGAGTTAAGGGGATCTGGGAGAGGGTTTAGGGCAGGGGTCTCAAACTCAATTTACCTGGGGGCCACAGGAGGCAAAGTCAGGGTGAGGCAGGACCGCATAAGGGATTTCACAAAAAAAACAAAAGTCCTCAAATGTCATTATTAATAGTTTTAATTATTTCTTCTGAACATGAATAGAACATTGAGTGAAGATCATGCACAGTTCTCCTGAACATGGCATCTTTTGCCTATTCCTTGCTGCCAGAGACTTGACAGCGCTTCTTCTCACAAATCTGAACCACATTTGGCTTTAGATAGGAAGCAGCTGAGACCCTCAGTATGGCTTGAAGATGATCACCATTAAGTCTAGTCCTGTACTTTGACTTATTGAAGTTCAATGTGGAAAATAACTTTTCACACAAATATGTGCTCCACAAAAGGCACATGGTGCACTTGAACATTCGGGATAGCTCAAAAAAGCTGGGGGGCAATTCTCACAAAAATTGCCCATGCATGTCTGCTTTTCCACTAATCTCTCTGAACTTGGCTTTAAGATCAGAGTTGCATTGCAGGTTAATGAGCTCCATTTGAAGCACAGGAGGGGCATCTTGCACATCAAAGAAAAGGGGTCCACAAAATTTTGGAAAGTGGCTCTGTGCTTTTTGAAGTCTGCAAATCTGTGATCAAATTCCTTCTCTAGCTTAAAAATAGCATCAACATATTTCTCACCACTGAATGGTATGCCTACATCCAAAAGTTCCTTGTATGCTGGGAAATGGCAAAGGTTTGTCTGAGAGAGTTGGTGTTTCCATTACACAAGTTTTGTGGAGAATGCCCTCACGTTGTCATAGGCAGCACTGATAAGCTGCCCTGGGCCTTGTAACATCTTGTTTAGTACATTCAGCTTATATGTGATGTCAACAAGAAAAGCTAAGTCCATGAGCCATTTGTGATCACTGAACTTAGAAACAGCATTCCCATACTTCTCCATGAAGGCTTTCACTTGTTCTCTCAACTCAAAAAATCTCAGTACATTTCCCCTGCTGAGCCAACGTACCTTGGTGAAAATAGACCACATCTCCATTTTCTGATTCTGATTCCATTTCCTCTAAAAAAGCAGGGAATCTCCTGTACTTTAAGCTCCTGGATCTGATTTGGTTGATGCATTTCACAACAATAGACATCACATTGTCATGCGCAGGCATTTACTGCAAAGAGCCTACTGATGGATAATGCAGTGAAGAGCAATGGCCTTCTCTACACCCTCCACTTCAAGTTTTTTTTTTTTTGAACAAGTGCCACCAGTCCATTTTTCCTCCCTGTCATTGATGGCGCTTCATCGGTTATTATTCCAACAAACCTCTTCCATGGCAAACCTGCATTATCAATGGCACCACACAGATGCCGAAATATCCCATTAGCGGTGGTCTGGCATTGAAATTATTGTGAGCAGCTCCTCTGTCAATTCAAAATCGCAATCAACACCACGGACATAAATTGTGAGCTGCACAGTGTCTGTTATATCTGTGTCAAGAGCAACTGAGTATGCATCAAAACATTTGGCTTTCTCACACAGTTGATGATAAATGTCACTTGACATATCAGAAATGCGTTCTGCCACAGTGTTGGCAGAAAGGCTGATTTTGCTAAACGGTCCTTTGTTTTCCGGACAGGTAATACTTGCAGCCTGTAACCTGCATTTTTTAACAAACTCTCCTTCTGTGAATGGTTTCCCTGCCGTAGCAATCATCTCACTAACCATGTAACTAGCTTCGACTGATGCAACATTCTCTTTGGTTGCTTTCTTGGTTGTTTCCTCATTAGACTTGCGTTAAGACTGGCAACCCCCTTGGCTCTCTCATTTCCTTGATATTCTGCACATTCCTCAGCATGTTTAGTTGGAATAATGGCGTTTCAAGTTGTATTCCTTGTGCACTGCAACTTTCTCTGAGCAAATAAGACATGTGGGGATGCCCCTGTGCTCAACAAAGAAATGCTGCGTCTCCCACTTTTCCTGAAATAATCTGTGCTCGTCATCAATCTTTCTCTTCACTGCAGGCTTTGATGAAGTCATGATGAAGGCATGACAAAATCTAATTCTGTAATAAACTTCTCTTTCTTCTCCCCCTTAGGCCTCCAATAATGCATGGGACAGCGGGCAGGAGCAGCGGAAATGACGTCTGCGCTAGGCGCAAAGTATTAACGATTATTCTCTTACCGAATATTCGCAATAAAAAATCGCATTAGTAAGGAAAAAATCGCAAAAAAAATCTCATTAAACATTTGCATACCCTGAATGGAACCCTGAGTTCGGGGTATGCGAATGTTTAATGTGATTTTTTTCTTACTAATGCGATTCTTTTGTTTTTTGTTTTTTTTGTTTTGTTTTGTTTTGTTTTTGGGCCACACCGGCAGTGCTCAGGGGTTACTCCTGGCTGTCTGCTCAGAAATAGCTCCTGGCAGGCACGGGGGACCATATGGGACACCGGGATTCGAACCAACCACCTTTGGTCCTGGATCGGCTGCTTGCAAGGTAAACGCTGCTGTGCTATCTCTCCGGGCCCACTAATGCGATTTTTATTGCGATTATTTTGTAAGTGAATAATCGCGAATACTGTGATATTTGAAGGCCGGCTGCGGGCCACAAAATGTTGTACGGAGGGCTGCGAGTTTGAGACCCCTGGTTTAGAGCTTAAAGATTTTGCCTGACAAGTTTGAGAGTGTGAGTACAAATTCCAGTGCTGCTAACCTGCAGTAAGGTGAGCAGAACAGTTCCAAAGTCTAAAATCCTCTGGGAGAGGAAATAAATGTTACTAAGAGAGCAGGAACTGCACCATAGAGTTTGGAAACAAAGAGAAAAACCTGTTGTTCATGAAGCTTACATCAGTTTCTCTCAGAATATTCATCTGTTACAAGACCAAGTAAGGTACAAGAGACATTAATAACATGGTTTTCTCCATCAATAATTTTACCTTCCCTTCCACTTAAGTCCAAGTGCTATGAATATTCTCCCTATGAAATTCAATTGATGCCCTCATGTTGTTTTTGAAATTGGTCACTAGGTGTTGCTATTTGTTAATGTAACATTTGTTATCGGGCTTCCCAACAAGAGTTCCAAAATGCTTGAAGTTTTTTCTTTCTTTTCTTTCTCCTGTTCAGTATTTTTTGGTTTTGGAAGAGGTTCTGAAAGTATTTCTAATGATTCAATTTTTGTGAATTACCTATGTTCTTGTAACTGACAGTGATTATTTAGAATCAAGGAAGAGAGAGCAAATATATTTGATTTTCTTTTTTTCTTCTTTCCTGCTCTTGACTTTAACCTCTATCTTACTTCATATTTGCAAAGGAAGTCATACCTCAATCCCCTTTTAATGCATTCAGAAATATTTATTGATTATTATATATGAATGAGGCATTGCATAGGAGCTGGATTTACAGGAGTGAATAAATAACAGAATTCTATTTCATTTTGAAGTGTAGCCTGGGTCTCTTCTAGGACCACAACACATCCACATTTTCCACTGTCTGTTGGAAAAAGAAATAAACCAACTCATTTTTTTCTCTCCCACATTGAAATCTTTCAGGGTAGCATCTACTGTAGTTTGGTTGCATCTTGAGGGCATCATATTCATTTTGACTTGTCTTAATGGAACCCTAACTCATTTTCTCGAATGATCAACTTCAAGAACTCACTTCTCTGACTCCTTCTCTCCTTTCCTTTCTGCTCCTAAAGTCATGAGCTTTGAAATATATCTTATTACCTTCCATAAACTAAGACAATCAATATAGCTCATTTTGGAGAGAGATTGCCCATTGGTACACTGGAGCCACAAAAGAAATAGCGATCTTTCTATAATTCCAAAGGTGAAATGCAAGTTCTGTTGTTTCTCCTCCTGCTATGTCTTATTCTAGCTGTTCTCAAGGCTTTATCCTTCATTCTTTTCTTAACATGATGTGCTCTCTCTCCATACTCTCTCTACTATTGAAATTTTATCTATTACTTGAGATATGCCATTGTCAACTTCATAAAATATTTCTATATCGTGTATTTGATTTGTCTTTCTTATGTTTCTCACACTATTTTGTAAAAATGGAGGGTGCTTTTGTGAAAATTCGATCTTCCAAATAATTTTATTTACCTGTGAATCATCTGTAATTATTTTTATTCTTCTCAATTATAAGTATTTCAATAGAATGAATAAAATCTCTCACTTTTTTTGTTTGCTTTTGGGTTACATACAGTAGTGCTCATAACTTTCTCCTGGCTCTGTTCTCAGGGACCATTCCTCACAGTGCTTGAGATGCCAAAAGAAGTGCCAAACCTGGTCTGGCCTCACACAATGAAAATATTCTATTTCTGTGTCCCTTGTCACTTAGTTTTATGTCCCTTATATCACTATTATTGAGCACTTGCAACATTAAAAATTTAATATATGTTTATTTAATTTGAATAATATAGAAATTCTAAATAAAGGAAACTACACTTTTGCTTGAAATTTTAATGAAAATACATTATTGTTTTTTGTAAAATAAAGAATGCTACTGTTTCGAGGGAAGAAGATGACTTCACAGGGGTAGGGTATTTGTCTTGCACATGACCAACCTGGGTTCGATCCCTGGCATCTTAGTCAAGCACTGTCAGGAATGACTCCTGAGTTTAGAGGTTGGAGTAACCCCTGAGCACTGCTGGGTGTGGCCCCCCCAAATCAAAACAAAACACAAAACAAACCAAAAAAGCCCACTTCTTTTTTTAGTATGTTTTCTTGACAATTATAAAATTAAATGGTTAATCAGGAAAAATTATTTACCAAATTTACAAGTTTTCTAAAATTTAGACTAAACAACTATTTTCAAAGTCAACTTTCACTACTTTGCTTTGAATGTGATCTATACACTACACAGTATACTCTGATATTAAAGGGTTACCTTAGAGTTTTAACTTGAAGAAAATGAAAATGCTTACCAAGGAGTTTAACTCCTTTTCTCTCAAACTTTAAACTGTGGCCTCTGTTTCCAAAAATCTTAATCTTCTATCTGTTTTACTTAGATCTTTTCTTTTCTTTTCTTTCCTTTTCTTTTCTTCTTTTCTTTTCTTTTTTTCCTTTCCTTTCCTTTTCCTTTCCTTTCCTTTCCTTTCAACCCTTTCTCTCCCTCTGTTCGGGTTATTGTAATGACCATGGGTCACATACACTTTTGGTAGTGCCATCCAATCATTTATATATGGTGCCATGGTTCTCTGCAGCATTCAAACCAATGCTCATTGGGGGATTGCATTCCTGGCTATGCTACTCACATATATTTTTTTGGCGCAGTTCTCCAACATGCCTGGCTTACAGGTTGAGAGAAAATTGTTTGTAACCCTGGAGATTTTAGACAGCAATGCTTCAAGAATTGTAGTTGATCTATGAGGCAGCAAGAGGGATTGAAGTCATGCCCTATACCTGCAAGGCAGGCATGTTAGCATTGAACCATCTACTAATGCCCTTAGATCATTTCTTAAGATCTAGGCTCTATATCACGATTTTTAAGCCATTTATTTTGTCCAGTGAATAGCTGCAGAATTCTCCCACTCCTATCAATCACAAACAACATATATCAACCATATATCTAACAACATAATAAAATATTCTCCTAGTCTATCTTTTAGCTAGAGTTTACTTATTAAAAATGTTTCACTTTATTTAGACTTTATTAAATATAATAATTACAGTAATAACAAAAATGATTTAAAGTCTACTTTACTTGGCTGGCAAATTGAATTTCAATAATAAAAAGTATAATCAAAATGCATCTAAATAATTTTAGTAACTCAAGTATGTGTAATCCTGGAATTAATTTTTGAAATATCTGTTTTTCTGCTAACAAAATAGTTTTTATATAAATCTAAGCCAGGAAATCCTTTTCTCATTAACTCAATGAAATTCTATAACACAATGAAAAAAAAAACAGAGCTACAACTTATATGAATCTCTGAGAAGCTATACAAAAGTTAGTAACTATGTTATTCTATTGTAAAATTCAAGAATAGGTAAAATGAAACTCTAGCTATTGTGAAGATTAAATGAGTAGATTTATGCAAAGTCTTTGCTACAGTAAATTAATTGAAACTAATCAATAAATGTGAGCTCTTTTAATATGATGGAGGACAGTCACTAAATCCTCTCAAATAAACTATACTCATTAAGTGGTATTAATAAAATGCCTTAAGATATCTGATGAAAGAATGACAAATGAACCTCCAATAAAAGAATGTCACTAGAAAAAGACTTGCAGGCATAGATCAACAGACAAATGAGGTTTAAACTGCATGAAGGGGTTGACAATGGGTTGAGTAATGAATAAGGAGGAACCATTGACTAGCAGAGGCCAGAGGAGCAGGCAGCTACATTTGGTATGGGTTTGTTGTTGTTTTGTCTGTTTGTTTGAGAGAAGACAAGACAAGAGAAGTTGCTGCAGGACGACAGGACTAAATATGTGGTGTCAGTGCAGAGACAAAGGCTATTTCTAAGCCAAAGTCCATCAGCCTTCCTCAAGCTACCCCGAAAGAAGTATTGAACAGTATTCCTGATAGTTTAGGAAAACAAACAAACAAACTAAAAAAAAAAACCTTGTAGTCTGAGCGATAGTAAAGCTGTAGGGCATTTGCCTACATGTAGCTAACCTGGGTTCAATCCCCACTATCGTATGGTCCCACAAACACTGCCAGGAATGATTCTTGAATGGAAAAGCCAAGAGTAGTTCCTAAGCACCACCTGCTGTAGCCCCCAAACAAATAAAAACCCAGCAGACCAAGAGCTGGAAAGATAGCATGGAGGTAGGGCATTTGCCTTGCACGCAGAAGGATGGTGGTTCGAATCCCAACATCCCATATAGTCCCCTGAGCCTGCCAGGGGTGATTTCCTTTCTTTTCTTTTCTTTTTAGGTGCAAGTGCATATTTTTTAAATTTATTTTATTTTATTTATTTATCATTATATTTATTTTTATTATTTTATTTTTATTGTGGCAAATCTTTCACAATAATATTTAAGGCACATAGTAGTAATGAATGAGGGGCATTCTCACTACCAGTGTTGTCCTCCCTCCACTCCTGTTCCCAGCAAGCATCCCTTTTCTCCCTCCACTACCCCCATAATGCTTGTGTAGTTGTTCCCCCATGTACAGCTTGATGTAGATTGGGTATCATTTCTGTTGTCATTGACTTTGGATTTTGTGTTCAAGTCTGATCATTTTTTATTTCCACCAAATGGAAATACAACTGTCTGGGCTTGGTACCATCCATTTTTCTCCCTCCAAATATGATGCTGATTAAGGTGATTCCAGTAATGTGGCTCTATTTGAGAAATAAGAAGGAATATGGGAGGAGTCAGTCTAGGTACTGTAAGTATCCCTTTGGAAGAAAAAAAGGGGAAAGAAGAAAAAAATAAAAATATTAACAAAACAAAATAAAGTGATACAGACAAAAACAAATCAAAATGAAACAAAAACCAATAAGGGAGTAATAAAAAAAAGTACAGAAAAGATTAAGAAAAAAATAGTAAACCAAAAACCCAAACCAAACCATCTGCTAAGAAAAAACAAGCCCCCCCAAAAAAAGAAACACAAGAAAAGAGAAAAAAAAAGACCAGCAATTTCTTAAAAAAGATTTGTGTTTCTTTTCTTTTCTTTTTTCTTTTTTGCATAGGCACAGTAAATATTGGAAAAATTAGAACAGAATTTCCCTTGGTCTAAGAGATACATGTTTCTCATGTATGAAGCATACTGACATGGGAACCACTACTGGCTGCAGTACTCACTCTTTTACATACCCCAAGGTCTTTCTATGGTGCCAGAGACTTTCCGCTCAGGTATGGGTAATGACATTCCGTCTCTGTAGCTGAAGATCTTGCTATTTGCGTAGGTCATAGGGCAAAGGCTAGGAGAGAGGGTTTTTTGTTTGTTTGTTTGTTTGCTTCTTTGTTTCCTTGTTATTTTCTACAGTTCTAGGATTTCTGTTTCATCACTGTTGTTGTAATTAGTTTTCTGTGGTTAGTGGGCTTGGTGTTTGCTCAGATCCTAGGTCAGAGCTTAAGCCTTTCAGCATGGTTACAGATGTTCTGCTCAGTTGCAGCTGTCAAAGTCAGATCCCTGGGATTAGAGATCATGGTTTATGTGCAAATCAAAGCTGAGGTCTAGTCAAGGAACTTCCTCATTGTTCCCTTGCTAAGTCTGTCCGTGTTTGTCAAGGTCAGTCTTCTGTAAATAGCAATTTGGTTTTTGCTTAAGGGCAAAGGATGAGATGTCTCCCAATTGTATCATACCGCTAGGTGGTGAGATAGGGTGGCCCTCTCCTAGCTCAAATTGCCATTTTCTCATGTCAGGATGTCATGGTATAAATGGTGCAAGTTGGTGCCCTGGGAGTGTTCGAAATTTCCCTTAATGGTGTCTGGTTCCAGAAGCAATTTCTGAGAGTAGAACCAGGAATAACCCCTGAGCGCTGCCAGATGTGACCCCCCAAAACAACAACAACAACAACAAAACAAAACAGCAAACCAAAAATTAGGGGCCAGAGAGATAGTTCAGAAGTTAACACTGGCCTTACGTTGGAAGCAGCTTTCAGTAAAACAATCTTGTTCTAATCTAATCAGATCACTGCCAGAGTTTCACTTCTTTATATGGATTCTGGAATAGTACCTGTGTCCTCCATTCCTGATTTCTTAAGCACCAATCCAATTCTCTCATCTTTCTTTAGATATGCTGATAAAGAAGATAATGGGGAGTCGGATTCTGTCCCTTCATCTGGTTCCAGAGTTACACCATATTGTACTCATATATGCCCCTTGTATTTAGACATGATCTACAAATATGCTTTTCTTTTTCTGGAACAATTAAGCCTTATTTGCATACATATTATTTTACATATATTGAGATATATATGTACATTAAATAATTTGCAAACTTACAACCTAACAAAAATATATTATACATGCACAGATACATGGAAATATATATGCATACATATACAAGAGAAGAACCTGAATGTATATATGTATATATATTCAGTTTCTTTTCACATTGAATTTTCACAAACACTCCAAGAATGCATACATTCTCAGAATGTCAAATTTTAGCAAAATCACCGCTTAAACAATAATTGGAACATTTCTTTCCATTTATTGCTATTCTTTCTCTCCCACTCTCCTTTTGTTTGTTTGTTTGTTTGTTTGCTTGCTTGCTTGCTTGGTTTTGGGGCCACACCTGGTGACGCTCAGGAGTTATTTCTGGCTATGCACTCAGAAATCGCTCCTAGCTTGGAATGCCGGAATCGAACTCAGGTCAGATCTGGGTCAGCCATATGTAAGGCAAACACCCTACCACTGTGCTATCACTCCAGCCCCTCATCCACTCTCATTTTAACTCATGATTTTCAGGACTTAAAAGCTATTCAAATAGTAATTTGGATTTATGAAGAATGTACTTAGAATTTTTTAAGATGTTATATTCCTTATAGTTATATTTCAATATATAAATGTAAAGATGTCTCTCTAAGTACCAATCTGTACTTAAACAGTCATTGTCAAATTAATGAACAATCATAATCCAAAAGTAATTAGAATCACAGTAATTATAATGGCACCATTAATTTCTTCACATCTCAAGATTTGTTCTACAGGAGAGCCATTGTAAGTTGATTATACTTGCATAACCTTGGCCATTACATAATCACATTCTGAAACTCATGATTGGTGACACAATAGAAATAAAGCGGATATTATTTTTTAATATCTTTATTTAAACACCTTGATTACAAACATGATTGTGGTTGGGTTTCAGTCATGTAAAGAACACCCCCCCTTCACCAGTGCAAGATTCCCACCACCAATTGCCCAGATCTCCCTCCTCCCCACCCCACCAACACCTGTACTCGAGACATGCTTTCTATTTCCCTCATTCATTCACATTGTTATGATAGTTCTCAATGTAGTTATTTCTCTAACTGTACTCATCACTCTTTGTGTTGAGCTAACGCCAATCATGTTTCCTTCTTCCTTATCTCTTAAAAATGCATTGTAGGGAAGGTATGGCCACAATGAAGGACGTAAAAGAGACTCACAATTTTTTTTAAAAAAAGTAATTCAAATTCTGTTTTGATTATGAAGCAATAGAGATTTAGGCAAGAAATCTGAAGACTAGGCATTTTTCTAACTAAAATAAATGGGACTAAACTCCTTTATTTTATAGGCCTCGACTGTAGCTTCAAAATGAGAAGATAATGTAGGTTACTGAAGAATAGTCCTATAAATGTTATTCCCTAATGAACTTAAACTATGTTGAACCATGTGTTTCATATTTCAAACAACTTTATATAATAGGGTATGATTTTTCTCTACTACATTATTTCAAACATATCAATATGAAGTTTCCTAAGATTCATAGACCTAAACCTCAGGTTTGTCCATAAACGGACAAATTGAATGTAAAAATTGTGGGGTGGGGGGTGTGCATGTGTGCGTAGGCATGCTGGGGGATAAGTAAGATTTTTTTTCATTATGTTCTCAAGATGATTTCAGGGTGAGAGCAAAGATGAAGCAATTATAAAAGCAAGAATCTCAAGAGTTAGGCTTAATGCTCATGCAAGACTGCAAAGAACAGCACAACCCTGGTGTTGAAGAATTAAACCAGGGAATAGCTATCCAGGGACAGAGAGTCATACATCCCTTTAGATCACAGGATATACTGATTATAAATACTCTGAATCAATGTTCCAGAATTGATTTTTTTGAGTCATGCTTCCACAAATCAGCAGGTTGAGTTTCTCCACCAAAGTTGCTTAGAGAAAGAAAAAATGCTTGATGTGGACGTGAAGTAGACAATACATAGAGGACAACATTGGTGATGGAAATGCTCCTGATTCAATGTCACTATGTACCTGAAATACTACTGTGAATAATTTGTAATCCACTTTGGTCAAAATAAAAATTATTAATATAAGAAAATTTTTCGTTCTAGAAAAAAAGTCTAATGATTCCACTCTACTACTTATTTTAATAAAATTTTTAAATATTTAAAAGAAAAGAAAAGAAAAAAGAAAATACATAGAGGTGGTGAGAGGAAGCCTGTCAGAATTGCAGAGCTTAGACTTTAACTAAAGATGGGGTAATAATTGTATTGTTTGAATGGATCATATTTAGATTTGTAGGTTTGTTTATGACTTGGACATAGGTTATCCTTTTCTAAAGCAGCATATTTGTTTCTGCATCTGGTCTTGGGGGTGGGGCTTCAGATGATGGTGGCACTGAAGCAAGTGCAGGAGTATGTAGGAGTGAAAGGACAGTGTATGTAGGAAGAATAATATTGCTGTTCTATGAGAGTCATACTCTACACTGGAAAGGGCATAAGGGTATAATGGTCTGGGGTTAAAGAGAAGACCTAGTTGATTGAGGAAATCCTAGTCCATTACCTCTATAATCACTTATTTCTTGTAAGTTTCTTTCTATTTTGTAGTTTTAGTCACACCTGCCTGTGTTAGGTTTTACTCCTGACTCTGCTCAGGGATCATTCCTGGAGGTGATCAGGGAACCATATCTGGTGCCAGGAATTGGCCGCATGCAAGGCAGGAACTTGACCCTTTCTACTATTTTTCTAGCCCTCTCTTTTTTTTTTTTTTGTCAATAAAAATAAAGTTTTGCCAGATTACTTTATGCTTTATTCTTATACATGCAAGCATTTTGTATCTTATAGATCATTTGTACATACATTTTTCATCCTACTCATAGAAAACTTAAAGCAGATATATATTTTTTGTTATTGTTTATTTCCACACCCAGCACAACTTAAAACCCTGGTAGCTGCGTGCAAGACAAATGTTCTACCTGCTGTGCTATTGCTCCACTCCATAAAGCAGATATTTTTTTGGGGGGGATGCTCAGGGGCTACTCCTGGCTATGCACTCAGAAATCGCTCTGGCTTGGGGAACCATATGGAACGCTGGAAGATCTAACCACAATCCGTCCTAGGCTAGCATGGGCAAGGCAGATGCCTTACCACTGTGCCACCCTTCCGGCCCCATAAAGCAGATATTTTTACTGATAGCACCATCTTAAAAATGAAGAGGAAAACACTATTAAAGGTAAATTAATTTAAGATAGCAAAAGTAATAAACACTGAAGTGATTCTTCATAACTCAGTAGGTAAGTAAAGTGAGATGCACTTATTCTATCATACAAAATAAAAGAAGAGAAACAAAGGGTGGAAGGGGGAAAAGAATGGACAGAAGGAAAGTTGTTCTTGTTTATTTAATTTTTCCTATCCTCTAACTAAATATTTAATCTTCCTTATCTCTTTAAAATAATTTTATTGCAATTTAGTTAATATTATTAATATAGTGTGGACTTTTATGGTATGGATGCAAAGTTATTGTATTCAAAGCCATCAAAGTTTTACAGATCTTTACCTCTACCTTTAAGTAACTGTTCATCTACCTCTCCCTTTCTTACCTCCTCCGACCATCTCCATTTTTGGTAACTTCAGTTTGTAATCTAAGACTAAGGATTTATCCTTATTTTTGATAGTCTATTCATGAAAGTTTATGTAAAAGGATGATTCTTTCAGGAAAATAAAATTATCCTTGGGAGAATCAATGCTTAATACCTCTTCCACTAACATCTGATTCTTAGTTAATACCATAACAAGGACTGTGAATAATGAGGAAATGTGCAAGGACAAGAGGATTATGCCTTATAGTTTTGCCTAAGAATGCCATCTCTCTCAAAACCCTTGTCCCAGCAGTCTTCAAAATTATCCTACATTGCAAAGGTTCAATGATCGTACTTTTGAAAGAAAAATTTTCTCAAGTGATCTGACAAGTCTAATTGTATTTGCATGGATAATGGGATCAGATGGTTGAGATTATAAAGAACTTTAGCCAAAGGTGGCTGGCTTTGATTTAGTTTACAAGGTTACACCCTTCTCAACCTACAATTAGATCTGCTGGCTAGGTGCCATATGTATGGAAATACAGAAAATTTTCTTCTTAAAATTCATAGAAGATAATTGTGTAAAAAGTGGAGGTCATAGTATACTTTTTATTTGGGCATTTTTGTTTAAATGCATTTAGTTCTTTGAAATTCTATATATTGCTTTCATAGGTATTAAATTACAAGAAAAAGTCTTTATCAGCCATGATTGATTCATTTAGGCTGCTAGGAATGACATATGGGTTACTTGGGATGGAGAAGGGTCCTGAAAAGCAAACCCAGCTTCCCAAAACAAATGCTTTCCAAGGTAGAGAAATACTGTTCCTGCTTCTGTAAAGTGAGATGTCTTTGGGAATCTAAAAGTTTATCTCTTTCTTTAGTCTCTGAGTAAACAAGAAGAGGAAGGTGAAAATTGCATTAGCTGAGTAACCCAATATTTTAAGTGTTTCATGCTGATTAGACAGCTAATTATTTTGTTAATTCAAATAGGAACTACATTTCATAACGTGGTTGAATGATTTTTAATAGTCTAAACATGTACGTGTCTTGTTAAAATAGCAAGGAGTAGGGTATTTTGAGGCTTATTCTTTTTCCTCTGTTTCTATGAAAATAATTCATATCACACTTGCATATCAAGCACTTAAATATTAAAATAGGACAATTTTCTTAAATACAAAAGGTACTTTTATTTGTGTGTTTGGGGAGTAATACACCCAACATCATTCAATACCTTTGAGTAGCTTGGTAGTTAGTAGCCCAGTGGTGTAGGTGGTAATACTCTAATCTTTGCATACAAAGCAGGTAATCAAGACCATGGAGTTAGCACTCCAGCCCATACATTTTTTCAGGCTAAGTACTCTGCTTTTTGTCTAGGGAAGACTGCTAAAATGTGTTTACTGCTGGTCTGTTTTCATTTAACATATATTTTAAGAAACACATTTAGATTCGGAACTCTTTACTTTCCTGCATCATCCAGAATCAACTCACACTATTGATTGGGTATGTATTTTTTTTTCTAGGCCCACAGCAGTTCTTTATCTCTCTCCTAGTAGTATCTATCCCTTTCTTCACCTCAAGATGTATCATTCTTCAGTCTGTGATTTTCTTTAGCAATGGGATAGATGAAATTTGCTTTCTTCAGATTTTACTTTTTAAAAGAATGACCTAATACAAGTAAAGCTAAGCTCTGTGAACTTCTATTAAAGCCATCAATCAGTCTATGAACTAACATATTTTTTTGTTTGTTTTGAAATTTTTTTTGTTTTTTTTTTTGGGGGGGCACACCCATTTGACGCTCAGGGGTTACTCCTAACTATGCGTTCAGAAATTGCTTCTGCCTTGAGGGGACCATATGTGACGCTGGGGGATCTATTCGAACTGTGGTCAGTCTATTAGCCTAGTGCTTGCAAGGCAGACACCTTACCTCAAGCGCCACTTCTCCGGCCCCATGAAGTAACTTATTTTTCATTGCCTTTATATATATATACACACACATATATTTTCAGTTTAAAACTTTAGTGGCAAGATGAAACGAAAATACTTGAGCCCAATCTGAGTCTCCTTATTTACATTAAGCAGAGTACATAGAATAACAAGCTTTCAGCTTTTACCCCCTAAATCCCCTTGGAATTAGTATAAGACAAAGTTTGTCTGGTAGTTTATTTGTTCCTTGTCTTATTCAAGCTAAAATGGCAGATGATCTGAGCTTCTGTTTGAGGGCTTCAATAATGCACAATTTCTACCAGTTGTTAACATTTTTCACTGGCTCATTTATTTCTTAGTTTGTTTACCATTTATTAAACATACACTATGCTGATCCTCTTAAGACACTGGTGTGAAAAATTAGTCATCAGTTGGGGTATGTTTCCTTCTCTCCAGGGAATCTAAATTTCTTTGCAAATAGACAATATTCTATATGTAAGATGGCACTTAGTATGGTTATTAAAACTGCAGAGAGATGAAGTTTAAAGGGTTATGAACTATTACTCCAGGAGAGCCCTAGGAGATTCTACAGTCCCACTTAATATGGTCCTTTGTTGATGTTCTGATTTCATTTGGAAGGTCACATCTGATGGTTCTCGGGGCTAATCCTGAGTTGTCAAAAAGTTTTTCCTGGCAACGAAGAGGAAGCCATGTGCTGCTGAAGACTGAACACAGGCCTCTTGCATACAACACATGTGCTTCAATATTTGAGCTATCTCCAGCTTTCTTGAAGATTGAATAGGGCTACATTGATTAAAGAAGAAGCAAAGAACATTCTAGATGAAAAAAGCAAAAGCACTTTCAAAGCTGTGAGAAAAGGCTAGAAAGGCAGCTGTGTATCTGTGGTGAGAGTGATGCTGGTGGTGGTAGGTGGTAATGACAGTGATGGTTAGAGGTCCATTTCATAAAAACTTCTAACAGGAATGTAGGTTTTTTTTTTGAAGAGGTAATTATAGAGATTAGGAAAGAAAAGAGATGGAAAATACATTTAGAAATATGTCTGTATGTTCTGTATAAATCCTTAATCTGGCCTGGAATTGACTTGATCCTATAAGTAATATGAAGCTAACTAGTATTTTCAAGTTCAGTAATAAAACTTCTCACTGATATTCCTTGGGCATTGTTTAAAATGTTTTAGGTGTAATTCATTTTTAAGAACTTTTCTCAATTCTATGAAGTAGATATTGTTAATGTCCTTCTTAAAAGATGATTAAGTTACCTAACATTACATTGGTAGTAAGAGACAAAGATGAGATTTTAGCTAAGAAAAATATTCTTATAGCAATAGCAAGTGTTCCAAAGCAAACAATAAGAAATTCTGCCTGGTGGTTACAATGTCATCCATCAAGAGTTTATATGGAAACTAAGGTTGAGTAGAAAATCATACTGTGTCAGAAATTCTACCTCTCTTCTGTGTGCTATGTATGAAATTTCAAGTTGAGCTTTCTAGAATGACTTTGTCATAGAACAGAACTTACACTGAGTGTCAATAATTAATACATGCTTACTAGATGCAAAGTCCTGTGTACCTTCAATTATCATTTGTTTCATTTTATTACAAATAAATTCCCTTTCAGAACTATAGTCCAAAGTAGGTGATATTACCATCTGGATGGAGCGAGGACCAATTCAAGATGGGGTGGTAGTGTCAGGTGCAATTACAAGGGCACTTTCTCTTTGTTAACTTAAGAAAGACACCTATCTAGTGTGGGTACCAAGTATTTATTTTTCTGGAAAGGGCATGAAAGGATATATACATTTGGAAACCGCTAGTCTATCATTTAACATGATGGTATGACTTTATTTAGTGCCCGAGTAGTTCCAATAAGATTTTCTTTTCTATTTTCTGACCAAAATAGACTATACTGCTCAGTGTCTTGGTCTAAATTCTTATTAGTAATTGACTAATATTTTTGGCAGAGATTTGTTGGGCAGAGGGCCACGTGCTAATGGATTTTAGCAAATAATTTAAACCCAACAACCTCTTCTTGTTTCAAAACCTCCATGGACTAATGGTAGTCCATGTCCAAAATCTGACTGGTCTGCCATGAGTAGTCCATGTCCAAAATCTGACTGGTCCACCATGAGCACCTTCTGCATTCTTGCTACTCACAAGAAGATCTTGCATTGGTCTACTTCATCAAGGCAAAACAAGGCACTTTTCACATGACTTAATAAGAAAGTCTGTGTTGTGTCAAGTGTCCAGACATTGGTCACAGTTTATGCTGCCAGCAAGTAAATGCAATATTTTTATAACTCATTCAACAAATCCTCATTGCACACAAGGCTTTTTACTAATTTTTGGAGTCAATATAAATAGAGCATGGTTTGTGATTGACTTCATTAGGGCTACAAGGTAGCTCTTACCATTCAAAGTCCAGTCAGGAAAAAGAAAACTGTTTAGTTATCTCTGAAAAGGCAAAAGGGAATGAACATGTGAACTAGTGAGAATGCTTAAGGGCCAATGAACAGCTGAAAAGCAAAAGGGAGCAGGAGTTTTCAGAAAGACAGCAGAGGAAACTCTCAGGAGAAGGAACTTCACTTCTAGTGACAAGGAACTAGGTGTTTTGCAGTAATGGGATCCAGAACTGTGAAGAAAGTTGCATTCCTTAACTCATGCCCTGTGGGGCCCGAGAAGGATATTTGGGGAATTGGGTAGAATCTAGTAACTTGTCCTACAGCTATTCTCAAGGAGGTTCATCATAGAGATATTGACGGGGAAGGAGGAAGTATACAGGAAAGAGCAAGTCCCTTCTCTGCCTGCAGGCCACTGATCTTCTCAAGACCCCAGTTTGGCAAAGAAGATGGGTAGGGCTGACATGTGGAGACAGAAATGCTAGCAAATCAATCATTGTAGCTAAGAGTCCAGCATGAGGCTAAGCTGAAATTGAGACCTGTTGGAACATGGTGCAAGCTTGAGAATTGTACGTGGATAATTAGATTTGCTTGCTTCTACCTATTCTTTCTGGCTTTCTCCAAAAAAAACCTTTCTCAGTTTTATTAAGTCCCCACTTTAGTGTCATTTCTTGCTGATTATGAGTGCAAGCCCCCTTTATATTCAATTATCTCACCTTATTTTTCCTTAAGTATTTGTGGCATTTAATAAACATATGAATTAAATAACTATTTATCAAATAAAATAGGTAAATACATTAAATTCTAACATATTGAAAATTTTCATTTATTTTCTATTTCCCCACAATATAATATCAATTCCACAAAAGAAGGAGTTGCCTTTTGTCCTACCAATTTTACGTAGAATAGTAGATATTCTCTGGATATTTAATGAAATGAATAGATGACTAAGCATATACTTAGTCAAGGAAAAATAATACAATCATTTGAGTAAGAGGCTATAAAAAGAAAAATAGAATGTATATTTATCTTAGATGATATTGATCTCTCTTCCATCTAGAGACCAGGAAGAAAATCAAGAGACTGTTTTATTAACAATATTTACAGAAGATTTCAGCAATTCTCCTTTTTGTTCAAGTATAAACTGAAAACTATGGTAAAGAGAGGACAAATTAATTTATTTATAATAATAGATTCCTGAGTTGAGGAGCAGGGATGTATGAGAAGTATTATGTGGAATAATGTAAAATTACATTCAGAGAGAAGTCAAGTCAACTGAATCCTCATATCTAGGACTATTATTACATATTACATTATTACATATTATAATGGACCACCATAAAACATGGTCCCAATATTCCTATTTCTATAGAAATTTTACCAATATTTATTTGAGTTTTCTAGTTGCAAAATTCCCCTTGACTACAAAAGAGGAAGAATAAAAATTTATAGAATGTAATTTGTAAAATAACAGAGAAGTTCTTCAAAAGAAACTATAATGAAGATACTAGTCTGGGTCAGCAACCTTAACTCACTTGTCCATTTTGCTCTCTGGTAAAATCCTAGATGTTCACATTATATAGCATTAAATAAATTTGTTGGTCTAGTTTCATATATTTACATTTAATTTCAATAATACCCATCATAAATCTTAGGTATTTTCTTTCTTTTTATTTATTTAAAGAATTTTATTTATTTATTTTTGGGTTTTGGGTCACACCCAGCAGCGGTCAGGGGTTACACCTGGCTCTGTGCTCAGAAGTCGCTCCTGGCAGGCTTGGGAGACCAAATGCGATACCAAAGGTCTATCCTGAGTCCAAACTAGGTCAAACACGTGCATAGTAAATGCCTTCTCACCACTATGCTGTCACTCTGGTCCTCTTTTATTTTTATTTTATTATTTTGTGCTCAAGAGTTACTCCTGGCTCTGTGCTTAGGAATTACTCCTGGTGGTGCTCAGGGGACCATATGGGATGTTGGGGAACAAAAACTTGGGTCAATGCCATGCAAGACAAATGCTGTACCCACTGTACTATCAATCTGATTATGTTTTGTATTACAAAGGTATGTGGTTATCATATAACATATTGACAATAAAATGCTCTTATGCTTTTGTGAGGAAAAGTTGTTTTGATATATTTAGTTGAATCTGTCCTATAGAATTATTTTAAAAATCTGTGTGAAAGTAAAGTTTCTAGATTTAGAGAATAAAAACACAGGGCAATCAGTAAAATTTGAATTTTAAATTAAAATATAAAAAATGTTAGTAGAAGTATATTTCACACAATATTTGAAATACTGTTACCCTAAAATTGCTCAGAAACTCAACAATAATCAAATATTTTATATCCTATCTAGTAGCTCTATGTTCAAAAAAGTTTTCTGGATAGTAAGTATTTCCAATGTGGAGAATATTCCTCTTAGGACAGAAATACTTTAAAACCAGAAATAATTTTCTGTGATTCTATCTTGTCTACTCAAAGCATATATAACCAATCTGCATTGTCTAAATTCATTTAACAGCTTTTAAGAGAGATTAAACAATAGTACCGTCAGTAGGGTATTTGCCTTGCATGCTGCTGACCAGGTTCAATGCCTGGCACCCCATATGTTTCCCAGAGCCTGCAAGTAGTGGTCCTTGAGCACAGAACCAGGAGTAGGCCCTCAGCATCACTGGGTATGACTCCCAAACCAAAAAGAGAGAGAGAAGGAGAGAGAAAATGCTAAAGAGAAACAAGTGACCTGTTACAAAGATACTTTTGGTTGGAATGCATAATAGGCAGGGTGCTTGCTCTGCATATGGCTGACTTTGATTCTATCCACTCCACTCCATCATATGTATCATATATATGTGTGTGTGTGTGTATATATATATATATATATAGTCCCCTGAACCCTGCCATGAGTGATACCTGAGTACAGAGCCAGGAGTAAGCCATGAATAGCTCTGTGTGTGCCCCATCAAAACAAATATATCTAATGCATATATTCTTTTAAGGCAAAGTTGTTTTTCAAATAAGGCTCAGGACATTCTAAGGGGTTATATGTGCGTATGTATCAAGCAGTATAACTGGGGCCTTTAGAAAGAAACAATATTGTAAATGGGCATGGCTGAAAATGGTTGAGAAACAATGTTCGTTTCTTTTTATAAAAAATACAGTTCCCCATACTTTCCTGAGTGTTTATATATATTAATATTTGTATATTAATATATATATTATTTGCCTCAGTTTTCCTAGCCTGTTGCTAATATTTTATAAGAGACTCTTTAGTTTCCATTCTCAGATTTGAAAATTCATTCTATTACTAACTAGTGTAGAAAATTCAGTTAGGAGTTAAACTATACATCTCTTTCAGTAACCAATACATGGAATGACATTTCTATTGAAAAATGCATGGCTTGTTTTCTAAGCCATGTTTTGAAATCTTAGCAGTGGACCTATAACAAGAGAATTTTTGCCTTTTTTTTTATCTTGATGGCAGGAAAACTAAGTGAGGGTTGTTTGCCAATAAGGAACATGAACAGAGAAAATAAATTTTTTTTGCAGAAAACCATACAAGAATTAGAGTTTGAAATTAATAACTGCAGCTGCTAACACCTCGTGCTGCAAAAGAACCCACCCACACATGAGAAGGTTCCCCTATGCTGCCGTAGATTCAAAACCAGCATCAAAAGATTAGCTAAATGGTCTACTTTAAGGCAAGACAAACCCCATAAACACACGAAACTTCTACCATAAAATGGAACAAATTCCCATAACAATCATCTCTCTCAATGTTAATGGACTAAATGCACCACTTAAGAGACTCAGAGTGGCAAAATAGATTAGAATATTGAATCCAACATTTTGCTGCATACAAGAAACACATTTAAATATTCAAAGCTCAAAGTCAAGAGGCCGTAGTACATTCCTTCAAACAATTCCCTTAAAAAGCTGGAGTGGCTGTACTATTATCAGAAAACATAGAGTTCAGACTTAAAAATGTTATAAGAGACAGAGGTTGGCATTTCTTAATAATCAATGAATATGTATACTAGAAAATCATGCTTATAAACACATAATGACCCAATGAGAGGCCACCAAAGTACTTAACACAATAGAGTTGAAGAAAGATATCAATAACAGCACAAATAATAGTGGTAGTGGGAGATTTCAACACCATCTTGTCACATCATGATAGATCAACCAGGCTCAAACTTTACAAGGACATACTGGTTTTGACGAAAAAATTGGAAGAGAGTAGCTAGTAGATTTTGTATATATGCATATACACATTTAAAGTTTTGCATCCCCAGAAAGCTGGATACACATTCTTCTTCAAAGTACATAAGGCATTCCCCAAGATAGATCACATACTGGTCTATAAAACATACCTCCATCAAATCAAGAAGAAAGAAATTATATCAATTATCTTCTCAGATAATGATACACTGAAAATAGAAGTGAATTACAAACAGAAATGGAGAAATAACTTTAACACCTCAAAATTAAAAAGCTCACTACTGAATAATCAGTGAGTCAGAGATGAAATCAAAGAAGAAATCAAAGCTTCCTAGACACAAACAAGAATGAAGACATGAATTATTAGAATTTGTGGGCCACAGCAAAAACAGTATTAAGAGGAAAAATATATAGCTTTGCAAACACTTTTCAGGAAGAAACTAAGGGCTTACACAAGTAACTTAATGGCAGAGCTTAAGAAATCCTAAATGGAGCAGGGAAAGCCTATTCAACAAGTGGTGTTGGCACAACTGGTTAGCCACTTGCTAAAAAAGCGAACTCAGACCCCCAGCTAACACCATGTACAAAGGTAAAATCCAAATGGATTAAAGACCTTGATATCAGAACTGAAACTATAAGGTATATAGAACAACATGTAGGTGAAACACTCCAGGACATTGAGACTAAAGGCATCTTTAAGGAGGAGACAGCATTTTCCAAGCAAGTGGAAGCAGAGATAAACAGATGGGACTATATTAAGCTGAGAAGCTTCTGCATCTCAAAGGAAATAGTGCCCAGAATACAAAGGCCACCCACTGAGTGGGAGAAATTATTCACCCAATACTCATCAGATAAAGGGCTAATATCCAAAATTTACAAGGTACTGACAGAACTATACAAGAAAAAAAACAACTAACCCCATCAAAAAATGGGGAGAAGAAATGAACAGACACTTTGAAAAAGAAGAAAGGCAAATGGCCAAAAGGCACATGAAAAGATGTTCAACATCATTAATCGTCAGGGAGATGCAAATCAAAACTACTATGAGGTACCACCTCACGCCACTGATCTTGGCACACATCACAAAAAAGGAAAACAAGCAGTGCTGGTGGGGATGTGGAGAGAAAGGAACTCTTTTTCACTGCTGGTGGGAATGCCGTCTAGTACAAACCTTTATGGAAAGTGATATGGAGATTCCTTCACAAACTGGAAATTGAGCTTCCATACGATCCAGCTATACCACTCCTAGGAATATACCCAAGGAACACAAAAATACAATACAAAAATCCCTTCCTTACTCCTATATTCATTGCAGCGCTATTTACAATAGCCAGACTCTGGAAACAACCAAGATGCCCTTCAACAGATGAGTGGCTGAAGAAACTGTGGTACATATACACAATGGAATATTATGCAGCCATCAGGAGAGATGAAGTCATGAAATTTTCCTATACATGGATGTACATGGAATCTATTATGCTGAGTGAAGTAAGTCAGAGGGAGAGAGAAAGACGCAGAATGGTTTCACTCATCTATGGGCTTTAAGAAAAATGAAGGACATTTTTAACAGTATCTCAGAGACAAGAGAGATGAGGGCTGGTAGGTGCAGCTCAGGACATGAAGCTCATCACATAGAGTGATGAGTGCAGTTGCAGAGATGACTACACCGAAAACTATCATAACAATGTGAATGAATGAGGGAAGTAGAAAGCCTGTCTCGAGTACAGGTGTAGGGGGGTGGGGAGGAGGGAGATCTGGGAAATTGGTGGTGGGAATGTTGCACCGGTGAAGGGAGGTGTTCTTTACATGACTGTAATCATAAAACTATAATTATGTTTGTAATCACGGTGTTTAAATAAGGATAATAAAAAAATTTAGAAAAAATATACAAGTAAAGTAACCAAAACTAGGCAGGAATAGAAAATAATAAAAATTGGGGTGTAAATTAATGAAATGGAAACAAACAAAAACAATCTAAAAGATCAATGACAGCAAGAGTTGGATCTTTTAAAAAATGAATAAGATCAATAAAACATTAACAAGACTCACAAAGAAAGAGAAATTTAATAAATTCAGTCAGAATTGTCACTGTAGTAACTACAGAAATTCAAAGGTAGATCAGATTTCTCAGCTACTTTGAGAAACTTTATTACACAAAACAAGAGAACCTGGAATAAATGAATAAATTCTTAGCCTCATAATCTCCAAAGGTTGAACGAAGATAATCTGGAATATTTGAATAGACTACTAAGGAAATTGAAATGGTAATCAAAGGCCTTCCCCAAAACAAAATCCTAGACCCAGATGGATTCACTAATAAATTCTTTCAAGCCTTTAACGAGGACCTACTGCTAAAACTTTTCAGGCACCCCCAGGAAATTGAAGAAATGGAAACACTTCCTAATAGTTTTTATGAAGCTAATGTCACCTTGATACCAAAAGCAGAGACACCATGAAGAAAGAAAACAACAGATTGATATCCTTGAACACAGATGTAAAGATTCTCAACAAAAATACTAGCAAATAGAGGGGCCGGAGAGATAGTATGGAGGTAAGGCATTTACCTTACATGCAGAAGGAGGGTGGTTCAAATCCTGGCATCCCATATGGTACCCCGTGCCTGCCAGAAACGATTTCTGAGCATAGAGCTAGGAGTAACCCCTGAGTGCTGCAGGGTGTGAATCCCCCCAAAATACTAGCAAATAGAATCCAATAGCTCATCAGGAAGGTTATACACCATGACCAAGTGGGATTCATCATAGAAATGCAAGGATGGGTTAACATATGCAAATCAATCAATATAATACACCACCATATCAACAAAAAATTATATGATCTATCAATAGATACAGAGAAAGAATTTGAAAAATTTCAGAACCTGTTCATAATAGCAAATTTTCATAAGATGTAAATTGAAGAAAATTCACATACTCAAAGCTATTTTTCACAAGTCTATGATAAACATTATACTCAATGGGAAAAAAATAAAGTCCTTCCTCTAATATCTGGCATGAGACAAGGTTGACCTCTCTTGTCACTTCTATTCAATATAGTACTAGAAATACTTGCCATAGCAATTAGAAAAGGAAAATATATCAAGGGTATCCAGACAGAAATAGAAGAAGTCAAGCTCTCACTGTTTTCAGATGACATGACACTTTTTAAAATTCCTAAAGACTCTACCAAAAAGCTTCTAGAAACAATACATTTGTATAGTAAAGTGATAGACTACAAATTAATAAACAAAAGCTATGACTTTTCTAATAGCAGTAATGAAAGAGAAGAAAAAGGCATGAATAAAACAATCTCAGGGGTCTTGAGCAATAGAAGAGTGAGTAGGGCAATTGTCTTGCATGCAGTCAGCCTGGGTTCGACCCCAGCATCCCATATGATCACCCAAGACTTCTAGCAATAATTTCTGAGTGTAGAAGCAGGAGTAACACCTGAGCATTGCCAGGTTTGGTCCCCCAATCAAAACAAACAAATAAGCAAATTGTGCCTCAAAAAATCAAGTACCTCAGAGTCAACTTAACTAGAAAGATAAAAGATCTAAATAAAGAAAACTACAAAAGACTAATTCAAGAAATAGAAGAAGGAAATGAAAATGGAGACATATTCTCTGTTCATGGATTGGAGGGATCAATATCATTAAAATGGCAATACTTCACAAAGCATTGTACAGATTTAATGCAATCTCTTTAAGAATACCTATGACATTATTCAAAGAAGTGGATAAAACACTCTAAAAATTAATTTTGAACAATAAATATCTATAAACGATCAAAACAATTCTTTGAAAGAGGAAGCTGGGAAGCATAACTTTTCCCAACTTTAAACCATACTATAAAGCAATAGTCATTAAAAACAGTATGGTATTGGAATAAAAGCAGACCCTTAGGTCAGTGGAATAGACTTGAATATTCTGAAAGTGACCTTCAGTTATATGATCTTATATTAATCTTTGATAAAGGAGCAATAAGTAAATAAATGAAAGCAAGAAAATTCTCTTCAATAAGTGGTGTTTGGAAAACTGGTCAACTACATGTAAAAAAAAAAGTGAACTAACACCTTTATTTAACACTAACCAAAAAGGTCAAATAAAAATGAATTAAAAACCTTAATAATAGACCTGACTCACTAAGGTACATAGAGGAAAGCATAGGCAAAATACTCCATGACATTGAAACTAAAGGCATCTTTAAGAATAAAACACCACTGTCCAAGCAAGTGGAAGCAGCAATAAAAAGGGACTATATTAAACTGAGAAGCTTATGCACTTCAAAGGAAGTGGTGACTAGGATACAAAGACTATCCACTGAATGGGAGAAACTATTCATCAGCTAGGAATTTAATATTTATGATATAAAAGGTACTTATAGAACTTAGCAAGAAAAATAAATCTAATCCTATCCATTTGGGAAGAATAAATGAACAGATATTTCCTCAAAGAAGAAAAACAAATGGTTAAAAGGCACCTGAAAAAATACTCTACATCATTAATCATCATGGAGATAAAAAATGAAATAAGAATGATATACCTTTCATACCACAAAGACTGGAATACATTAAAAATAACAAGAACAACTAATGATAGTGTGGATGCAGAAAGAAAGGGAATCTCATTCACTTCTGGTGAGACTATAGACTGTTTCAACCTTTTTGGGAAAAATATAGATACTCCTAAAAATACTATAAGTTGTGTTTCCATTTTATTCAGCAATACCATTCCTAAAAATACTCCCTATGAACTCAAAAACACTATGCAGTTTCTATTTTCTATTTTCATTGCAGCATATTTACAATAGCAAGAATCTGGAAACAAACCAAGTGTCTGAGATCTGAGGAAAATCTAAAGAACCTGTGGTACATCTACACAATGTAATACCATGCACCTATTAGGAAAAATGAAGTCATGAAATTTTCTTATACATGGATGATATGGAGGTTAGTATGCTGTGTGAAATGAGTCAGTGAGAGTAGGTTAGACATAGAATAATTTCACTCATTTGTGGGACATAAGAAAAATAAATGATAGTATGGTGATAATATCCAGAGATAGTAGAGATGAGGGCCAGGAGGACCAGTTCATAGCAGGAAGCTTGTGACAAAGAGGTAGTATTGCGGGTAGGGTAGAGAAGTCCACTATGTCATTGTCCACTATGAAAATGGTAATCGGAGTATATTACTCTGGACAAAACTGGAGTGCTGAGAGAAACTAAAATAATATATTCAGCAACCCTTCATTAAGAAGAGTGCAATCCGGTGTCAAAAAGGGGGTAGGAAAGAGAGCGAGAGAGAGAGAGAGAGAGAGAGAGAGAGAGAGAGAGAGAGAGAGAGAGAGAGAGAGAGAGAGAGAGAGAGAGAGAGAGAGAGCTCTAGAAGTGAAATATCTTCCTAGAGGCAGGCAGGGGTGGTTGGCTGGAAGAGATATTGGGGATCCTGATGAAAGGAAAGGTTCACTGGTGAAGGGAGGTGTACACTGTTTGATTGAAATTCAACCGTGAACAATTTTGTAACCATAATGATTAAATAAAAATTAAAACATTAATTTGTCGGCCAAGAAGTGGCTCAATGGTAGTACACATGCATTTCATGTATGAGGCTCTGGATTTGATACCTGGTTCTGGCACCAGACACATACAAATAAATAAAATAATTAACTTATATGAATGTTTCATAGAACACTTCCACCAAAATTTCATTTAATGGGTTTCAGAGTTGTATTATGTTTCTCTTCCTTCGAAAGATGGAATATCTATAGGTATAAGTCTGAAGGTATTTCTATTGGTATAGATCTAAATGAAAAATAGATGATTGTTATATAATGTGGCACTATGAAAATCACATTTCATTTGAATCTACATGAGAAAAGAGTTGATCAAAGCACTATTGCATTTTTCACTTATATACATATTTACTTCAAAGGGCTATAAATACACACTGAGGCTATTTCATGGAATATACAAATTTATAAAATTCAACCAAAATACTCATGGGAGGTAGAGTAGTGCATTATTGTTTATTGGGTACAGAGTTTAGATTAGAGTCAATGAAAAATGTTCATGAGGTTAATGCGGTGATGTTTACCGACATTATGAATGCATTTAATGCCTCTGATGTCTGTTTTTAACCATGAATAACATGCTTAATGCTATATTTTATGTATTTAATCACAATGAAAATATTTGATCAAAATATTTAGTTATGTTTCAAAATAGTTTTATTAAGTGAAAGAGGTTTTTTTTGGAGGTGGCTCCCCTTTAGGAAAAAAATTGCAACCTAAATGTTTGACTCCTCTTTCTCTTTAAGCAATATTATTGGATCACAAGATTGAGATCTTCTTTGAACATCTCTTGCTTTAACTCCCCTCCAGCAGAATTAGGTATTAGTCATTTGAGAACACCAGTCTACTTAATTATAATTTAATTCATAACTTTACTTAATATAATTTTATACCAAAGAATTAATATATTAGGGAATGGAATTGCTTCCAACTACAGACTAGTTTGCTTTGCCTTGAGATACTAAATCAATGTCTGTACAAAGGGAAGGGAGTAAGGTTTTAGATATTCATGACAATGTTTATGTTGATAGTGATAAAAATAAAGTAGTATAAAGAAAAACACTCATTAATGTATGAATTGAAGAATGTACATGAAATAGCTAAGTTTTTAATATCTTCCACCTTCCTTTTAGGGATTTAATAGTGACTTCTAGGAGATACTGTATTCTCTCCATATAAGTTGATCAGGTAATTAGACTGAGATAGAGAATATCTTGAACTAGTTCTGTTCCTGAGTCTATTGAACTCTCTGTCTGTCTGTCTGTCTCTCTGTTTCTGTCTCTCTGTCTCTTTCTCTGTCTCTCTCATCACACCCAATGGTGCTCAGGGTTTACTCCTGGCTCTGCACTCAGAAATTACTCCTGGCAGGCTCTGAGACCGTATAGGATAATGGGAATAGATCCTGGGTCGGGCGTATGCATGGGATATACTGTATCCACTGTGCTATTCCTCTAGTCCCAACTATTGAGCTCTTAGAAAACCTTATTTTAGAAAACTTTGTTCACTCTTCCTCTATAGAAAAAAGAATTTTAAATATGTATTTCCAGAATCTTCTTTCAGATATATTTACCAATTATATTTTATTTCATTTATTGAAACAATTGCAACCCAATTATCTATTTTGCCTCTCCAACCTACTCTTCCCATATTAAACACCCTGGTAAATGTGACTGATTTTCTGAAAGGGATTAGATAGCATTAAAGATAAACAAACATTTTACTATAGTTAGTCTATGGAGAGAAACTGGTGCTAGAATGGCGGTGGAAGAGAGTGATGCTACTAAATGAGCAGGAAACCTTGCCTTGTGAATAATAGAAAAAACTACTAAACCAAACCCAAATAATAGGCATTTCCCAGAATAATATAGATCTTTCATAGAATTCAAAGACAGAAAATTTGTTGGACTTCATAGGTACTAGGAATTGAACACTGGAAAAATGGAAACTAAGAAACATTTTATTTTCTCTTCTTTCTTTCACTTCTCTTTATCCTACATTATATTCTCTTCTCTTCCTACCCATTTTTATCACTTGTTTTGCTCATATTGTCTATGACTTGGCCAATCTTAAGTTTACATGAAAATTCTGTCTAAACATACAAGAGAGACCATTTGGAGCTCTTCATACACACTCCAAAATCCACACATCAGAGAATGTTGTAGCTTATTTGGTTATGGCTCAGTTTGCTGTGACAGATTCTAGGAATCTCTCTGTGTAATATCCATTTAATAGGGGCTCTTGGTACAGATTTTCTTAAACTAGAATCTGATAACACATATGCTCCTTAAAAATATTTTTGTGCATTTATTTGGTAAATCGATTTATTTGGTGAATTTATTTATTTGGTCAATTTATTTGGTGAATCAAGTAAATTTTTTTAGAAAAGTACTTTGGAAGTACACAGACTATCTCTTATTATTAAAAGCAATAGAGCTAGAATTCTTACATGAAGAAACTTAGAAGTTCTTTTTTTTTAGGGCACTGTCATTTGTATATCTCAGCACTAATGCCTATCTTCTCTCTGTGTTTCCTTATGCTATACTTAATATTCTTGGGATGGGGAATATAAATATTTGGATGACAATATGTTCATCTACAAATTCTTCTGCCCTACAGTATACATGACTTGGTGACTACTTTATTCCCTTATTCTTGCACACCACATCTTTATACACTTTATACACACTCATAAATGCACACATATATCACACCTTAATTTGTATTCTTTCAATAGTAGACCTTTTTGCAGATATATGACTCAGTTATTTTATATACTGCTGTAAATGGACCGCTATTTTTAGGGAGAATGCTTGAAGTTCATCATCTGGAAATGAGAGCCTTAATTACAGTCTTTCTACATGGTTTTCATATTTTTCTTTGTGCCGTCCATAATGTTATCTTCATTGAGTGCAATATACCTTGTTGAAATAAAAGGATAAAGAAAATAATGCTATTTCTTTTTAAAAGGGGGAAAGGGAGGTTTTTTATTCAAGAAAGTGTACAAGTAACAGAAAGAAAATTATATTAGAGACTACAGTTCTCATTACTAAAGGTGGTAATGAAATTTTCTCTTCCATGATCATTCCATAATTTCCTGTCTACTGGTTATTTGTTTTCTTAGTCTGTTGGGATTATTTTACTAGTGGAGGTATAGTAAATTCTAACTGTCCTAATTTACAGTGTTATGGGGGTATGGTAGTCGCCCATTATTTTTGCATCTGGATATTACAGTTTGATAAACAACCTTGAAAGGTAAAAATGTTTCATCAATAATCTTTCAGTTGTTATCTTCCCTTGATGATTGAATCAACTGTCCAACTCAACCTCATGACTACTTTGTATATTCCACTAGGAAAGCCATGGATTCCCTGTTGCATGGAGTCTAACAAACTCCAGCTGCCTTCACGATCTGCTTGTCTACTCTCAGTGTTCTGTGCTTCCACTTATCTCAAACCTTGCTAAGTCAGTTGTAACCCTACTAGCTTCCTTATCAGATCAAATTCTCTCTCTTTCCCTGCTGTCCATATCTGCATAGAATTCTTAACTCTATATTTATTTTGGCTTGGCTGGAAGAACCACTATCTAGAATTTTTCTGTCCAGTCCTCTATACCCTACCATGTTCTATCTACATCACTGTCCTTTTTAACGAGTATTTCATCCAATATGTGCTCATTATCCTGTCTGTATAATACCCAAGTGAACAGAAAGACGAACTATTTGACCTACATGGACCTCCTTGCCTTCAAAAGAGTAGGAACATTCATATATTTACAGTCTGTTTGTGGAATGAATAATGTATATAGTATCACTCACTAAAAAAATTGATGGTGTTTGGAGTTACATGTCATACATTCTTTTAAGCTATTTCTCCAATCCTGGAATAGATTTTTCTGTGTTATAAATTAGGAATGACCTCAAGACATCATCCTTCTCTTTCTAATGCTGGTTTGACTGTTTGATTCTCCCATGCACCTACCTTCTGTTTTAACTCCTAACATTTATTTTTGAACTATTAAATTCTCTTTTCTATTTCTAGTTAAAAAAAAATGAATTCCAAAAATGAAGATATAGAACCTGGCTTCTGTTCATATATCTTATGTCAACTTCCACCGAAATTATGAGGATAGGGATCAGAGTCTTCAGATCATGGGGTTACATTGGGGATCAACAGAATACAGTAGACCCTTGGTCAAGAGAATGCAGACTGATGTGCTGGAAAGTGTTCTTTCCAGGAGAAGAGAGAAAAGAACATTTCCAGACCTAACCATGGGACATAATTGGCTGTCAACGATGCTCTCTCAATGACCCCTTCTTGGATCTTGCTTCAAGCCCAAGGTGGGTGGGTGGACACAGCTAGCGGGGAGCAGCAGCAGGCAGGGAGCGGGCGAGGCGGGACTTCCGGTCCCCTGCACCAAAGCCTTCCGGCGCGAGGCGGAAGCCTGGCTCCAGGTCTAGCTCGGAGCCAGCCGGAGCGTCTCGGCCACTTGAGTCTCCTAGTTGAGCAAAACCTTTCGGCCCCGACCGCCGCCCCGCGGCATCGCCAAGGCCGGGGAGACCCGGGAAGGTAGGGAACCGGAAGCCGGGACTTGTCCGCGCGCGACTTATTAGGTGAACCGGGACCGATCGTGCGAGGGAGATGGGAGCTGGGGGTGTGGAGGCGTGGGGAGGAGAGTCCCGAGGGGCGACCCCGACTCGTCCAGTCGCCCAAGGCCCACGAGGCCCGGAGGTGGGTGGGAGTGGCGGGTGACACCCGGGCAGAGATGCTCATCGGAGGCAAAGTCATCCTGCATGGGGGAGTGTCCCCACACCTGGCTAGGGTAGTCCATAAGGATGGAGTGAAAGGCCTCAGAGGGAAGCTCTAAGGGGGGCTGGAAGGGTTGAGGGGGGCCGCTCTGAGGGAGGTGGAGGAGAAGAGCACCAAGTCTGGGGGACCCTTTGCAATCCATGCAACTAACTTGGGGGTCCTTTGGGGGCTGGCAGGGGGCGGGCAAAGTTAAACTTGTCTTCCTCCTCTGGTGCCACCTTAGCTGCAATTTTCTTTCTTTTATAGAAGCATTTTTTTTTTCAGAGTTCATGGCATATTGATTCCATTGGTAATACTCTGACAGTTCTATACTACAGGTAAAATATTTTAGTAAGTGTTTCACCTAGTATTTTTTTTTTTTTTCTTTGTCAAACCGACCTTGCTCCAAAAGTGCACCCCCTAAGCCAGCCAAGCCAGCCAGCCAGCTCAAGTTGGAGTTTTTTGGAATCCTGAGGAATCTTCCTGAATATGCATGCATGTATGTTCAGACGGTCTAATCGAATGTATTCTGCAGGAGCAGGGAGAATCACGTGGGAAGCCAGCGCTGTCAACATTTGTAGTCACAGCTCCTTGTTTTTTTCTGCTCAGTTTTCTAACAGTTTTTCTAACAGTCGTTCTATTGGATTTCTTTTTTTTTTTCCCCTTCCCGTTTTTTTTCAATCAGGTTTGCAGCCGGTTGCTTTGCTTTGGTGTGACTAAGACATTCACATTCTATTTCTGCCAGACAGTACTTTAAAAAATATTGATGATCCACGATTTATTATTTTAGACACACAGCCCGTTTAAAATGGCCAGCACATAGGAGTATGTGGGCTTGTTTTCTTTTCTTTATCATGACCAGGGGGGTCATTATTAATTTTATTTTATTAATTGTCTCCCTTGTATGTATGTTTTATGGCTATAATTAATGGGCGCTTCTTAATTTTTGCATTACATAGTGCCTCACTCTAGTGTAATTACAAAGACTCTCCTAGCTTTGAATAGAGAGTAAGCAAATTGGATTTTTGCCACAAACTAGGCAAGGTAGCTAGTGAGCTTTAACACTGTCATTGGTGGAGTATAAAATATACTGATTTGTTTTGTTTATTTCAAGTGTTTCACATTCCAAGTGTTAGTCGCTTTTTATTTTTAAAATCACATTGGTACAAGTAGTTTTTAGATTTCTGCTCCAAAAATTAGATCTCTCCTCTAAAGATCATCTTCTGCTGGTTTGGGGACCAGAGGTTGGATCCCCTATTTATCCTGGATCTTAGCTTTGACGGTCTCTGTCACCAATTCAAGTAAGCCAGAATATTTTATATTTACTGGTGCTTGGACACTTGCTTTTTTACTCTTTTCCCCTCCAACTTAATTGAACTATGATGGACACGTACAAATTGTACATATTATGTTTCTCATGCACAAGGTGTGCATGACTACCACAATCATTGGACATATTCAAAGAATAGATTCTCACCTTACATAGTACCTTTTTGTTTTGTTTTTGAGCCACAAGCCACATCTAGTTGTGCTTAGGGCTTACTCTTGGATCTGGACTCAGGGATCATTCTAGTCTGTTCAGGGAATTATATGAGGTTGAACCCAAGTAGTTCGTGCAAGTCATTTGCCCTCGTCTCTCTATCCCTCTTTCTTTTCTTGTGAGAGAACACTTAAAATCATCCTTCCAAATACCACATATACAGTGCAATTATCAGCTATTTGTTATAGCTCATAAATTTTTGACGGCTTGAAAAATCTGTGCTTGAGTAATATGGACATTTAGAACCTCCTCTTTAGGGCTACAGCTGATACTTGTAAGTGGCAAGCTGTGCCTAAACAATGTTTTAGCATAACTAGGCTTTTTGATTAATTTTCCAAATTAGAAAGTGATGACACCATTCTTCAGTGTCAGATTCTATGTTTGAAATTTTCATTTAACATAAATAAATATTCTTTCTCCTTCCCTCATTTTTGGGAAACATTTGGGAATGCAAGTGTTTTAGACTTTAAATTTTTAGACTTTACCTTATGTCAGCAGAAATGTTGGTTGTTGAAATAAAAACATTTCTGCATGTAAATATGGTATGCTGGAAACTTACCCTCTGTTCTGGATTATTTTTAGTTCTTTGTTCTAATTGTTGAGTACATTTTTTGCCTTTCTCTGAAGAAATTCTTTGTGTTATTCTGTAGGATTTAGGTGGTTTTTATTTTTTACATTTTAGCCTGTAGTGTTGATTTTCATTTAAAATGCAGCAAATCACTAGTTATCTGTGGATTTACTGTTTTTTAAAAAATTTTGCTGTAATGAAGTATGTATATTGGAAGAACTATTAAAAATAGTGATAGTAAAACTGATACATTTTATTTTACTTAATCAATTTATATATTGTGAAGTCATTTGCTTGATTGAGATTTTTGATTTTATAATTTTTTGGTGATTAATTTTAATATTATTCAGGCAATAGTCTGTTTTTGCATATTCTAGTTAGAAAGTGATTCCCTGCTCTTTGATAAAATCATAAGAAATTAATATAGCTGGGAATTTTGGTGGGTAGGGTTTGGGGAATATATTGGGTGGCTTACTTTGGCTTTTAGGGATCACTCTTATTGTGGTTGGGGGACCATAGGAGATACGAAGCAGAATGCTGATCTGATGTTGGTGTATCATCTAAATATTGTGTTGTCTGTGCTGTAGTATGGATGTCAACAAGATTGTTTAAGGACCAGTCAATCCCTTAATAAAACTTTCTTACATTATTTTCTGCTGAGTTCAATCTTTATTTCTCCTGGTGACTAAGATTGTGGAGGCTTTAGCCATTCAGGGCTATCAGAGTGGACATCAAGAATTTCAGTTTTGTAAGGAGGACTATGTTCGTTCTGCAAAATCAGACTTCATAAATCATGGCACATTTTCTAGCCTAGAGACACATAATTTAAGGCTAACATGCCACTTATTTGCATGATTGTTTGAAAAGTAGTTTTAATAGTAAGTCATAATTGGTCAGATTATATTAATGGACTCTACTCAGTTTTGCTTAGTGAAGCATCACATTAAATTATGAATGAACTTTTCTATTAATGTGATGGGAATACCTCAAATTGCAAATATTATAGACATGTATTTTTTTGTTTGTTTGTTTTGTTTTTGGAGGGTCACTCCCAGCAGTGCTCAGGGGTTACTCCTGGCTCTCTGCTCAGAAATCGCTCCTGGCAGACTCGGGGGGACCATATGGGATGCCGGAATTCGAACCACCGCCCTTCTGCAATCAAGGCAAACGCCCTACCTCCATGTTATCTCTCTGGTCCCTTAATCTTAACCGTTTTTTGTTATTTTTTTTAATTTATTTTTTAATTTGTGATCCTAAGGAAAAGAAAAACTGCTGGATTAAAGATTTTGACCTGAGAAACCTTAAAGTAGGCACACCTGGAGTTCAATCCAGACAACCCATATTGTCCCCTCAGTCTGCTTAGAGTGATCCCAGAACACAAAGTCACTATTGATATGCCAAATAACAAAACAAAACAGAACAAAAACAACAACAACAACAATCAAGATTTGAGCAAAGGTGGAAGAATTCTGATAGATAAATTAGAGGGTCCAAATTCTTCATAAGTGATATTTGTTAATCTGATCCTGTATGCTTACAGAGAATTCTTTTTTTTTTTAATTAATATCTTTATATGGGGCTGGCGTGGTGGCACTAGAGGTAAGATGCCTGCCTTGCCTGCACTAGCCTAGGACGGACCTAGGTTTGATCCCCCGGCGTCCCATATGGTCCCCCAAGCCAGGCGCGATTTCTGAGCTCATAGCCAGGAGTAACCCCTGAGCATCACCAGGTGTGACCCAAAAACCAAAAAAAAGATTAATATCTTTATTTAAACACCTTGATTACAAATATGATTGTACTTGGGTTTCAGTCATGTAAAGAACACCCCCCCTTCACCGGTGCAACATTCCCACCAACAATCCCAAATCTCCCTCCTCCCAACCCCACCCCCACCTGTTCTCTAGACAGGCTTTCCACTTCCCTCATTCATTCATATTGTTCTAATGTGAAAAGCAGAACTTTACATTAAATCCTGTTAAATTATCCTGGTAGTGTTTCATTGGTTCAAGATGTAGTTTGGTCTCTTTTTTCTCATTCATTTACTAGCCATTTCCCCCGACCCCTTTAGTTTTCTTTCTTGTACTTACTTATTATGTGAAAGTTGTGTTGACTTAGGACTCTTTGAACTGATTATAGATAGCTTGGTAGCTAATGTTCTAGTAGGGTAGAGAGTAGATCATCTGGGTAATTGATGCAGATTCCTACAGAAAATTGTAGCAAGGGATAGTATTCTAGGTCTTGTATTCTCTGTGAGATCTAGTAATTTCTTATATGCCATTTTAAAGCTTGTGTTGAGTTTTCTATCCTCTACCACTCACTTTTACTTGCATGTTTTTGAAGAACAGAGAAGTAATTGAGATGAGATACCATGATACTTACCTCTCTCTTAGCCTTCATAACAAATGTCACTAGAATAATTGAAAACTGGTATAAAGAAAAAAAATCTAGGTCTTGCTATTACTTATGGTTATGTTTTGTTTTGAAATTTATCTTTGAGCTACAATTGAATCTTATAATCTAAAGACATAATCTAAAGACATTTACAGATATAAACTATAAAATGATTTAAAAAAGTCTTATAAAAGCATAATTAATGTACTTGGAAACTAGGCTTGCCAATGGTCTTACTCTATTATTAACTAGCTAGATAATTATATAGAGAGCTAGAAGTGTGTAAGTAGATATTTTTTCCCACCTTTAGTCAAGGATAGACTTTTAAATTGTATACTAATTATCTCATATAGAAACAAAATTTGCTTTGATTCACATCTTAGTTCTTCATCTCTATGTTTTAAAAGTTAAAATTGTTTACAGCCCAGTCTCCTTTGAAGTCTACCTTAAATTAATGAGGTTAATGATATGCTAATTAGATCATAAATGGGAAAATAGACATGCAACCATTGAGTTTCAGCAACATGATATAGAGGAATAGAAAGATTTCTAAACTAAGTGTCAAATAACTTGTGTTCTAGATTATAGCTATATATGATGAACTGATGTACCATACGAAGCCCGTGAGTAATTTCATATGAAGAGTTAGGGCCTTGGGTTGCATCATCATTCCTTTTATTCCTTTACAATTAAAAACACGATAGGTAAGTCCTCAGCAGCTATTTTAGATTTCTAGTAGTGGCAAGTGTTTTTCATAGACTAAGAAAGACTGCCTTCTCTATCAGCTATGATCTTTTCAACTCTTTTAGATCTGTTATCTAGTAGAGTAGTTATATATGGCTATGTAAAGTTAAATGAAATCCAATTAAAAATTTTGTTCTGGCACCCTGGAGACAATTTGAATGGCTTTGTAAGTGGGAATTTAGGGTTCTGGCACCACAGAGTTCACCTAGAACCATGCCAGGAGTGTCCCCCAGTACTGATGGGTATGGTCAGAAGAAGAAGGGCTGGCATTGATAAGTACATCGAATAGGGTGCTTTCCTTGCATGTAGTTAGACTTGGACTCTCTCTGTTTTTAGAGCCCTGCCAGGAGTGAATGATCTCTGAGTTAGAGCCAAGAATAAGCCCTGAGCACAGCAGGGTATGCTCCCAAATCAAAACAAAACAGAAACAAAAGAAAAAAAAATTTCATTCTCCAGTCATATGAAGTTCTTCACATGCTCATGTCACACGTGGGACTGACACTTAGTGTAGCTATGGCACATTCACCATCTCATTGTTTTATGGGACCCTGTTTTAGAGTTTGGTCTGCGTAAAGTTCAAAATGGTGTCTAATAGCATAGTTTTAAAATGATTGTTTTGTGGGTAGGATCCTTTCGTCTGATGCTCAAGGGCACTTGCCTCAGTGATGACTGAATTCTTTCATTGGCATTGCCAGTTCTTTTCATAATTAGCCAGAAGGAATTAAAGAGGCACATACAGTGTGCTGGAGGACTTAGAGGTTTCAAGCACTTATTTTTACAGCCCTTGTATATTTTACACAGCTGTGGAAAGGAGAAATAAAAATGTGATTACTTTGTTAGATCTTGGATTTATTTGTAGAGATGGCTTTACCAAGCAGTTAAAATGAGTTTCAATCCTTAAAATGAATCACGTCTGTTTCAAAAATATGGTCTTGTGTCTGGAGATATAGCTAAGGCATTTGCTTTGTCTTGCATCCAAGCACTGCCAAGCATGGCTCCCAAAACAAAACAGCAATAACAACAACAAAATATGTCGTCACGATTGATGTGTATGTTAAGGAGAATCATGAGTAGGGCCTGAAAAGATGCTACAGTGGATAGTGTGCTTGTCTTGTATGCAGCCAACCTGGGTTTGATACCTCATACCCTACAGGGTTCCTTTATCTCTACTAGGGGTGATTCTTTAGTGCACAGCCAGAAGTAATCCCAGAATGTCACCTGGTGTGGCCTCTCTTTCTCAAAAGCAAAAATAAAAATAAACTTTAAAATATAATAAAGAAAAACTACAAAGGTAATTTGTATTTATATGGTAGAGTAACAGTCCCACCTTAGATAATTTGGGTTTTTCACCTATTTGTATTTCTGGTGAGACATTAATACATCATGGATTATTCAGGATAACCTTTTGTTGTATAGGACTGTCCCTTACATATCACATATCTGTACAGATATGCATCTCTGCCATAACTTACATATATTACATTCTACATAGCTAATATGTAGTATGTAAGGACCTTGTATAAAAAAGACTCCACTGGGGGCTGGAGCGCAAGCAGTAGGGTCTGCCTTTCATGTGCAACCTAGGACGGACTGCGGTTCGATCCTCTGGCATCCATATGGTCCCACAAGCCAGGAGTGATTTCTGATTGCATAGCCAGGAGTAAACCCTGAGTGTCACTGGGTGTGGTCCAAAAACCAGAAAAAAAAAATAAAGAAAATAAAAAGAAAAAGGAAAAAAGAAAAGACTCCACTGTGAGCCTTTTTATAAACTTAAAGAAAACCAGAGTATGCAAGAAAAGCTATCTAGGTTATAAGAAACAAATATATTTCACATCACAAATCTGTTTCATTAATTATATTAAATGTTGTGTTAAAATTTTTGAGACAAAGTCCAACTTAAATAGGACAGAGTATTGTGATTCATTAGTCAAATCTGCCACAGGGAGAAGGGCACTTCTTCTGTCTCCTATAGATCACAGTGAATCTTAGCACTTCCACCCAAGAGAACCTGAAAGTATGCATGTCTTAACATATGTATGCATATATATCCCAGTGGAAGGGTCTCTACCTGGGGCAGTTAGTACTGGGGAGGCTTGAAGAGATTTTGCAAATGAGCACAAGTAGCATTGCTTGATTCTCTGGGAATATTCAAAAAGACCTCTCATGGAAGGAATGCATGGATCCCTGGCATTGCCACAAAGAGAGCTTTCTCTCTTGAGGTGGTTTCTTTCTTGAGAAAGTTAAGAATAGATGCCAGGGAGATAGTACAGGAATAGGGCACTTACCTTGCACAAGGCCAACCCTGGTTTGATCTGTATGAGCGTCACCAGGAATGATCTCCCTGCCTGCACCCACCTCCTCTGTCCCTACACAAAGGAATGAGGAGACTCTTGGAGACTCTTGGAGCCCAGGTGTTCTCTGTGATCAATAGAAAGTGGGTATTTGAGTTTTCTTTAGGATGGGATTTTAGAAACTTTGAGGGCAATGAGAAAAACAGAACATAAAAGGGATATTTTCCAGTCTTTATTTTTGGCACTGATTTACAATATTGTTAATGATAGGTTTTCATGTATGTCTTTTAGGAGGTATTATCTTCATTTCCACAAAATAAACATAATTCCTGTTACACATGATCCACTTGTAGGAATAAAGGGGATGGCATATTATGGCCATTAACACATAGTACTTAATAAATAAATGATAAGGTTTGCTATATTACATCCTCATAACTTGCTGAGGATCTTAGAGAAGATATCACTAGAGTAAGATCCCTTTTCACTCTCCGTGATTCTAGTGGCTTTACGTTACCTTTACTGCTGTTTAGATTGTTCAGGCCTCCAGGTTTATTTCTAGGCAGGTGCATATCTCTGCCTAGATGTAGCATTTCTCTACCTCTGTTATTAACAGGACTAATCTTTTAAAATAAACTCTGGGCCTTTTGGGGGGGGGGCTCAGAATTGAGTTGCAAATTCCATTTTGTGAAATTGAAGTGGTATACTTAGTGCTATTATTTCATTTATTTTATTGCTCCTTTTTTATTTTTGTTTTCATTTTGATAAACATTGGAAAAGTGAGTAGGAAGTACAAGATTTTAAAGTAACCTCTTTTTCGTTTTCAAAAGGGTCTTCCCTAAAAAAAAAAAAAAGAAATATGTCATTGGTGTTTGTCAACACCAAAGATAACTGGTTAATTAACAAAAAAAATTTGCTATAATAATCGTATCTTAAGGTTTGAAAGCACTATGGGATTCACTAGTTATTAAATGACAAATTATTTTCAGTGTCTGGTCTTGTTGCAGTATGTAAGACTTACGATAGGACATATCGTGTATCTGCCTCAGCTTATAGTATAATTATCTCTGCACAAATCTAGAAACCTTTTTACTTACATTCAGAGATAGGTATGTTCAGAGATTGGTAGATTGGTAGATTTTGATTCAGTGACTTGTGTGTTTTTCATTCTGAGAAATATTTTTGATGCCTGAAAATCTTTTTATTAAAGGTTTGTTTCTGCAGCCCTTGGAGCTGAAAGGGAACTTTTCTGTACCTTTTTGATTGAACTTTCACTTACAAATTTTTACTTGCATTTGTAAACAACCTGAGTTCAGAAAAGCTTGAAAGAAGCCTTTAGAAAAAGAAATAAGTTTGAATGCTTCTTTTTAGTAATTTCTAACCATTGATCATAAGATAAAAGAACTTCATTTCTTTAGACTCACATATTTTAAATTCTACAGTATCCTTTTTCACAGTTTTATGGATGGTAAATATTTGTAGTTAGTAATATGCATTTGGTTTTTAGCAGGCACCATAGCAACTACTGACTCTAAAAAGACAGAGTAAGTCTGTGTTGTCCCTAGTATTTTTTTCATGATCTTTGCTTCAAACCGTCTTGGCAGTCTTTTCCTTTTCTGTTATTTCCTCTACCAGATACTTCTTATCTCATACATACCCAGTTATTAAAATCATCCATTTCTTTTTCTTTGATCTCTCAACCCAAACCTCTTAATCCTAAACCTCCATTTTCCCCATAACTGATAGCTAATTAATAACTATTTGATTGATTCAGAGTGAGTATAGAATGATTTATATACCTAATCTCAGATTTCATACATTTTATATATCTTAAAAATGAAACTTATAAAACAAAACTATCTTGTAAATATTATGAATTACTTAGAAGATTGAGCAACTGATCATTTTCCTTGTTATTCAGACTACTTTTTTTGATCTTCCAATTTCAATGAGAATATTTCATTTCTCTAGAACAGTTAAGAAGAAGTAAAAGAATAATAGGAAGAAGGTAATAATTGAAAGAGACAGGAACTTTTTCTACTTCACAAATATGTTTATAGCTATTTCTTATTTTTTTCTGATATCACTGTATAGTTTTCCATTTGTTTGAAACATTCCTTGAAGCATAATTCACCTATTAGTTGAAGGTCCTATTTCCTCATTTCCATATTTGTTGTTCTATGAAACGTATTAATTTTTGTTCTTTATAATAGCAATAAGTTCTGTTGACAGATGGATTTTTTTCCCACCATGAAATTTCTCTTATTGAAAACATTTAAAATAAAATTGGCCTTTATTTATATATTTATTTATGTTTGTTAATTTGGCTATACCTAGTGCTCAGTGATTACTGCTAGCTCTGTACTCATAGATCACTGTTGGAGGTCTTGGGAAACCTTAAGGGACTCTGGGAGTCAAACCTAATTCTGTTGCATTCGAGCCAAGTGCTCTACCATTATCACTCTACTATTATCACTCCAGACCCCTGGCCTCTATTTATTGATCACATACCTTTAATGCACATTTAGTTTTATTCCTCAAAACCTTTATTAAGGTAGACATTTATACTTCTCGTTCATAAGCACAAAAACCAGAGTTTTCAAAGATAAATTTATGCTACTCATAGATGGTGGAGCTCATTCTAAAGCCCGTCTGCTTTTAATTTTCCACTGTTTCCACTTCCATTACAAAAGTATCTGAAATGTTTGGTTTCAGCCCTAAAATACTTTGTAGAATGTAAGTAACATGTTCATTCTAGATAATTTTTGTCTGTATCCATATACTTCTAAACATTTTTATGACCTTTTTGTTTCACTTTAACTTTCTGTGAAATGTCAATAAGATTATTATTGATCAATGTTCCCCCACCCCCAGGATGAGGCCATAATTAATGTAGCATCTAAATAAAGTAATGGATGCTTAAGAAATATTTGCTTCATGGGTAAAATTAATAAGAAAAAATGAGGCATAGTTAAGGCAGGGGGCTATTCACATAAAAATTCATTTCTTTTGGAATGTGAGGCTGGATGTTTCTCATATTACAGTATGCTGCAGGGCAGGACTAGTATACAAGCTTTGATTAAAATCACTCAAATTCTTTTTTCCCCTTTGCTTTATAAGTTATTGCCAGCTGAAAAGGATAATGGAGAGTAATGATGAATGCATTTCCAGCTGCTGAAAATATCTTGGACAGTTTCTTTTTTTTTTTTTTTAAATAAAAGCTTAGAATAAAAGACTGCTTAGAAATGAAAAGTAAATTAGTGGCTACTAAATCAGTAGTTAGTAGATTCCCTTTCTAGAAGCTAATTCAGGTAATACTGATGATAGTGGCTGCCACTTTAACAGTTCAGCCTCATGTGATTTCTGGAGTTGGGATGGATAGGGAGAACGGGATGTAATGGCGGTCTTATGAATTCAAGCCTACTTAAATGTCTTCCTTTTTCATCTTCAACTAGGAGGTTTTAGAAATAGGTGTTACTTTTCCTGAGACTTCTTAGGTTTCTTCAGACTCAAGGTCAAATCTAAATCACATGTGTGGAATAATCTGCATTAAATCATTCTGCTCTTTGGAACCTAATGTCTCCACATACTGCCCTTTCTACCTCTTTGGTTCCAACTGGTAAGGCTATAATGAGAGACATTATTTAGTTGCTATATTTACAGAGTAGTTGATGCTTTTTTTTTTTTTTTTTACTTTATTACAGTGTGTTGTGATTGACTCTCAAAAGAGTTTAGCAGTCATATATTATAGGAACATATCTTTAGTTTCTTTATATTGTACCTCATTATTAGCTTCGTGTACAGATGTTTTATGCTTTAATAATTTTTAATGATTTAATTTGTAACTGTTTGGTACTATTTTCTAGGTTACTGTCTTTCTGAATGCGGTATAATGAGCACCAGGATTATCTGCTGTTAGCAGAGAGTAAGTAACTAAAATATAATCATATCATTTCTTTAACTACTGCTTAAGATATTTTTTGGATACTTCTGCTAAAATGGTATTGTAAAACAATTTTGGAAAGAGAATAGTGATTATATCACTAGTTATCAATTGTTAAATGTTTATTATGTGCCAGTTATTGTGCTTTATGTCTACTATCTAACTTAATCTTCACTGCAATCTTATTAAGGACCATTTTTTTTTTTTTTTTTTTTTTGGTTTTTGGTTTTTGAGTCACACCTGGAAGCGCTCAGGAGTTACTTCTGGCTCTGTGCTCAGAAATCGCTCCTGGCAGGCTCAGGGAACCATATGGGATGCCAGGATTCGAACTATTGTCCCTCTGCATGAAAGGCAAATACCCTACCTCCATGTTATCTCTTTGGCCCAAGGAACATTCTTGTTTGTTTTTGGTTTTGGAGGCCACAGATGTTTGACACTCAGGGGTTAGTCCTGGCTATGCACTCAGAAATTGAGTGCTCCTGGCTTGGGCGGACCATATGGGACACTGGGGGATTGAACCAAGATCCTTCCTAGGCTAGCGCTTGCAAGGCAGACACCTTACCTCTAGCACCACTGCTCCAGCCCCATTAAGGACCATCCTTATGTCAACTTTCTAGATACTAATACTAAGGTACAGAGGCTAGATAGATTGACCAAGTTATATAGGTATGAAGTTACATAGGCTAGGATTTGAATTTGACCATCTGACTTCAGAGCCATATATCTTAACTAGTCTACTGTTTAAGCCAGGGGTCCTCATTTATCCTGAGGACCACATTTATCCAGATGGCCAGGTGTTTGTGCCTTTGCTATCTGTTTTGCTCAGCCACCTACTTATCCTAGGCCTGTAGTGTGCATGTGTGGGACATGCATTGCACTCTCTGACTCTGCTCCTTCTCTTTGTCTCTCAACTCCACCTCTCATTCTCTGATAGCTGTCCTTAAATTACCCCCACCAAAAGTAGGCCCATTGTTCCCATTGAAGTACTGATAAGTTTGTTCTTCATTTCAAATACTGTATTTGTTCCCAATTTGCTTTTTTACTTCAGGGCCGGAGTGGTGGCACAAGTGGTATGGCATTCGCCTTGCACAGGCTAACCTAGGACGGATCAAGGTTTCATCCCCTGGCGTCCCATATAGTCCCCCAAGCCAGAAGCAATTTCTGAGTGCATAGCCAGGAGTAACCCCCAAGCGTCGACTGGTGTGACCCAAAAAGCAGAACAACAACAACAAAAAACCCAAAGCAAAACAAACAAAAATATAAGATATGTAAAGTATGCATAGGAATTCTTTCAAACTGTAGTCTCACCCTCCAGTTTTCTGAAGGACAGTGAATTAGCCCCTTTTAAAAAAGTTTGAGAACCCCCTGGTTTAAGCTAATGCCTTCTGTTTTATTCATATCTTGAATCTACTTAGGATTTCCACTCATTAATTTTTCCCCATTATTTCCTATTATATGTATTGATACAGCAGAATTTTTCATTCTTATTTTAATAATGCTTTCATCTTTAGTGTTAGCTGTTGCTGTTGGTTTGTTGAAAAATAGTTTTAGCTTTTATAATTTGGGGCATACCCGGTGGTACTCAGCTCACTCTATACTCAGAAATCACTCATTCATCTTTATGGAACAGATAGGATGCCAGGGATGAATCTAGGCTGATTTCACCATTTCTCAGGACTCAGGTTTTAAAATTTTAATCTCATAAATAAATTGTATCTCCTTGCTGGCTACTTGGCCTGCATGTTTTAAATTTGGGGGAATAAATTATTTGTAGTGGTAAAGATGAATAGTTAGAACTACTTATACTTTATTTTGGGCTCTGATTTGGGGGTAGTTTTATTCTTTGAACTTTATCTTTAAGATATGTAGGGGCTGGAGAGATAACATGGAGGTAGGGCATTTGCTTTGCATGCAGAGGGATGGTGGTTCGAACCCCAGCATCCTATATGGTCCCCCGAGCCTGCCAGGAGTAATTTCTGAGCATAGAGTCAGGAGTAACCCCTGAGTGCTGCGGTGTCACCCCCCAAAAAACCAACCCCCCAAAAAAGATATATAGAAATATGTTTATTTTTAACATATGTCTTTAACATATTTTTAACATTTATCCTTACATATTTAATTTAACATAAATTAAATTTTATTTAAATAGAAGTGAAGAGTATCTGGATATCTTGTATATAGTGAGAACTGGAGCTTAGAACTAAAATTCTTTTTAAAATTTTTTTATTGAAACCAATGTGAATTACAAGTCTTTCACAGTTGTATTTCAGGCACATAGTGAGAGTGAGTTAGGGCCATTCCCACCACCAGTGTTGACCTCCTTCTACCATAGTTCCCAGCATGTATCTGATACCTCCACCCTTAACCCCCTGGACTGCTAGTAACAAGTCCATTTTATGTATAGCTTGTTATAGTTTGGTTCTCTTGATTCTATTGTCATTGACTTTGGCTTGGGTATTTACATCTGACCATTTTTTAGTTCCACTCAATGTTCCTGAAACTGTTTGTCCCTTTGGTCTCATCCACTTTTTTTTTTCTTTTCTCAGTTTGTAGGTGGCATAAAAATATGAGGTAGATTTAGATGATTCATGTTCTATGGTTCTGTAAAAAAAAAAAAAAGGCAGGAACCCCTATCTAGAATCTATAAATAAAATTAAAAGAAGAGAAAAGAAAAAAAGGGAGAGACAGATATGGCTTTTTTTTTTATTTTATTTTTGCATAGGCACAGTAAATGTGGGAAAATTAGAAAGGAAAATTCTTGGGCCTAAGAGATACAGGGTGTCTCTACCCTTCCAGCATACTGTTATAAGACTGACTACAGTCTCTGGGCATGTCAGTTGTTGAACCTCAAGGTCTATTTATTTATTTTTGGTTTTTCGGCCACACCGGTGACACTCAGGGGTTACTCCTGACTATGTGCTCAGAAATTGCTCCTGGCTTGGGGGACCATATAGGATACCAGAAGATCTAACTGAGGTCCGTCCTAGGCTAGCACATGCAAGGCACTGCCTTACAGCTTGTGCCACCATACCGCACCCCCCACCCCAAGGTCTTTTTTTATGGTCCCAGGGAAAGTTCTGTTTGGTCACGGTTGTCAAAGTCAGTCTTCTGTAATTAGAGATCTTGGTTTTTGCACAGATCCTAGGATGGAGCATCTTCTGATTTCATCTCACTGTTAGTTGGTGAGGTAGGGCAATCTCCCTAAGATCAAGTTGTTGCTGTTTCCTTGCCATTAGGGTGCCAGTAGGGTGAACCTACTCTGGAGCAATTTGGTGCCAGAATGGTCTTAAGGCCAAGGGGAGCTCTCAATTCCTGGTGTTAGTGCAGGGAACTATGCCAGTAAAACTTAAATTTGACCATGAGGAATTAAAGAGCATTGTTGAAAAGTTTTTCACTTTTTTTGTCTTTTATTATACTGATAAGGGCTATACAAGACTTTTTTTTTAATGTTTAAATTAAAAAATTTTTGTACTTTATTTAAAGAACATAAAATCACATAGTTGACATAATTGATCTTACTTGCATGACTTCATGTTTATTGAACTCTTTTTGGTTTTTGTAGAACAAGTTATAAATCCATGACATAATCTTATAAGTAAGATGTTATTTGTATTATCTTTTGTGGTTGTATGAGCATTCTGAATTTAGAAAAACAGAATTTCAGTGGAGTGAACTGCACATCTTTGAGATGACATAAAGGCAGAGAAGTATGGGGGGTGGTCAGGGGAGCTAAGGGATAAGTTATTCATGAAAGCAGTTTTTCTTTATTTTATATGAAGTGTTTACATTTTGCATTTTACTATAAGAAGGGACATTTGCTTTACATTCAAGTTAATCTTATTTAAGCATAGTTTTGGAAAAGAAATACACTTGAGTTATAAATATAATTTTATTGAGAAATCTTTTTCTTGAATAAGTAAGAAATACATAGAGTTTCAAAGAGGGTAATATGTAGAATTTTCTGTAATGGTTATGATATTCATGATTAGAATAGTCTACCAGGGGTCCTCAAACTTTTTAAACAGGGGGCCAGTTCACTGTCCCTCAGACCATTGGAGGGTCTGACTATAGTAAAAACAAAACTTATGAACGAATTCTTATGCACACTGCATATATCTTATTTTGCAATGAAGAAACAAAACAGATACAAATACAATATGTGGCCTGCGGGCCATAGTTTGAGGACCACTGGTCTAGACAAATCAAGGCAAACGTACTAATTTGTGAATATACTTCCATTGTTTTGAAAGGAGGGAAAGGAAAAAGAAACAGAAGTTTCAAAAGTCAGGGGTCGGAGCGATAGCACAGCGGTAGGGCATTTGCCTTGCATGCGGCTGACCCAGGATGGGTCTAGGTTCAATCCCAGCATCCCAGATGGTCCTCTAGCCGAGAACTGTTTCTGAGTGCATAGGCAGGAGTAGCCCCTGAGCATCACTGGATGTGGCCCCAAAACAAAAACAGAAACAAAAAAAAAAAGAAGTTTCAAAAGTCGGTAATTGATTGGTCAGAACTAATACAAAGCTGGGATTAACTGTGCTGGAAGTTTTTTCTTCTATTTATTTTAGTGATTGTCTTTTAGAACTGATAAAATGAAAAAACAAAAAACAGAAATGTTAAGATATAGTTAGCGAGTCTATACAACTTAATTCTCATCATGACTTATAAATTCATCCTTTTGATAGGAACTATTTTTGTTAGATATTGTTGTCTGAATTTTTTTTGTTGTTCTAGAAACACATTGTTTAGATTTACCCATGCTTATTTATCTCCCTTTTCCTTTCTCTGGTCATTTCTTTGTATTTATCAGCTGTAAAGAGAATTACTTCTTCATCTCTTTTTCTGGGTGCTTTTTGTTAAAGCTTGGATCTCCCCTACCCTATGAGAGGCTCTAGAGTTTTGCCTCCTGCTCTTTTTCATAGAGCTTCTTCTTACAGTCATATTCATATCATAGTTCCCTTCAAGTCGAACAGATTTGATTTGTGTTATTCTATCCTCCCTGCTTAGGAGCATTGCTTTTACTTTTGGTTAGTTTTAACCATCCATAAAAACAGTTAAAACAGTTGCAGTACTTTCCATCCATCTTGACAAAAACAAAGTTCTACATTGTTGTCTTGGATTAGAGAGGTTTGCAATCAACCTAGAAGGAATAGAGAGGTATTTTTTTTTTTTAGATTATTCCTTGTTTATAATGACTAATCCTAATACCTATCAAATCTTTCATTAAGAGTCATAAGAAATAAACTGAAGAAAAATTATGGGTTTAGCTATGCTATCCCCAAATATAACATAATATAATACGATATAATATTATAATAGAATTAATATAATATAATTAACACAATATAATATAGAATATTGGATATTTTAAACTGAAGCGATTATTTGTTTTAGGAAGGTTTGGGGACTATACCCAGTATTGCTTAGAGCAGTGATGGTTAACCTTTTTGAGCCCGAGTGCCTAAACTGCCGTTCAATGCGCGGTCCTCCTAATGGCCAGTCCGGCCCTGTTGCCAGGTGAGCTGCAAAGCAGACACTGGCACACTCGCTTCCCACCGCGCCGCATATCTTAATTGCGGGCCTTCCCGCGTGCCAGCGGTTGCATGCGTGCCATAGGTTTGCCATCGAGGGCTTAGAGCTTATTCTTGGCTCTGTCCTCAGGGATCTCTGGAAACTGCATGCAGTATCCAGAATAGAACTGGGTTGGCTGCATGTATGGCATATGTCATAACCCTTAAAAAATTTAAGTGTCATGTACAAGAAGGACTTGAAGATTTGCCTGAATCAGAAGTCTGGAGTGGTACCTTCCTGTATCAGGAGAGGGGTAACCTCATGTCTGAAGAGAGAAAAGCCAAATAGAATTGTTACCAACAGGCCTTGCTCTTTTGGCCAACTGACAACTGTGCAAATACTCCTTTTAAATTTTTTTTTCATGATTCTCTATTTCATTTAATCTAGTGTAAAACATTTAGTTTTAGCCACTTGTGGGGAGAGTTTATTTCATAAAACACTTTCTGCCCCTTTCTTTTCTTATTACTGTTGATCTGAGAGTGAGGGAGTCAAACACTTGCCTGGTTGTGGTGCTTTCACATTTAGTTGTAGTGGTGCTTGCTGCAGGTTGCTCTCCATTAGATGTGATATCTGGGAATACTCTTTAGTTGTGGTGGTCTTGCACATTCTTGTTATAGTGCTTGTCAGGAGTTGTGGTGGTGCTCACTAGGGATCCCATTCCCCGGCCTTAGTGCTTAAATTCCTTTTAGTTGCTGTGCATAGTTGGGGTCCTGGGGTGAGTCATGCCCCTTTAGTTGTAATATTTGCAGAAACCTGCAATGGAGTATACAGCAAATTATGTGTGGCCCTGGCTAACTCAAGGCAGCAGATTTGCTGAGCTCAAGCAGCAGAGCTGTTCAAATTTTACTCAGTTTATGCAGTAATACCGAAGCTTGAACTTGAGGCCTTTTAATTTTGATGCAGGGACTCCAAACCACTGAGCTCCTCGGCTTTCATTTCTTGTGAAGGCTTCTATGTCACCTAACATGTTAAATCTGTATACATTTCTCTATTAATCTATCTTTCGTTAGAGACTTAACCAAGAATTGAGAAGGGTAGAAGGAAAAGATATTTTTCTAGCCCTGCAGATTCTTGAACATCTTGAACAGATGCTTGGAACATCTAAATCATTCCCTAGTCTGCAGATGGGGTCGTGGGAAAACTGGTAATCTTCAGCAAAAGTCTGTTTTCCTCAGATCTTCATATTGTCTGGCCAAGAGATGCAGATAAACATTTTTCTCTATGTTGTTTTAAAATTTAGATTAGCAGGTGAACCTGTTCATTGAATTGTGATGCTAATCTAAATTGTTAACATTCACATTATTAAAATTTTATTTTCACACTTCATTATTTCTTCTTTCTCTTCCAGGGATAGCTATTGCTCTCTTGTTAGATTTTGGTTTTGTGCTTTTGAGAATTTAGCTTTACTACCTGTCTTATAGGACCTGTGTGGGCAGGCAATCAGGTCTCTCAAAAGACCATGAAAATATGGCTGGCCAGAACATTCGGGACTAATATCTCATTTGGTTACAGTGAGGTGCTAATCCCATTTGGGGCTAACTTTCTGCCCTCTGCTGCCAGTGTTCATCAATTTTGTTTAAGTTTGTTTTTTGATGATCTCTCAGAGTGTTTTTGGAACTTGGGAGGAAGACTGTTTTTTGCATCTTTTCTTATTGAATCTTTTGGGATGAAGGTGGGGGCACATCCACGATATTCAGGGATTGCTCTTGATTCATGCTTAGAGATCATTCCTGGCAGGTTGGGAGACCAAGAATGATGCCAGAGATTGAACTTGAGGTGGCCATATGCAAGACAAATGCCCTATCCTCTATGCTATCACTCTGGCTTCAGGTTTCTCTGTACTCCAGTTCTAAGTTTTGAGTCATTTTAAACATAATAATAATTATTAATAATTACATTATTAAACATAATAATTGCCAGAATATTTATTATATATTACATTTGAAAGCTAAGGTATTTGAATGGGATTTTTTTAAGTGCTCTATGGTCATAAGTTAGCCTAATTGAAAATTAATGTTTAAAATTTGAGAAGAACCTTTATATTTTATTTTTAAGATTTGCTTTCTGTTTTTTGTTCTGTTTATCACTTGGAAATTTCTGATTTAACTGAAATTCTTGAACTCTTGCTGACTGTATCTTCCACCCACTCTGTTTTCTTGCCTTCTTAATTGGTACAAACAGTTTTGCTCTGTATAATGTGGAACTTTATTGGTCTCTTTGTGAAACAGAAGGTCCCCTCACTGTGGCCCCTCTAAGAGTTCTTTCTTTCTATTCTTTTTGTCCCTCTTTCCTCCTTTTGCCACTTTAAGGTCCATTCATCTCTCTTGAATTCTTTGGTATGCCTGTTTTTAAGCCACCCTTTCTATCTTTCTTTCTACCCTGCCAGACCTTTTCTTACTCCAACATTTTAGTCACTTGAACTTTAGAACTCTGTTCTCAAGTGACTCACAGTACTTGCAAAATAACTACCCATTGATGAAAAGGGGGAAAAAAACTAATTGAATGAAATGCAATGATTTAACCACTCAGATGAGCTTTGGAACCATCCAGATAGTTGCTAAATGTCTTCTTAGTCACTTGCTGAATATGTAGGTCTTTCTGTATGTAGGAATGGGAAAATGAAAGTTTCAGAAGCCTTCTCTACAAATATTGGTTAAAAAAAACTAGCTGTCATATCAATATCAACTAATCTCAACTTGTCCTGTTTGGTGCAAGCACAAAAAAGATTAAATAAAAAAAAGTAAAGTGGACAAAGCCAGTGAGTTTGTTTTATTGTATTTTATTGATAGTGCAAATATTTTAGAATGGACACTATAAAATCAGTTTGCCTCTATCCATATGTAGATATATCTGGACAGGCATGTTATTTATCTCTGGAAGATATTGCTAACAGTTTATAAAATCCCTTAGAGAATTTGTATTCAGCTGGATTAGAGATAAATGAGCATTTATAGAAATAAAACATTCTAAAATCCTTAGATGTAGAAAGTAGCTGAAACTTTAAAAGTTTATATAGTCTGGTATGATTTTTGGTAAATAAAAATGTCTTTAATTTTATTAGTAAAATAAAATCCATATCTTAAAATATTCTTAGCTGAATAATAAAAACAGATAAACAGTATATTTTCTGCCACATTAATTAGTAAAATAAGCTTAGGATTTAGAATTATAAGATTATAAGTCTAATCTAAGTAAGAATGTACTTTAAAAATAAATTGATTAAAAATTGCAGTTGAAAAGAAGGAAAATGGGATGAGGAATTATATTTAAGTTTTTAATTAAACTTTTAATGTTTTTTTCTTTAATTTCCTAATGTTTTTCTATCTGCCTGATTTGTCATCAAGAAAAATAGCCTGAAATGATTCTAGCTTTATTTATTGTTGCATGAAATTGACATAAGTGAATCAAGCATCATGTTAGAAATAATTAAATTAATATAGATATATAAACACACTTTTATAAATTTATAAATGAGCTTTGAATATAATGATTTTTTAAAAGGAAATATTTTAATGAATTGTTTACACAAAAGGCAATATACCTTTTAATATTTGTTTTTTTGTTTGTTTATTTGTTTTTGGGCCATATCCAGCAGTACTCAGGCTCTCAGAAATTGCTTCTGGCAGGCTCTGGGGACCATATGGGATCCTGGGGAATGAACTCGGGTCCATCCTAGGTTGGCTGCATGCAAGGTAAATACTGTACCGCTGTGATATACCAGCCCTCAAAAAAAGCAATCTAAAATGAACTTTTCTCATAGCTAAGGAGAGTGTGCATTAACAAGCATTTTGAATTACATGCAAACATTAAGTCCAGTTAGATCAGTGCTTCTCAATTATTTTCTGTCATGCCCCACTAGGAAGATTAAACTTTTTTTGCACCCTACACACAACTGTAAATAGTATCTTTATTAAAAAAAACTTTAACTTGCAAAACAAAAATATATAAAATAATTTGAGCTGATTTTTTAATCAGAGGTGATATCTGGATTAATGATTACAATGATCACGTTTTGCAATGCATAGCTTTTCGAAGCGGGGTTTAAAGCAGGACACAGCAACTCTCAGCTCCAGAGATATACAGAGACATAAACACAGGGCTTAGCTTGTTCTGACAGTGTTTGCCAAGGTCAAATGCGCTCCCCTTTAAGGAGCCTTGTGCGCCCTTTGGGGGGTGCGCCCCACTATTTGAGAAGCACTGAGTTAGATAATAGTGATTTTTTTTAAATGTCTTTAGTTTCCAAGATCCAACTAGACCAAATTGAGCTAAGCTATGTTTATTTATTGTATAAACTATGTCTATACAAAATGACAAATTAATTATTGGATTTTGTAGATTATAGAGAGACTTAACTTGGGTAAGCGTCTGATTTTTTCCCTACCATCACAGCTATCGATGTGGATTGATCTTTTTTCCATGAATGTGATTGACTCTGTGTGAAACTTCTTGGGAAACTTTCAGATACGAGAGTGATAACTCTACACAAAAGAGGGCACTTTGACACTTTAATGATTTTAAGCTGAACAAATTCGAGAAATGTCTGTTGTGGGAATGTCAGATGTTGTGATCTACCAGAAAAGATCATAAGGCCTTCATGTGAAAGGTGTCATCTCCCTACCTAGAGGGAGGGATATCCTCTTCAAAAATGTAGACAAAGAGGAATGTTAACAGACCTTGCTAAGTTACCACAAGTTCATGCATCTTAGCTCACACTCCAGTTTTGCCCTGTCATATTTTCCCATGATATTCTGTTCAACATAGTTTATAAAGACTCGCTTCAACCATCTCTTTGTTCTTTTAATGAAGGCTCAGTTGTAATATAAAACGTACATGCAATAACTTCGTATGTTTTTCTCTTGTTAATCTATCTTTTATTCTAGAAACCCAGCTGAGAACTTAAAGGGTAGAAAGAAGTTTTTCCTTTTCTACAAGAAGCACTAACTCAGTTTGAAAAATGTCATGGGAATTTTTTTATAGGGTTTGCATTAAATCTGTACAGTGCTTTGGGAAGTATTGACATTTAATGATATTAATCCTCCCAATCCATGAGCAGGGTATATGTCTCCATTTCCTCGTGTTTTCTATTTCTTAAGGCAGTGTTTTGTTGTTTTCTTTATATAGCAATTTCACCTCTTTTGTTAAATTGGCTCCAAGCTACTTGATTTTCTGAGGTACAATTCTGAATGGTATTGTTTAACTGGAACAAGAAAAGCTTCTTTAACAAGTGATGCTGGGAAAACTGGTGAACTACATGCAAAAAAAAAATGAACTCATACCTCTCCTTAATATCATGCACAAAGGTAAAATCAAAGTAGATTAAATATTTTGATATTAGTCCTGAAACCATAAGGTAGAGGAAAACCTAGGCAGAAAACACACATGACATTGAAGTTAAAGACATTTTCAAGGATAAAACAGCATTGGACTAGCAAGTAGAAATAAAGATAAACAAATAGGACTACATCAAATTCAGAACCTTCTATACCTCAAAGGAAATAGTGTCTAGGAAACAAAGGGTACCCACAGAATGGGGAAAACTATTCACCCAATACCCATCAGATAAAGGATTTATATAAGATAAACAAGGTTCTGATTGAACTTTACTATAATAAAATCTAACTCTATCAAAAAAATGGAGAGAAGAAATGAACAGATACTACCTCAAAGAAGAAATACAGTTAGCCAAAAGGCACATGAGAAAAAATATTCATCACAAATCATGAGAGTGATGCAAATCAAAACAAGAATGAGATATTATCTTACACCATAGAGACTAGAAAACATCACAAAAAAACAAGAACTACCAGTGCTGGCATGGATGTGGAGAGAAAGGAACTTTCATTCACTGCTGATGAACAATATGATATTCTGGAAAACAATATGCTATTCCTCAAAAAACTGGAAATTGAACTCCCATATGATCCAGCAAAACCACTCCTAGGGATATACCCCAGGAACACAAAAACACAATATAAAAATGCCCTCTGTACTTCTCTGTTCACCACAATACTATTTACAATAGCCAGAATCTAGAAACTACCCAGTTGCCCATCAACAGATGAGTGACTAAAGGAATTATGGTACATCTAACCAATGGAATACTATGTAGCTATCAGAAAAAATAAAGTCATGAAATTTGCCTTATATGGGACAGACAGGAAGAGTATTATGCTGGCTAAAATGAGTTGCAGGGAAAGGGATAGGCATAGAATAATTTCATCACTTGTGGGATATAAGTGAAACAAGAGATATTATGGTAATAATACTCAGAGGCAATAGAGGCAAAGGTCAGGATTTTCAGTCCAGGTTAGAAACCTCACCTCAAAGAATGGTGAGTGTGGCTATAGTAGAATAGGGTCTACTAGGACAACGATAGAACTGATCACTCTGGATAAGGGATCTGCACTGAAAGTGGAGAAACTAATAAGCAAGGCACTTCTTCATTAACAATAGAGCAAACCACAGTGTCAAAGGAGGGGGGAAGGAGAGAGAAAAGAGAGGGAGAGAGAATGGAGAGGGTGAGGGTGAGAACAAAAGAGAGGAGAGGAGAGAAGGAGAAAGGAGGAAGAGGGAGGAAAAGAAAGAAAGAAAAAGGAAAGGAAGAGAGAAGTAATTTACCTGCGCTAGAGCAAAATAGGGGTGGGAGGGCAATGGGAGACATTGCTGATGGTGATGGTATGGGTGCAGTGGTGAAGGATGGTGTACATTGTATGACTCAAACCCAACAATGAACAATTTTGTAACCATGGTGCTTAAATTAAGCAGTTTTAAAAATCTTGGATTTTTTTTTTTTTGCTTGCTATTTTGTTTTGTTTTTGGGCCACACCCTGTGGTATTCAGGGATTTCTCCTGGCTCTGCACTAAGAAATCACTCTTGGCAGGTTCAGGGGACCATATGGGATGCTGGGGATTGAACCCTGAGTCTGTCCTGGTTGGCAGCGTTCCAGGCAAATGCCCCAGTGCTGTGCTATTACTCTGACCCCAATCTTGGTTGTTTTAACATAGAAAAGTTCAGCCTTATTATCTGGTGAGAGCTACTACTTCATTTAAGTATTGGCATGTACCACATATACATGTGGATATGTGATTGAAATCTGGCAGTGATGTGTAAAAATTGGGGAGATAATTATAAGAGAAATATATTTATTTTTTGATACTAAGGGAATTTTTTATTTTAATCAAAGTGGATTATAAATCTTTCACAGTAATATTTTAGGTACATAGTGATATTGAATCAGGAGCGTTCTCACCACCAATATTGTCCTCCCTCCACCCCTGTTCCCACCATGAATCTCATATCCCCCCCCCCCCTTTTAACCCTCAGGCTGCTATATAGGTGGTCCTCTCTATGTCTAGTATGTTGTAAATTGGGTATCAATTCTGTTGTCGTTGGCTTTGGATTTGGTGCTTAAGTTTGATCTTTTTTTTTTTCTCCCCAAATCCCTGATCATTTTTTTTATTTCTACTTAATGTTCATATGACTCTTTGGTCTTGGTACCCTCCATTATTTCCCCCTCCATTTATGAGGCGGAACAAGATGGTTCAAGTTGTGTGGCTCTGTTTGAAGGAAAGAAAAAAAAATGATAATAAAAAATAATAAAAAATGGGGCAAAAATCAAACAAGCAAAAAATGAGAGGAGTCCTTCTAAAGACTACATTATCAGTTTAAGAGCAGAGAGAGAAAAGGAAGAAAAACATAACAACAATACAAAATAAAATAAAATAAAATAAAATAAAATAAAATAAAATAAAAGATAAAAAATTAAAAAACATGGAAAGCACCAGAGCAATATAGAAAGCAGCCATATCTTATGTTCAATAAACAAATATGTACTAAATGAGTTGGCATGACATCTGTAGAATTATGTTTGGTACTGGATAAACACTACACATTCTTATTTATCCTGAAAGACTCTATAGCCTGTAATTGTTGAGTATAACTTAAGGTAGTTCAGATAAGATTGATATTAACACAGGAGAAAGAAATTAGAGAAAAAATTATGGATATAATTACCTGGACTGGAATTTGAAGGTAGGATTTCAAGAGATACAGTTATAGAGGAGGAACTACCCAGAGGAGGGATCCTCTGTGAAGCTGGGAATTGCAGTGCCTATTTCAGAGAAGAATTTTATTGTAGTTACTTGGGACACAGGGAAGGTGTGGGATTGATTGAGGATAGCACTTCTAGGACATTTATCACCCTCAGGAGTCTCTTAGCCTTGTTTATAAAGAAATATAACAAAATACTAAAAGGATCATTTATACATTTATTTAATACATTCATTTAATACATTTAATACATTCAATAGCCAATTGAAATGCCATTGTTTACCAGATACCAAATAGACAGAATGGAGATATAGTCCTTACAGATCCTAGATGTCCTTACAGCCTGGTGCCTAGTTACAAAGCTTCTGGGTTCTAACAGGTCTAGGTTGGCCTGTGGTGACCAATTTGTCAAATAATCAAGTTCTTGATTTTATAAAAATTTTAGATTGACATTTTTTCTTCTAACAATTCTCCTAACAATTTCATTCATCCATTTATTCATCTTCCCAGTGATCCATACACTGATAATCTATCCATTTGTCCTTTCCCTTCCCTCTGTTACAACTGTTGCTATTACTAGGAACTGCATATATTGGGCTTAGCTAAGGTGCTCTTATACTATCTGTGGTCTTCTGAGTTCACACACTTTATAGTTTGGATGCTTGCACATACGTTCATGAGAAGGTCACCTTCTTTTAGCTGTGTTGCTCAGATACATGCTAGCAGGAGTTCACGCTCCTGACTCCATGCCCACCCATTTGTAGTTGTGGAGCTTGTGTATATTTGATTGTATTTTGTACATGGGAAGCTCTGCTGTAGTACCAAGGAACCTAGATAGTAGAGATTCTAGTACTGGGCACAGCTCATGCAGGCCACACTGGGGATCAAACTCCAGATCTCATTGCCACTGAACCATTCCTTGAGACCAGTTTTTGAGACATTTACAACAGTTATAAGATCTTTCAGTTTTGGTAATGGATCATAATATATGAAGAAGTACTTTAGCATTAATTCTTCAGTTTTAAAAGATATTTTCACAATAAAAATGCTATTGTACTAAAGATTCTTATAGCTAATTTTTATTTTTTAAGATACTACTGAATTAGTTTTAAGTTAAATTTAAGTTGAAAATAAATGTAAGTTTAGATTAAAATTTTGCATTTAGGTGAATGAAAACTGAAGTCTAAAGTAGCCCCAAGAAATCATAGTTAACCATAGCAATCTTATATTCATCCTACAGCTGGGAGGATTGAATGAAGGCATTGTGGGTTCTGTGTTTATCAATCCTACTCATACCACATGGAGTGGGGAATGATTTCTACAAAGGCAAGGTGAGTGAATGTTTATTTGCATTTTCAATGCTATTGTTTTCTTAGAGAAGAGTTAGAAAGGCATGCTGGATGAGAAGATGATAGTTTCCTTAGCCTATAGATAGGTCCCTGTAATTGGTGAAATGCTGAATATTATTGAAGGAAGGCACAAGAACAACCTCACAGGAGTTCATGTTAGTTAGTATGGTAAATAGTATGGGTATTAAATTCATACATCCAGACTGTCTACCTTTTTGTTCAAGGATACTTGGGCTTTGATCTTTGGTTAATGGACATTATTTGGACATCCTACTTTTACCCTCATATTCTTTGTTTATAGATTACCCTAAACTCCTATTTGAACTCTGAAACTGTTGAAGAATTTAGTTACGTATTCAAACTGTGGTAAGGCTGGCAAAAGAATGTGGGAAATTGGGTTTGGTCTAAGAAAAAGAGGGTAGAAAAGGCTCAATCCACTGGTGTGTCTTTTTTTTATTGAACTATATATATAGATATTTATTTTTTTAATTTTTTAAATATTAATCTTCATTTAAGCACATGATTACAAGCATGTTTCAGTTATAAACAGAATATCCCCCTTCACCACTGGTGTGTCTTATTCTTCAGAATGTCTGACCTTTTACTGCTGATAAAAGTCATTCCTCATATGATTTCTGCTTTGCCATGACTAAATGAAACTTGGATGATTTATGGTTCATGAGAGTTTCCTAATAGACACTACGAATTGTGTTCATCATTTATTTGATAGAAAACAGACTCACTTTTCCTTAGAGACTCTATGTCGTAGAATGAGTGCCAGAAGTCCTTGGCTTGAATCCTTCTAAATTTACTTGTGTAACCTGAGCACCTAATACAGTTTCTGTAATTCTTAATTCTATTTTATATTGGTAAAGTGGGGAATAGTTATTTCAATTGTAATTTGCTACATAATGTTAAATACCAAGATATTTAAATACCAAAAGTTACCTAGAGTCCATTTCATGAAAGTCATTTTATTTTATTGAAACCATTGTTATCTACAAAGTCCTTCAGTGTTGAATTTCAGATATACAGTGAATCAGGGCCATTCCTACTACCAGTGTTGACCTTCCTCCACCAATGATCCCAGAGTTCATTCTATACCACCATCCTATGCCCCTAAGGCCTGCCAGTATAACAGGCCCATTTAAGTTTAGCTTCATTGACTTTGCCTTAGATATTTAGTCTGTCCTTTTTTTTCCTTTACCAATGCATCTGAGACCACTTGACCCCTGGACCCTATATTTTCTTTTTTCCTTTCTTCTTAGTTTTATAGCAAAACGCAGAAATTGTGGTAAAACAAAGTAAACTGTGTCTCAAGGTTCTATGAAAAATGCAGGAACTCCTATGCAAAAGAGAAAAAGAGAGAGAAACAAAAGAAATAAAAAGGTGTGTGTGGGGGTCAGGTTTTTTTTTTTTTTTTTTGCATAGGCACAGCAAAAGTTAGGGAAAATAGAAAGAAAAAGCCTTTGGCCTAAAATCAGGGTGTCCATACCCTTGAAGCATCCTGCCATAAGACCAGCTACAGGCTACAGGCATACTAAGTTGTCTTACTCCAAAATCTCTTTCTTTGTGGTCCCAGTAAAAGTTCTTCTCAATTACTGTTGTCACAGTCAGGTTTCTGTAATTAGAGATCCTGGTTTTTGCACAGATCCTGTATCTAAATCAGGGTGTACCGAGTGTCTTCTGGTTTCATCTCATTGTTAGGTGGTGGTGCCAGGAACTCTTCCCTGAAAGCAAGTTGTTGCTGTTTTTTAAGTCATCAGGATGTTATATGAATCCATTTTTTGGAGCAAGTCAGTGCCAGGGCAGCACTAGGACCTTCCCACATAGAAGTCCGATTCCTACTGATGGTGCAGAAAACCATAAGCCATGCCAGTTCCATAGATGGGATCCAAGGTTCAAGAGTGAATGGCTGTTGTCCAATCGTCTGAAGCCTAAGCATCATTTGTCACTTCATTTATCACTATGACAAATGTTCAGGGTGAAAGGCCCCACTGCAATATAAAATTATGAATTCCTATTTGTATTAGATAAGAACTTGTTTCCATATGTAACATTTCCCTATTTGATTGTGCCAGTACAAAAAGGAATAATGCATATGTTATTACTGGTGCTTAGGGGTAAAAATAGCAAATTAAACAATCCCTATAACCTGGTTCTAACATGAACTCAGAACCCAAGAAAAACTTATCTATTAGAATTTTCTACTAAACAGATCCAAAAGAAAAAAAATAAAAGAAAAGAAATGGGGAAAACGACCTCTACATAAGGAAATAGAGTAGACAATAAGAATTGTACCTATTAGGAAATACATCTAAAGAAAGATATGAAGGAAATATACATATTTCCTTTATGGTGTTGTGAAGTCTGAAAAACAGCTTGCAGCAGTCACAGATTGGGAAATGTCCTTTAGTTAGGGATTCTTTTATTTTTTTCTTTTAGGTTTTTTTTTCCTCTTTCTGTTTTTTTTAAATTAATATCTTTATTTAAACACGTTGATTACAAATATGATTGTAGTTGGGTTTCAGTCATGTAAAGAATACCCCTCTTCACCGGTGCAACATTCCCACCACCAATGTCCCAGATCTCCCTCCTCCCCACCCCACCCCCACACCATATTGGTAGCTAGCAAGAGTCCACAGTGAAGGGAGGTGGGAGAAAAGGAGCCACTGAGAGCAAGTCAGCAGCAGTGGCAATGGCAGCTGCTTCTTGGGCTGAGACAAGGCAGATTGGGAATATTGTCTTTTCACTTTGGAAGCTGGTTGCGTATTTCATGCAATTCTAAAGAATTGTTTTGATGTCAAGTACCACTTAGGTAGGCCATAAGATTTAGAAACAGAATATTGTCATAACTTCTCAAAATTCTAAGACACAGATCTTGAAGTTGTAAGTTCTATAAGGACAAGGCCATGACTTTGTTTCTTTTTCTTTTCTTTTATCTTATCATTCATACCCTGCATCCTTAGAGAATTGTGTGTCACTTTTAAGTTTAAGAAATTTTTTTTGTAATTGTTTTCTATTCATCCCCTTTTCTCAGAATTTTGATTATTCTTTCTCTATCTTAAATGAAAGTGGTATAGCAGAGCCCAACACTCTATCACTCTATCTAAGACACAGATCTTGAAGTTGTAAGTTCTATAAGGACAAGGCCATGACTTTGTTTCTTTTTCTTTTCTTTTATCTTATCATTCATACCCTGCATCCTTAGAGAATTGTGTGTCACTTTTAAGTTTAAGAAATTTTTTTTGTAATTGTTTTCTATTCATCCCCTTTTCTCAGAATTTTGATTATTCTTTCTCTATCTTAAATGAAAGTGGTATAGCAGAGCCCAACACTCTATCTATATATATTAATATATAATAATTATATTATTATAATATTATAATAATATAATATTATTATATTAGCCTATAATAACCCTTTATAGGCTAATTCACAATGAAGTGGGAAATTACTAGTAAGGTTCTTTGTTTCGTATTTAAAAGAGTAAGAAAATAATTGGGAAAATAGAGGACAGAAAGTACTGAAAAGAAAGTTTTTTGGGTAAAAGCCATTTATATAGCAGTTTAGTGGAGAAGCCAGAAATTTGGTCTCAATATAGAAGAAAATCTAGACCAGAAAGAAGTACATAAACCTTTCTATAATGCTGTTTGTCATAGCTAGAGTATACATTAAACTTCCAGTAACTTACCTTCAATGATGTGTGCTTTTGAATACTGCCCTGTTTATAGTTTTATGTTATATAACTCAATAGTTATATTCTGACAGGTGATGGTTTAAACATTATGTTTAAGGCATTACTTATATGGTTCTTTTTAGAAAGTGAAATCTAGCCTTCAATATGAAGTTCACTGTAAAGTTGGTGAATGCAGTTAGAAATAACTACATTGAGAACTATCATACAATGTCAATGAGTGAGGGAAGTACAAAGCTTGTCTTGAATACAGGGAGGGGTGGGTATTTGGTGATGGGAATGTTGTACTGGTGAAGGAGGGTATTCTTTTTATGACTGAAACCCAGTTACAATCATGTTTTAATCATGGTGTTTATGATTGTGATTTCTTCCTGGTACACATAGCCCTTGATTATCAAGAATGTCTATCTCTGTTCCTTATCACATTTTCTTAAAAATAATACCCTTATTTAAACAATGTGATTACAAACATGATTGTAATTGGGTTTCAGTCATAACAAAGAACACCCCCTTCACCAGAGCAGCATTTCCACCACTAATGTCCCCCATCTCACTCCTCCTCCATCCCTTGCCTATATTCGAGACAGACATTTTACTCCTCTCATGCATTAACATTGTTATGGTAGTTATTAGTGTATTTATTTCTATCACTGTACTCACCACTCTTTGGCGAGCTTTTATTGTGAGCTGGCCCTTCTGGCCCTCATCTCTGGGCTTTATTATAATAATGTCTTTTATTTTTCTTAAAACCTATAGATAAGTGGGACTATTCTGTATCTCTCTCTCTCCCCCTGACAAATTTCACTCAGCATAATAGTTTCCCTACCCATCCATGTCTAGGAAAATTTCATGACTTCGTCTCTCCTACGGCTGCATAATATTTGTTTTTTTGTTTTTTTTTTTTTGTTTTTTTTTTGGGCCACACCCGGTGACGCTCAGGGGTTACTCCTGGCTATGCGCTCAGAAGTCGCTCCTGGCTTGGGGGACCATATGGGACGCCGGGGGATCGAACCGCGGTCCGTCTCCTAGGCTAGCGCAGATAAGGCAGGCACCTTACCTCGAGCGCCACCGCCCGGCCCCGACGGCTGCATAATATTACATTGTGTATATGTACCACAATTTCTTTTGTGCCATTCATCTGTTGAAGGGCATCTGGGTTGGTTCCAGAGTCTGGCTATTGTAGATAACACTGCAATTAATATAGGTGTGAGGAAGGAGTTTTTGTATTATGTTTTGTATTCCTAGGGTATATCCCTAGGAGTGGTATAGCTGGATCATATGGGAGTTCAATTTACAGTTTTTTTGAGGAAACTCCATATTGTTTTTCATAAAGGTTAGACTAAACAGCATTCCCATCAGCAATGAATGAGAGTTCCTTTCTCCCCACATTCCCACCAGCACTGATTGTTCTTATTCTTTGTGACATGTGCCAGTCTCTGTGGTGTGAGATGGTACCTCATTGTTGTTTTGATTTGCATCTCCCTGATAATGAGTGATATGGAGCATTTTTCATGTGCCTTTTGGCCATTTATATTTCTTCTTTGAGAAATTGTTCATTTCTTCTCCCTATTTTTTAACAGGGTTGGATGTTTTTTTTCTTGTCAGAACCTGTATATTTTCTTTTTTTTTTTTTTTTTGGTTTTTTTTTGGGCCACACCCGGTGACGCTCAGGGGTTACTCCTGGCTATGCACTCAGAAGTCACTCCTGGCTTGGGGGACCATATGGGATGCCGGGGATCGAACCGCGGTCCAACCTAGGCTAGCGCAGGCAAGGCAGGCACCTTACCTCTAGCGCCACCGCCCGGCCCCAGAACCTGTATATTTTCAATATTAGCCCCTTGTCTGATGAGTATTGGGTGAAAAGTTTCTCCTATTCTGTGGTGGCTTTTGTATCTTTGGCACTATTTCCTTTTAGGTGCAGAAGCTTCTCAGCTTAATATAGTCCCATCTGTTCATCTCTATTTCCACTTGTTTGAAGAGTGCTGTTTCCTTCTTGAAGATGCCTTTAGTCTCAATGTCATGGAGTGTTTTACTATGTGTTGTTCAATATACCTTATGGTTTCAGGTCTGATATTAAGGTCTTTAATACATTTGGCATTTGACCTTTGTGCATGGTGTTAGATGGAGGTCTGATTTCACTTTTTTGCAGGTGGCTGACCAGTTGTCCCAACATCACTTGTTGAAGAGGTTTTCCTTGCTCCACTTTGCATTTATCACCCCTGTATCAAAGATTAATTGATCCTTATCACCTTTTTATGTCTAAAGTCTGTGTCATCTTATATAAATATTGCCACTCCACCATCTTTAAGGCAGTTCTTTGCTTGATTGATTGTCTTCAAACCTTTGGTTTTGAGCCTATGCTTTTGCTGACTATTCAATTGTGTTTCTTAGAGGCAGCAAAACCTTGGATTCAACATTTTGATCCACTTTGCCTCTTTGTGTCTTTTAACTGGTGCATTTGGTCCTTTGAAATTGAGATGATTATCATGGGATTTAGTGTTATCTTTTTGTAAGAGTTTGGTTTATTTTTTGGGTTTATATTGTCTTAATGTAGACCCTTCAGTTCTTTTAAGGTTGTATTTGAGTCTGTATAGTTTCTCAACTTTTATCTATTTGTGAAGCTGTGTATCTTTCCTTCAAACTTTAATGTAAGCCTGGCTGGGTGAATTATTCTTGGTGAAGCATCATCAAGTTTTGTCACTATCTCCTGCCACACTGCCTTTGGGCATTGAAAGTTGTGTTAATTATGCTGTAATTCTTAAGGATTCTCCTTTGTACATAATTTTTCTTTTTTATCTTGCTGCCTTCAGTATTCCATCCATATCTGTGGAATAGTCTTTGTAACTAGGTTGTACCTTGGGGTGTTTTTCTCTGTATTTCTTATAGCCAGTACTCTGATACTCTTTGGCATGTAGTCTTTGGTTGCATGTACTCTTTAGCTCTGGGAATTTTTCTGCAGTGATGTTCTTGGCTGTTGATTTTTTTTTCTTTTTGGGCCAAACCTGTGATGCACAGCGGTTACTCCTGGCTATGTGCTCAGAAGTCGCTCCTGGCTCGGGGGACCAAATGAGATGCTTCAGATGGAACCAAGGTCCATCCTGGATTGGCCTCCTGCAAGGCAAACTCTCTACCCCTTAACTGTTGGTTTTTCATGGAGAGTTTTTCCTGGGCTTCTGGGATCCCTATGATTCTAATGTTGTTTCTACTGAGTTTATCACAGACCTCTATTTTTGTCTGTTCACATTCTTTGAGGATTTTTTCTAACATCTGATTATTTGTTTTAAGACTCTTTTTCAGTCTCTTCTGTTGTATGGAGTTGTTATGTATTTCATCTTTTAGGTCACTGATTCTGTTTTCAGCAGCTGTCACCCTGTTGGCTTTCCAGTGATGCTTTCATTTTGGCTACCATATTTTATTAGTTCATAGTTTTTGGTTTGGAGTTTTTTATTTCTACTTTCATGTCCTCTTGATTCTTATTAGTGGTTCATTCAGTTTGTTCCCTGAGTTCTTTGAGCCCTTGGACAGCCTCCTAATTACCTCTCACATCTTTTTCCAGTCTCCATCATTGGGTATTTAATTTGTTGTCCATGATATGTTGGCTATTGTAAATAGTATTGAGATCAATATAGGTATGCACATATCTGTTCAAATTAGTACTTTTATATTATTTTGGGAGTAGAATTGCTTGCATATATGGTAGATCTATTTTTAGTATTTTGAAGAGCTGATATTCTATTTTCCAAAAAAGCTGTATTGGTTTACATTCTCACCAGCAGTATACAAGGGTTTCTTTTTCTTCATATCCCCCACCTGAATTTGTTATTTCTGGCTGTTTTTAAATATAAATATCCTCATTGATACAAGGTACTAGCTCATTGTGGTTTTAATTTTGTACTTTCCTGATAAACAAGTGATTGATGTGTATTTTATCAGTGCCTTTTGGCCATTTTTTGTATATTGGTCTGTTTACTTTTCCTACCCATTCTTTTTTTATTAATAAATTTTAAATAAAATAACTCTGAAATGCAGTTACAAAGTTGTTCATGTTTGTCTTTTAGTCATTTATTGTAAAACATGCATCCCTTTGCCAGTGCACATTTCCTGCCACCAATGTCCCCAGTTTTCCTTTCCCTCCTGTCTCTATGGCAAACTTTCTCTTCCTCCTAGTCCTCCTCCTTCTCTTTTTGCTCCTTCTGTATTCATCTTCTTCCTTCATCCTCTTCTCTTTCTCCTCCTTTTTCCTCTTCTTTTTTCCTCCCTTTATTCTTCCATCTTCTCTCTCTTTCTCCCACTCTGTTTTTTCAATTTTTCCTTTTAAGCACTGTGGTTTAAAGTATTTTAATGGAGAGAGATATGCATATCACTTTACCTCCTTTCAGCACCCAGTTCTTGTCCCCAGTGATCATTTCCAACTATCAATGTCATAGTGGTCCCATCTCTGCCCTAACTGCACTTCTCCCTCTTTGTTTATGCTTCCTACCATGGATCAGTCTTGTTTCCTGCCCATTCCTAATTTGGATTATGTGTGTGTGTTTTTTGTTCACTTTATGAGTTCCATATATTTTAAATATAAATCTCTTTCAGATGTGTAATGGGCATTTTCTGTTATAAGGAGATGTCTTTTTGTTTTAATGATAATTTTTTTCACTCTGCAGAAACTTTAGTTTTATGCAGTCTCATTTATTTTTGTTTTATTGCCCTATTGCTGGACTTGAGACACTAAAGATACTATTGAGGCCAGTGTTGTGGAGAATATTGCCCATGGTTTTTTTGTTTGTTTTTTTTTTCCCTGTTTTTCTGGTTTTTTCGACCACACCCAGTGATGCTCAAGTTACTCCTGGCTATGCACTCAGAAATCGCTCCTTTCTTGGAGGACCATATGGAACACTGGGGGATTGAACCACAGTCTATCCTAGGCTAGCACACGCAAAGCAGACGCTTTACGGCCTGCGTCACTGCTCTGGCCCCTTGCCCATATTTTTGACTTGATCATTTTTTTAGTTCAGGTTTTATATATAACTGTGTCTTCAGTCTATTTTGAATTAAGTTTTTGTGTATTATGAGAGAATCGTTTTTTTTTTTCCATTGGATGGTTTTGGAGCTCTTTTTAAATTAACTGATATTTGGATTTACTTCTGGACATTGAATTTGACCCTATTGATAGTTATTTTTAAGTCAATACTACAGTGTCTTAAACTATTGCTTTGTAGTATATTTAAAGTTATGAACTATAATGCCTCCTAATTTTTTCCTCAGGATTCCTTTGGCTATTCAGGGTCTTTTTTAGTTCCATACAAATTTCAATAGTGTTCGTTCAATATTGTTTGCACAATAACATTGTACCTTTCTTTGGATTGCAATAGGTCTATATTGCTCGGGTAGGATGGCCATTTTTAGAAAGTGAATTCTTCCACCTTTATTCATGAAGTCTCTTTGTATTTCTTTGTGGTTATTTTTTAGACATTTTCTTAAAGTTTTCAGTATCGAGGTCATTTATCCGTTTTGTTTCTAATACTTAATTCTTTTTGGTACAATTTTAAATGGGACTTTTTCTTAATTGTTTTCTAGTCTAATGTTTAATCATAGAAATACAACAGATTTTTATATATTTATTTTGTAACCTTTACTTGATCATTTTAATAGATTTTTTATTCTTTTTTATTAATTTTTATTTTTAATTATGAGAACAAAATGCAAAGAAAGAGGACAAGGTAAAGTTATAGTGGAAGGACAATCACCCTTAAACAGAATTCTCAGTAGTCCCATTGCTGATATCTTAACTTTGAACTTTCAGCCAAGGAACATTACGAAAAATAAAACAGAACCCATGTACAATTACTTTGTCCCTCAAGTCCCCAGATTGTAGTACATAATATTTCTTTGCAGCACACAAAGCAATCTAAAGCCATAAAACATATGTAACTCCATAAACATTAAAGGCAAAGTACTTTTTTACATTTCCATGCACATGCATATTAGTTTAAGTTAACCTCAAAAGTTTAAGTGGGTTGCTTTTCTTAAGGATTAGAGTCAAAGTAGCATAGTAAAACGGTGTTAGAGTGGCAATTATTGTTTGCATAGGCCCACCAAAATATGAGGGAAATGGAAAGGAAAAGCCTTGGACTAAATACAAGGAGACCCTACCCCTGAAGTTTCCTGGCATAAGACCAACTCTAGGCTCCAAGCAAACTAGTTTGTCCAATCCAGGTCATTATCTGTAGTGCCAATACACTTTTATTTTTCACACAGTCTCTGTTGTTGGTATCATGTTTTTGTATTAAAGATCCTGGAATCTGCATATCCTACATTGCAATCAGGATGGTGCACAGCATCCTCTCATTTCACCTCACAATTTAAGGGCAATGCAGAGAACCCTGTCCTGTAAGCAGGTTGTTGTTGTTATCAAGTCTTCTTAGTGTTAAGGGAAGTCTCTTTTGAGCAGGTCAATGTCAGAGCAGTGGTAGGATCTTCCCTGGTAGAAGATTGTTTCCAGGTGTTGTTATAAAAAACCTTGGATGTTTCGTGGATGGCTTCCTTGGTTCAGGGGTGAATGGAGGATGCCCATTCTTTTGAGGCCTATGCCAGGTCATTATATCAGTGTTCAGGGTGTAAGGTCCCAATGCACTACAAGATTTGTGTGTTCCAGTCTCTATTAGATAAGAACTTATTTGTATGTATAGTATTTTCCCATTTTAATGTGCCTATGCAAACAAGGAACAATGCCACGTGGCATTATTGGCGCATATGGGGACCATAAGAACAAATCCAACAATCCCCATGACATGGTTCAATCATAAACATTAAACTGAGGGACTCTTCCACCAAAACTCCTTATTGAACAGCTCACAAAGAGAAGACAAGATAAAAAGTAGATAGAATCTTCACGGTAAAAGATTATTTAGAAAGAGTTATAGCTGTTAAAGAAAATACACATAAAATATTCAAAAGACATATGTGTCCACTTTATGTCTTTTGAAATAGTTGGGGGTTGTTAAATCCAATGCATGGCTTTGGTCTATGATTAGGACTGTGTAGTACTGAAGTTAAAAAGGGTAAATGTGGGGTACTAATGGTTGGGGATGAGAGAGTTAAGGAGTAATAATGAGCTTTGTAAGGGTGTGCGAAAGGGTAGACTATGTTGGGGCAGGAGGTCGGTCTTGGTGCCTAACACATTAAAGAACTGAAGGTAAAAAGGGTTAATTGAGGCGAAGATAACGAATCCAGATTGGGAGATGAGGAAGTAGAAGGGGCTCTTGTGTGGGGGAGGTGAAATATATCAGAGAGGCTATATACATTGTATAGATGAATTGCTTATGGATTAGGCTTGGCAGTCAAAGAGGACCACTGTATAGGAAGTCACATCTACATATACACTGATTTTAGAGACCTATTTGAATATTATCCTCCAAATCTAGGGAATTCCATTTTTTTCCCTAGAAACAGTCAAGAATTAAGAATATTTTTGGGTGTTGTTAAAAAGTATATGTCGCGCGGGCATAATTGCGCCTGCGTGCTTTTGAAAATGAATATTAGTAAGAAAAGAACTCCTGAATGGGGTCCGATATGCATAGGGGAGGAATTTCTCTCCCCCACCCTCCCCCCAGGGCCCGATTTACCAGGAATGGCCTTGAAGACCAGTCTGGCGTGGGAGGATCTCAGTCCCCTGGACTAAGTGGTCAGCCCAGGGGGCCTATGGCTAGATGCCGTGCCCAGAGCCCCCAACATACCAGTCAAAGACACCCAGAAGTCCTCCATTTTAATAGATTTTAATAATAGTTACATTTTTATGCATATTATATAATCTGCAAATAGTGATAGTTTTAATTCTCTATAGTTTAAAGTTCTTGGTTTTATTTTTTATTTTTTGCTTTATTTATTATTTAAAGAAAATGCATCATATAGTTGATTTTAATATATTTGTTTCCATGTAAGTGAAAGCAAAGTTATTTAAAAATAAAAGAAAATAAAGGATGAGAAGGAAAAATAAAGAAAGAAAAAAGAAAAAGTATCGCAGCAAGCATATTTGTGAAAATTATAGTATTTCCTTTATAGTGTTCCTTTAGGGGTGACAGCATCAAACCAATATAGTCCAGTAATTCAAAGCACTGTTACTAATACTATGACTTTTAGGGGAATGTATTCAGCTTCCATGCCTCCCAGAAGAAGGAAATGATGGGAGAGGGTGTCTGCACTCACTCCAAAAAGCCTTGGTGATATCAGACTCCAAACTGGCATGCCCTAAGTTTGGTCAAATTGGTGTCTCTGAAGGAAGTGTTAGTGTTACAGATGAGGCAGGGTCATTATGGAAATGTTGATTTTGGGTCATGGAGACAGAGCAAGTGTAGCTTTGGCAGGGTGGAGGCTTGGCCCACCCTTTCCTCCTGAGAGTTTTATACTGCATGGGCTGGTGTAGCCATAATCTTTCATGGCTTGGTTTACATCTGTTCGAGTAAAGAGTGAGTCTATGGAGCTGTTCACTTCGAATAGTTCTTTGCCTTTATTTTTCCTGCCTAATTGTTCTGGTTAGCGCTGTATAATATTGAATAATCCTGGTAAAAAGACATATTTTCTTCCTGATCTTAGAGGAAAAGCTCTCATTTTTTTACTATTGAATTTTGCATTAGCTGTGTGCTTATAATAGCTAGCCTTATTTTGCTGAAGTATATTTATTTCTAAACCATTTTACTGAGACTTTTTAATCTTAAGTAAATGTTTAGTCTTGTGATTTTCTTGATATTGTATTTATTGATTTATACATGATGAGCCATTCTCATATTCCTCTTATAAATCCCTCTTGCCTATGTTATATGGTCCTTTTAAGGTAATGTTGCATTTATTTTGCCAATACTTCTGTTGAAGGTTTTTGCATTTGTATTCTCCAGAATTTTTGGTCTTTTGTATTTTTTCTGATGTCCTTGTTTGATGTTAGCCCATAAAATGTGCTTAAAAGCATTCCCACTCTAACATTTTGGAAAGGTTTGAGAAGGATATTAGATCATCTTTAGAGATTTGATAGAACTAGTGAAACCATATGGTCCTGGGTTTTTATTTTTGGAGTAATTTTTAATACAGTTTTAGTTTCTATGATTGTTATGTTCTGCTCAGTTTTTTTTTAATTCCTCTTCATTTAATTTTGGAAGGTTGTACGATTCTAAAGATTTTTCCAAAATTTTTTTTGATTACCCAATTTTTGGCATAAAGATATTCATAGTAGTGATATTGTATCCTTGTATTGTATCCTCTCTGTGTGTTACTTCTTTTTTCTGATTCTGTTTTATTAGGTTTTCTTTCTTTTTTAGAGTCCTGCATTAGCACATCAAAAGTTTTGTTAATTTTATCTTAAAGAGCCAATTCTTTTGTTAATTTTATCTTCTCAAAAAATTAAAACCAGGGGCCGGAGAGATAGCATGGAGGTAAAGCATTTGCCTTTCATGCAGGAGGTCATCTGTTCGAATCCCGGTGTCCCATATGGTCCCCCGTGCCTGCCCCAGGAGCAATTTCTGAGCTTGGAACCAGGAATAATCCCTGAGCTCTGCCGGGTATGACCCAAAAAACCACACACACCCAAAAAAAAAAATTAAAAACTAACAATTCTTGACTTTATTGATCTTTCCTATTATTGTTTTTATTTTTAGTTATTTTATTCTGACCCTGATTTTTATTCTGTCTTCCTTTTTTTTTTCCTCATTCCTTTAGCAGTAATGTTATATTGTTGAGGTTTTTCTTTTTATTGATGTAGGCCTGTATTGCATAAGAATCCCATTAGTACATTTGCTGCATATTGTACAGTTCTGATAGCTCAGGTTTTTTTTTTTTTTTTTGGTTAGAAAGTATATCTATATATCTACATATATCTGTCTTATGTAATTATCTTTCATAGATTTTTGAATGAGAAAATAACATGTTGAATAATATCTGAAGGCATATGTCAGCTTAGAAATTTCTTACATGCAGTGCTATAAGTCCTGCTTTGCTGTAGAACCATCTTTATTGAAATTAAAGATACACTGGTTTTTGCATGCTTTATTCTATAATTGAACCCATCTACATTTTTGCTCAGTTACTGAATGTGTTTAACACTATCATTTTAGACTCTTATACTTTCTATTTGCCATACTTTGTCAGTTGAAGCTTTCTTACTTTAATCCCCTTTCTATGAGCATCTTTGAAGGTTTTTAAGCTTGCTTAATGTCTTCAGTTAGGGAAAGCTCTGATCTGGGAATTCATCTACAGAGATAGTCCAAATCTAGGCTTGTGGACCAAGAATGTCTGTTATATACTCTCTAGTATGCCCACTTCTCTGACCCTTTCATTCATTACTTTAGTGTCTATCACAGCAGTTCTTGCACCTCCGCCACTTTTTATGGACCTTAACTTTTCCCATTTTAGTAGTGTGATAATGTCATTTCTAGGATGATAAATTCCATGATATGAGAGTCTTTCCACTTAGATAAACTTTTCCTTTTCCAACATAAGATCACATTTTTGTTGGGATTTTTCATGATTTGGTCTTAACTTGTTCTCTTCCAACTCTTTCTGATCTTATTATACAGTCTTTTTTTCTCCTTAGTAGTTTTAGCTCTTGCCAAGCATAGTTCTTTTTAATTCACCCAGTAGTCAGGAGGGTAAAAGGAGTTTGGTCCAGAAGGACCCAGGTTTTTTTTTTTTTTTTAACAAGGTAGACATTATCTGCAAGCAAGGTAAAGTGCTAATTCGTAGTTCAGATAATTATTGGAAATTTGGAGATTAACATTTTTACAAGTATGTTATCAAGGTATCTTTATCTTAAGTAACATGATTCTATTGCTTCCTGAGTACCCTGACATTACTAAAGCTGAAAATTCAACCTGGAGCTTAGCTACCTCTTTATTAAGTTCTGAGCCCAAACCTATGTGTTGTTGGCTATGAGTATCTTTTACTATGATGCCAAGTAGGTCCTTTACTTTTTGTTTCATCTTCAAATGATAATTAGCTTCCCCTTTTTACCATCTTTGTCAAATGCATCAATCATTCAAATCACCCAGAAAGAGGTAATGAATTTTATAAGCCTTATAAATATTGCTTTCCTTAATTTCTTTAAGTCTGGGATGTAGTAGGCCATTGCATTTTCCTTCTACGTGTATTTCAGTACAGGTGACTACTACAGAACACTTTAACAAGAACTGATAGTAGTAGCATTATATCTTACTTTAATGATTAAGAGCATTGGGTAAAGGCAAATCATAGATTTTTTTGTTTTGTTTCGTTTTGATTTTGGGCCACACCCAGTGATGCTTAGGGGTTGCTTCTGGCTATGTGCTCAGAAATTGCTCCTGGCTTGAGGAACCATATGGGATGCCAGGGGATCTAACCATAGTTGTCCTAGGTTATCTCATTGAAGGCAGACTGCCTGATTGCTTGCACCAGTGCTCTGGCCCCAATCATGGAGCTTTGACTGGGAGGCAGTAGTAGCAAACAATCTTTGCAGTGCAGATGTGGCCTTAGTGGTAAGATCTGGGCAGTGAACCATAGCCTCTACTGGAGAAGGATTTCTGGCATTCTAGTGTGTGACATTGTAAAAAATAAAAGCCAGCTCAAGCATGTAGGCCATAAATTCTTATATGGGCTCTTTTTTCTTGATAGGCAGCAAGTTTGGATATGATTTCTTCTAGTCTTTCAGTTCTCCTTTTAACAAGAACTTACATTTAAAGTGCACATATCATTAATCATATTCAATAAGATGAAAGGTGATTTTGAGATAAAACTAAGAATTATTGATTTATTGCCTAAAGAAATAAATAGTACTTTTTGGTTGTTGTGATGCAATATCTAGTTTTTAAATAGAATGTCATTGCCAGTTTATTTTTTTATTTTTCATTTTACTTTTGTTTTTGGTTCACACCCAGCTGTGCTCAGGGGTTACTCTTGGCTCCTCGCTGAGTAATCGCTCCTGGCTGAGAAATCACTCCTGGCAGGCTTGGGGGACCATATGGGATGCTGGGATTCGAACCACAGTTTGTCCTGGGTCTGCTGTGTGCAAGGCAAATGCCCTATTGCTGTGTTATCTTTCCGGCCGCTAGTTTATTTCTTTTTTTTTTCTTTTTTTTTCTCTAGTTTATTTATTTTTTGGGGGGCCACACACGGCGTTGCTCAGGTGTTACTCCTGGCTGTCTGCTCAGAAATAGCTCCTGGCAGGCACGGGGGACCATATGGGACACCGGGATTCAAACCAACCACCTATGGTCCTGGATCGGCTGCTTGCAAGGCAAACGTCGCTGTGCTATCTCTCCGGGCCCCTCTAGTTTATTTCTTAAAGTCTTTTTTTAAAGTATCAAGTCTCACAACTGTCATGCATGTCTGACATGTATGAAAAAAATGTTAGAGAACCATGCTCAACACTTATATTTGGTAGTAATTTTTATATTAGAGGTTTAATGAGGTACATTTCGCATAACTTATTCATTCACATATTGTAATTATAAAGCTTAGTTTATTTTAGTATATCATAGACAGTTGAGAAATCTTATCCAATTTTAGAAGAATTTAACACCTGCAAAAGAAACCCCATACTCCTTAGTCATTTTCCACCTGGCTTTTGGCCCTCCCTTCTCCCATCTTAGCACTTGGCATTTATGAATCTGCTTTCTTTCTCTATGAATTGACCTAATCTGGCCTTTTTATATGAGTTGAAAAATTTATACTTGCTTCTTTCATATAAAGCTAATATATTTTTATTCTTCTTTGTGTTAATTAATATTAGTATTGATTCTAACTTATAAAAGGGGAAAGTTAAAAATTACAGAGAGAAGCTTATAGCTTATTCGTATTTTTTTTTTTTTTTGGTTTTGGGGCCACACCCGGTGATGCTCAGGGATTACTCCTGGCTATGTGTTCAGAAATCACTTCTGGCTGGGGGGACTAAATGGGATGCCAGGAATCAAACCCAGGTTTGTTCTGGGTCAGCTACTTATAAGGCAAACAACCTACCGCTGTGCTATTGCTCCAGCCCCTTATTTGTATTTCTATACACTTTTTCAATCTGACTCTGAAAAACTACTATTAATATTTTATTGGCTATCTATTCAGAATTATTGAGTGAAAGAATGAGTCTTTGGTCTTTGTGCATATAATCTGTAGATACTTCATTTTTCCCTCATGTGTAAGCAGAAGGAACAGTCCTGAAACTTCTTAAAGCAGGCGAATATTCAGTAGCTCTAAGAACCAAACCCACAATCATTTTGCTCTGAAAATCATTGCTCTGAAAAGAAGGCTGTACACCTAATGCTACACAATAGTGACACTTTGGTATGGAAATTGCACATTATAGCATATAATTTAAGGTTTTGAGATTATTGAACACATAATGACATGTTATTAGCAAGGAAGTAAAGTAAGAGCTCTGACATATCTACATGTATGTATTATGTTCATTTCTTATACCTTTGTCTAAACTGAAAAGCTTTTATGTAATATTGTACAAGACTTAATAGCTCTTTATTCTTGATATTTTAAACCTTTAAGTAGTTTTCATTGATTATGTGATTGTTTGTCAAGAACACATATATTATGCCTTCTCTTTGAAATGTGAAGCTTGAATCGATGAAAGAATGTCCTATGAAAAATAGTCAAGTATCATCAAGCTTTCCTATAAAATTTACTAATTGTCCTGAAAGCTACTTTTGAAAATTTCAATTTTATAAGCTCTTAAACTAATCATTTTAATGTCAACTTAGTTAATTCTTTATTGATCAGCTGACTTTTTAAACTTGGGTAAATAATTTGGTCACAGTTCAAATATATACATAACTTTTCACTTTCTGTCATTTTATGTAGTTGTAAAATTACCCCAACACACGTCTTTTCCGAGCCCAGGCAAACAAATCTGAACCAGGGTCGCACAAGAAATATTCCAGACCAGGCTGAGGATGAAACACATGTAGTCTGGCAGTCTTCTACCTAGTATGGACCTCGCTGCCTGCCAGAACTACTGTTTTTATTGAGTACAGTGGTACAGGTTTACAAGTAAGACAATCTTTGTTTTGGGTGAAACCAAGTTGTAAACAAACAGATACAAAGAAACCAGGGATAAGCTTTGTTTTAGGTAAAATAAGGAGTAACCCAACAATAGTACCTTATTTATTTGAAAACCAAGTGATAAGTTCATTTCCTTTGACTTTTTGTATTTTTTATGTTTCAGATATATTAATGGGTAATTCTGGTAATATCAATTTTACTGAATCATTTAATAAATTTATCCTCTAGTAGAAGCATTCACAATAACCAAAGAGTGGGAATACATAAGTGAAACAAGCCAGTTACAAAAAAGAAAATTGCTGTCTGATTCTGAATACATGAGTTATTTCCAATAGTCAAATTTAGAGGCAAAGTAGAATGGTGATTACCAGGGAATGGAGAAAAGAGTGAATTTTAGAGAGATTATTTAAGAGGTATAGTGCTTCAGGTGTGTTTTTTTTTTTTTTTTTTTTTTTGGTTTTTGGTTTTTGGGTCACACCCGACAGCACTCAGGGGTTACTCCAGGCTCCATGCTCAGAAAATCGCCCCTGGCAGGCATGGGGGAACCTATGGGGTGCCAGGATTTGAACCACCGCCCTTCTGCATGAAAGGCCAACGCCTTACCTCCAGGCTGTCTCTCCAGCCCCATTTCTTTTTTTTAAGAAAATTTGTTGTATATAGTGTGAATATGTGTTTATTATATACTTAAAATAGCTTAGGTGACAATTTTTTTACTTGAATTAAAATGTGGAAAAGTCCATTATGGACATAGCTCAAGTGACAGAGGTCTTGGATTTAATTTCCAGCAATGCAAACTCTTATGAGTACTACTGGGTATTGCCCTGGTGGCACCTGAGACTGCCAGCAGTACTCCTGAGCAATGTAGTTAAAAAAAAAAAGTTGAGTCAATTTAAAGGCAAACAGATGTGACTAATTTTGTTTAGGAGATTAATCCAGCATGGAACAGAGGAGGGTAGAAATATGAGAGACTTTTCTTAAGATCACACTACCACCTCATTTTATAATATATAGGAATATGCTGCTGGTATTATCTGCAGCAGGAGAAAAAGAATATTGGTAATACTTATAGCTCTGAAAATGATTATTGATTTAAAATTTTTTTCTATTTAAAAGTTTTCTTTATTTGTATTTATTAAAGCCTTGTGTACACAATGTTTACTTGGAAATTCTAATTTATGTATTTTAAGTTGCAAAAGTGCATATAAGTAGCCAAATTAAAAAAAAAGTGCATGCTTAAAATCACTCCTTTTTAACTTTTCTCTGTGATCAAATAATTTGATAACACAAGCAATATAAGTTTAGCTTCTAAATCCATGTCATCATTTTCAGTGTTCTTTAGTTACTGAGTTCTGACAAAAGAATGAAGAGAAATGTGATTGAAATGCTTGTCTGTCTGTATCACCAGCTACCAGCTCTTATTTGCAGTTTGTTCAGATGGTTTTTTTTTTTAAATGATTACAGCAGCAAAACCACATCTCTCTTTATAATTCCATCACTTTGTTAAATATAGTATGTACCCAACTTCCTCAAATTAGTAATAAATAATAATACGGATGAGCAGGGATCTTGATTATTCTGGAATTTTAAAATATATCTTTTTTTTGTGACTTTAGGTTGTAGGACAGTTTGAGGCATGAAAAATACAATTAATGCATTTTGAACAAGTAAATGACTAAATAAATGAATATATATCAGTTTTAAATTGGGGTGAATATTCAACCAAGTAAGTCTTGCATTCACAAATAGCATGTTTTATTTGCTTTCTATGACTCCTTCCTTTTAAAAGTTTTCTTGGCTTTAAGTTATTTTCCTTTATAATAGGATTTCATAACAAGTAAAGGCATATGCAATAAACTTTCACATAGTATAGTATTTGCTACATGCCTGCTGAAGTGCTCCCTAAGTCATGTAATCCTCATTAAAAACTCATGAGATCATTTCCTTATTCTATTTGTATGTGGAAATAGGCATAGAGAATTTAGATAAATTTTAAAATTAGATAATTTTCATTTTAAAGTTAATTTTAAACGAATATAATCATCTCAGCTATGATTTGGAACCAATGCCTGGCTTCCAAAGTTTTTATTTAATAGCAACGTTAAGAAAACTCCTATTTTAAACAAATAAGCTGCTTTAAAAAATATTTTCCTCTCCTCAGAAGACTGTTTATATTAGTGGGGCTTATCTTAGAGTAAATTTTGTTTATTTGCCATTTTGGGGCCACACTGGGTTGTGCTCAGGGCTTACTCCTGCCTTTCCTTGTAGAACTTAGGGGATGATATGTGGTGCCAGGGAACAAAATCCAGGTCAGCTACATATAAAGTATTTCCATGTCTTACTCATCTATAATATATAAAGTGACAAAGCAAGGGAATCGACAGTGACTCGAACTAAGAGTAAAGGGGTGATTGATGGAAGAGTCCTCTGAATATTGCTGAAGGGATATGAACACTGTAGTAGTATGGTAATTTAAAGAATTTAAAGACTTTTGTACTTGTGTTAACCTAATTACCTGAAAGAAAAAGGAGCAAATGCAGCACAAATGCAGATGAATGGTGTTACTGTCATGGTTGTCACTGAAATTACTATTACATTTCCCTCCTGGTAAAGTGGTGCTGTTGAGGTAGGGATTATAGTAACCCAAATCCATGAAGTACTACCTGTTGATGCTCAGTATTCATCTCCAGAAGATATCCAGAGTGCCTATTCTGTAATCCGTTTGAATTTTTAAACAGATTTGTTTCCTAAAATCTCATCAAATCAGTGTTTTTTCTAAGGCTTTAATGGATATAATGTGTTAAGATTTCTTCCAACCCTTTTGTTTCCTTTGATATTTTATATTCCTTTGTGGTATTAGAAAGTATAGTAAAGTATAGTAATATTATCTGTTTAATAGGAACTGGGAAATGAAGGTGAAAGTTAAGTGGCTTATCCAAGGAATAAAGGGAAGTGAGCTTTTAAGTACAGTTTAGGATTCCAAACTTAGGAGTTTGGTATTTTTAAAGAAGGAAAAATGATAGCTAAATCTTCAGGCCTTCTGAATTTAACTATTTTTATACTTGATTCTACACTTAAGTATTAAATCTTTCAAGTATTATCTGTATCCGCACTAACTAATCTGTCTTTAGGTATATAATGGTTAGCTGATCCAGCCTTTTCTTTTAAGAAAATCCTTGATGTATTAGATGGCTAAAAGAAATTCTAACATTTGGTGTTCATTAGCGTTCTAAACGAAACAAAAACATTTTAATAGTTGATCCCAGAGTATTGTGAAGTTAGTGTAACTTTGTTGGAAATGGATTTAAGCAGCAGTATCAGTTGCAAATAGGCCGTGAGCCAATTTTCAAAGCTGTTTCTAAGCAAGTCATTGAATTTTTCATAATGCAAAAAATACATTATGTGGCACTTTGCCATGTGTCAAAGAAACAGAATGAAACGATTACCATGGGATTTGAATTGATAGTTGCATTTCCAAGTGAATAGTTTACGATATTGTATATATAGCTCAGAATAATATCACAGCATGTTCAACAGTTTTTTTTATTTTAGTTGTAGACTTTGGGAAAGGTGTTTGATATATATAAATATAAAGATAGATAGAAATAGATGGGTAGTAATTAAAACTTCAAACTCAGCACTCTGGGATAGGGAATTGACCCGACTGAAATTGGGAAGGCTTCAATAAAACTTCTAATAATTAGTGTGTAGCAATACCTATTATTATTCATAGGCAAAGCTATTAAGGTAAAATAATATTTTTTTTATAATCCAGTGTTTTGGAGTTTTACTTTTTATCAGCTAGTAGATTTTATTAGACAAAAATCAGTATAAAGGACAATATATCCTTTATAAAAATATATTATAAATATATTATATTTATATAAAAATAATAATATATTATGATGATACTATTATTTTAATATAATTAATATATAAAATCATTTTTGTAATCCACTGATTTAGAGTTCTACTTCTTATCAGATGGTAGAGTTTGTCTAGGTGAAATATTAGTAAAAAGGATAAGATATCCTTTATAAATGTATTATAAATATGGTATATTTATAAATCTATATTTATATTATAAAATATATTATAAAGTGAACTTGCTTGTGATAAATGCAAAAAATTCACAATTAAGTATTATATATTTGTATTCAGAATTGAATATGTACTTTATTTGTCATCCTAATGCAAAATAAAGAAGAGAAGTTGGAGACAGGATAATTTATTTGCTATTAAATACAGTCAATCTATTGTTATTATATGTGTGTTTGATATTTAGCCATATATAGTATTTCTAATTAGAATTCAACAAATTTTGTGTATGTGTTTTGGTTTGTATAGTTTTCTAGTGTGATAGATTAAAAATTAGTATAGCTATTAATTTTGTTTTCAGTAAGTATATTTTAAAAAATTGGTATGTTTGGGGTGTCATTCACAGTAGCACAAAGATTTCTTTTGTGTATGTGTGTGTATGTTGTAGTGGGGATTTTGGGACACACCTCAAAGTGCATGGAGTCTATTTCCAGCTCTCAGGATTGAACGCAGGCTGCCAGGATAAAAAAAAATGTGTTTAGCTCTTTGATCTGTCTCTCCCATGTAGGACAAACGTTTTGTTGCACAGTCTTTTGTGAATTTCTGATCATTTGAAAGAAATGTTGATTAGTTGTTTTAAATTATTATCATTATGACTGTGAACTAACTTGTTTTTGAGTGTATTTGTGTTTGGGCTTTGTTTAGACTTCAGTACTTGGAAGCATAAAATATATATAAAATACATAAAAATAATATATAAATAATAAATATAATATATAAATAATATAATATAAACAATAAAATATATAAATGAATATGTATAAATAAATATAAATATATGTATATAAATATTTATATTTACAATGTTTATAAATATATCTATATTTATATAAGTATAAGTAAATATAAATATATTTATGAATATTTATAATATTTATAATATATATTTATATAAATATAAATATGTAAATATAAACATAAATATAAATATATAAATAAAATTATATATATATTGGTTCCACACCCAGTGATGCTCTGGGGTTACTCCTGGCTATGCACTCAGAAATCACTTCTGGCTTGAGGGGTCATATGGGTGGTGGGGGATTGAACGGAGGTCCGTCCTAGGTTAGCACATGCAAGGCAAACACTCTACCTCTTGTGCCACCACTTCAGCCCCAGCATAAAATAATTTTTAAGGCTTGCTTTTTACTCCCTCACTACCTTTTATTTTATGCAACTTTCTGATCAGAAATGGTTTTTGGTATAGTACTTAGAAGTGTATGAATCACTTGACATGCTTTTTAGTATTCAAAATATTCAGTAATTGAATATAAGCTACTTTCCCTTGAAATTAAACATCAGATTTAACCTAAAGGGTATTTTGAAAATACATTTTTTTTTTTTTTTGGTTTTTGGGCCACACCCAGCGGTGCTCAGGGGTTACTCCTGGCTGTCTGCTCAGAAATAGCTCCTGGCAGGCACTGGGGACCATATGGGACACCGGGATTTGAACCAACCACCTTAGGTCCTGGATCGGCTGCTTGCAAGGCAAACGCTGCTGTGCTATATCTCCGGGCCCGAAAATATATTTTTATTACTTATTTCCTACCAGTTTAACTTTAAATTAAAAATATTCAGCTCAAAACAATTTTAATTTTTAGTTCTTAACTTTATTGTATTTATTAATTTGTTTTAGGTCATATTGTAGAATCTTATAGAATGAAATGCCATTAGATTCAAATAGATTTGACTAAATTTACAATTCATCTTAATACTAAGAGAAATAGACATTTCTCTGAGGAAGAGAGAAGGATGGCCAACAAACACATGAAAACATGCTCACCTTCACTCATCATCAGGGAGATCCAAATCAAGACAACAATGAGATACCACCTCACACCAGTGAGGTTGGCTCACATCAAAAATAATGGGAACAACCTTTGTTGGAGAGGATGTGGTATGAAAGGAACTCTCATTCATTGCTGGTGGGAATGCCCCTTGGTCCAACATCTATGGAGAAAAGTCTGGAGAGTGCTCAAAGAACTCAGAATTGAGCTGCCATTTGACCCAGCAATTGCTCTCCTAGGCATATATCCCCAAGATGGAAAGACATTCATTCCAAAATACGTATGCACCCCACTATTTATTGCAGCACTCAGTATAATAGCCAAATCTTGGAACCAACCTCGATGTCCAACAACAGATGAATGGATCATTAAGATGTGGTACATATATACAATGGAATATTACATGGCAGTTAGAAATGATACAATCACAGACTTTGCAGCAACGTGGATGGACCTAGATCATGTTATGTTAAACGAAGTAAGTCAGAAGACAAAAGAAAAACACAGAATGGTAGCACTATTCTGAAACACCTAGAATACATAAAAAACAAAAAAAGGACATTGAAGAAGCATAACTGCTAGAACCACAAAGAAAGACTTCATAAACTCCATTCCCTGATCTGCACAGCCACCAAGATCTCTAGAAACAGGTCTGATTTTACCATCCAAGATAAAGTAGAAGTCTTCCACATACCACGAAAGCAGCAAGAGGATAATAAATGATCTATTTTTTTTGACGTCTTTATTTTGGTGTGGAGATTACGGTTGATGTCTCCAATATTATTTTATTTTATTTTGTTTTGTCTTTCTCTTTCTTTTTGCACTTGAGTATGATTTGATTTCAGAACCGAGATTATTGTGTGGTGCCTGTTTTTATTGTTGTGGTGCTTATCGGTTATTTAATTCGATATTTTTTTTTTGTGTGTGTGTGTGTGTGTGTGTGTGTGTATTGTTGTGGTATTTTAATTACTTTTTTCACATCCTCTCTCAAACTGAGGTTGGAAGCCTCTAGACAGGACTCTGCCTATTTTCAGTATATTTGATTTTTGATTGAGAAGAGGACATATTAGGTGATGGGTATTCCCCTGATTTAATGTGAATATGTACCCAAAATACTACAGTGAAAGATATGTAAGCCATTATGGAAAAAAAAGAAAATTGTGTTTTTAATCAGAAACTTTCTTTGACTTACATGTATTATTATTATATTAATTATATTATGTTATGTTATGTCACTATATTATGTTATATTAGTTTACCTTATTATGTTAATCAATTTTGTCCTTTAAATGAATTCTTACTTAAAAAAAAAAAAAAAAAACAACTTTAGTTTGCCCTGAAGAAAAGAAAAAAATAAATAAAAGATAAAATAAGGCCTCCCAATTCTTACCACAGGCTGTGTTCTTTACACTGGCTGTATAGAAAGAGGAGGTACAGTAAAGGCACCCCATATACACCTCAACACAGGCCCCTTGCCGGGTATGTATTGTGAATTGGGGGACAAAAAAAAAAAAAAAGAAAAAAAAATACTAATACCATACGTTTCTATTATTTGGTGGGAGTGGAGGGTTAAGCCACACCCAAATGACACATGATGTCAGTGACATATGGTGGCATATAGACACCATATATTTCTCAAGGATCAAACTATATGCCAACCACATGCATTACCTGCTGTACTGTCTTTTCAGCTCCTTCTGTATTGCTTGAGCCTATTGTTTTTGGTAAATTTGACCTACTACTTTTTCCTGACTAATCTAGCCATTACAATTTATGTGTAGAGAAAGAGCCATGAATGTTTACCAGATAGAAGAAACCTGGCAGAGAGATTTGCTAGAAAAGGATTTTAAGTAATGTAACCAATCACTATTTTGACTAAAAAATTACGTTGTCATTTTTTGAGATGAATGAATAATAGGTAACAAGTAAGTAATGAGTATTTAGGGACTAAATATCAGTTTCTGATACTGTACGAAGTGCTTTAAACTAGAAATAGTAAAAACATAAAAAGACATGCCAAATTAATTTTTTGTTTGTTTTTGGGCCATACCCGGCGATGCTCAGGGGTTACTCCTGGCTATGCACTCAGAAATTTTTCCTGGCTTGGGGGACCATATTGGACGCTGGGGGACCTAACCGTGGTCTGTCCTAGGTCAATGCATGCAAGGCAACGCTTGTGCCACTGCTCCGGCCCCCCCAAATTAATTTTTTGATTGTGAGTGAAAAACACTGGGTTTGATGGGTTATGACTTATATGTAATTTTTAAGTTAATACTATATATGGTCCAACTTTATACCTTGGCTATTCACTGACCCTTGGAGGTAATAGTGAATACCAGTTTCTTAAGATGTTTTAGAGGTTTTGTATGCAAATGTAATCATGTGTGTAATTGTTGCATAAACAGGCTGTTTTTAAATTTGTCATCCGAATTGTAGCATATTGGAAACAGTTATCTCTGTTCTCCCAATTTAACAAAGTACGTTGAAGATCATTAATTTGAAATGTACTTATTATTTGATAGGTCTAAAACTGACAATAAACAAACAGGATTGGTATATTCTGTAGGGATGTATTTCATAAGTATTTCTTTAGTTCTCTTTGATTAAACTTTGCATTGTTGCCATTGGGAACAATGATGTAATGAATCTTTGTTTTTTGCTACAGATCTTTTTAAAAATTAAAATAGTTTTGAAAAATCATTCTTCTTAAGGAAAAGTAATGACATGCATCTAAACTTTGTATAAAGAAATAAAATTTTGTGAAGGATTAAATGCCTTTCTTTACCTTAAACAGCATACAGACTTGGGGAAGTGCCAGAAACTTGTTATGACTCACTAACCAGTGGTGACTCAACCTTTTTGAGTCTTCCAATTTCATTTTTCTTTTGTTTATTTCGGGGGGGGGCACACCTAACAGTGCTTAAGGTTTATCCCATGGCTCTTCCCTTAAGAATTACTCCTAATGATGTTTGGAGGACCATATGCTATACTGTGGATTGAACCAGGTTCAGCTGCAAGCAAGTCAAGCACCTTATCCACTATGCTATTTCCCCAGCCTATGTGTTCTTTCTTTTTTTTTTCTTTTGGTTTTCTTTTAAATTAACTTTGACATACATTTGTATATAATTAACTGTACCCAGTTAAAGTGTGTATTTTTAGTTGTTTGACAGTTCTATAATCATGTAACCACAATCAAGAAATAGAACATTTCCATCTCTTTAAAGGATTCAATGTGTCTCCTCACTTGACTCACTTTCCCCTTCTGCTGGCCTCAAGAAATAACTTTACTGTGTTTGCCACTACAGATTAGTTTTACCTGTTGTCAGATTTAATGTAAATGGGAAGCACACATGTCCTGTTTTCTGTGTTTTGGGGGCCCTACCCAATTATACTCAAGGATTACTCCTGGCTCTGTACTAAGGAATCACTCTCTCCTGATGGTGCTCAGGAGAGCATATGAGATGCCAGGAGTTGAATCCAGGTCAACCACATGCAAGTTAAATGCCCTACCCAATGTGTTAGCTCTGTTTTCTGTCTGGCTGCTTTTTTCTCACTACTGTTTCTGAGATTCATCCATGTTGTCTGTATAAGTATTTTGTACCTGTTTTGTTCTCTTTTGCTTGATTTTGCTTTCGGTGTTTGGACCATACCTGGAGGTATGCAGAGTTTGCTCCTGGCCCTGTGCTCAAGGATCACTTTTGGTGTTGTGCAGGATGCTAGGAATTTGAGTCCTGATCAACTGCTTGCAGATCTGTTGCTCTGCCTATTGTATTCTATATTCAGCTCCTAGTTCCCTTTTATTGCTAAGTTTTGTTCTAGTGTACAGATATAACCTGATGCATTTCTTTGTCTATTAATGGACAAAGATTTTTCTGGATATTTTTGTTTATGAATAAAGTTTCTTTTGAACATTTGTATTTCAAGTTAATCAATTATACAGATAACATTTATATTTCAAAATTACCATTTGCAATTCAGGAGTGAAATTGCAGGATGATATGGTAAGTATATGTTTAACTTTATGAGAAACTGCCAGATGATTCTTAAAGTTGAATTGCTTAATATTCCTACCAATAAAATAGAAAAATTATAGATGTTCCACAATCATAAACACTTGATCTTATTATTATTTTGCTCATTTTAGCTTTCATGAATCTGTTAGTTTGAAATTGTATAAGTTGGGTGATTTTTTTTTGCCTGTTCATTAAAGTTTTTGAGGATACATATTTTATATTTTGATAAATTGCTTATTTATCAATTATTTCCCCTAGGTTTATTATTTTGTGCCTTATTTATGAAATTTTTTTATTGAGATTCAGGGTCTTGAAGATTCTCTTATCAATTTTTCCTATGAAATTTTTTGTATAAAATTCATAATAAAAATGAACTTTTAATTTTATATTATCCTCTAATTTTAAATGTTATATATTTTGAGTATGGAATTTAGTGTGTGTAACAGTTAAAACCTTTGGGAAATGTTTGTACCAGGCATTAAACTTTAGTCACTGAGTGGAAGCTTGCTGTAAAAGGATAAAAATCCAGAGAATATGATTTTGATAATGATTCAAATGAGCACAATATTAGAGTGAATACATGGAAACAACAGGTAGAAGGAGAGATTTGATGTCACTCTAGTGGCAAAATAAATGGGATGAAAAGCAAAAATGATACTAAGGCATATGGATTCAGGAAATATAACTTACGAGCAAAACTAAAATTGGGCAAGGGAAATATCTTAATGAGTAAAGAGGAATTCTGTTTCAATTTACTGTTCTGTGTGATAGTAGGGCAGACAGTCCTCTTCACATTCATATGTGCTGGGCCATAGCCAAATTCTTAAGAAAAAAGAAATTTTTAACCTACTGTAACCAAACCTCCATCATTGTTTATAGTCTTATTTTTAACCCATTTAATTTTAATCCACTGGAACCAAACCTCTATTACTTTTTCAAACCTCTGTTATTGTTTATAGTCTCCCTTACCATAATTTTTATGAGTTTACAACATTAATGTTTTGGAGTGAAACTATTACATTTTCTATATAAAAGATTAATTTAAATATATATATATCTGATATCAGCAAAGTGATTTTCATTGTGCTGCTCATTTTCTATCTTTTTAAAAATAATATCTTTATTTAAACACCATGGTTATAAACATGTTTGTGATAGTAAGGCTCAGGGTGCTTGCCTTACATGTGGTTGATCCTGGTTCAATCCTGATCATCTCATATGGTCACTGGAGCCAGTTCTGAAAGTAGTGATTCCTGAGAACAGTGGCAGGAGTAAGCCCTGAGCACTGCTGGGTCTGGCTTTTAAAAAACAAAACAACACAAAATAAAACAAAAATCATCCACAAACCAAAACCTCAAAACACATTGACACCACAGTCTCTCTAAGTAGGTCTGCTACTTAGGCCCAGAAGAAAAAAGAAACAATGAAAGAGAAAGGAGAAAAGATAGCATTGATGAGTTCAGTCATTGCATCAGATAAAGAGAACTGAAGGAAAGAAGTGGTTATATAGAACACTTGAAAATATTCAGGTCTTCTGGTATTCTTTGTCATTTTGGGATTTCAGTTGATAAGTTTATAAACATTTTTTGTTGTATATTTGATCACTTTTATTGTTTCTTACAGCGTTTATTCCATATGTTATGTTTCCTACCTTAATCCAGCTGAGATTTATTTGGAAGTTCTTGAGAATTCTAATTATACTTCATTTCTGTAAATGGATAGCAAATTATCCCAACATTAATTTTTGACTAATTGATCTACTCCCTACTGACATAAAACACCGTTTCCCTCGTATTTAACATTGCTGTTTCTGAGCTGTTATGTTCCCTTTATCTGTTTATTCTGTCACCTACCTAATTGTGGAACAATATAGTATTGCTTCAGATGTTGATATGAGAATTAAATGAGAAATACATGTTAATGGAGCCAATTAGTGCAGCTTACTCCCCTACATGGAGTAAACCCTTAATGCTGCTGGGTATTAACCAAAAGCAAAAGGAAAATGAAAAGAAAAAAAAAAAAGACTCAGTCCTCTTGTTTAAAGCACTCAACAGGGCCAGAGTGATACTACAGCAGGCAGTGCACTTGCCTTGCTTATGAATGACCCGATTTCAATCCCTGGCATTCCATATGGTCCCCCGAACACCAGCAGAAGTAATGCCTGAGAGCTGAGCCAGAAACAATCCCTGAACATCCACTCCCCCAAAAGCAGTCACTTTATACATATTCCCCATCTCAGTATAAAACATATTAACTTTTAAATTATTTACTCTTATCACTTCAGTATAAAAATCTGTTTTTCAATTCATATATCGTTGTTGTATCACTAATTTTTAATACTATATGCATCTTAGGAGTAAACCTTAATACATCTCTGAGTATAGGCCTCACCACAAGTTTCACAAAATGTCTAATGCTTTTCTGTCACCAAATTGACATCCTCTGCTTTATGCTTTGTCTTATTCCCCTTCCCCTCCTCTGTGACCATTTTTTTAGTCATAATGTTCATATAGCCTTAGAATTATCTTTGTTTGACCTGTCAGTTCATTTTCATTTTTTATATATAGTTCACGTAGGATAGATAATAATCTCTCACATATTGACATTTTCTTCAGTATTATCCCTTTTCTATTCATTTTGTCGCAGAAAGCAAGATTTTATTCTTTTAATTAGGGAAGTAGTATTTCATTCAGTACATATAGCATAATGTGAGTGTGTGTGTGTGTGTGTGTGTGTGTGTGTGTGTGTGTGTGTTGTTTTGGGGCCACACCTGGTGACGCTCAGGAGTTACTCCTGGCTCTGTGCTCAGAATCGCTCCTGGCTTGGGGGACCATCTGGGATGCCAGAGGATCAAACCGTGGTCAGTCCTGGATCACTCCTGTGCAAGGAAGCACCCTACCACTATACTACTGCTCCAGTCCCCATATACCATTGTTTTCTTATCCGGCCATCAGTTGGATGGGCACTGAGACTTTGTCCTCTGTGTTGGTTTTTGTGTAATGCTGCTGTGATCATGGAATTGCATTTTTTTTTACCAGTAAGTGTTTTAATATTCTCTGGATAAATATTTAGGGGTAATATTGTTTGTTCATGTATTTTCTAATTTGACTTATTTAAAGATACTTATTTGAGACTTATTGTTTCAATTTCTATATGTATCGATAGTGTGTTGAAACTGCCTTTTGCTTCTTTTGTCTTGTACAGTTAAGATTCTGAAAATATAGATGGTCAGAATTTCTTCTGACATTTCTTTTAGATTGTCCCAATTTATTTGCATATTGATATTCTGATTTGTCTGTCATGATTCATTATGTTTCTGTGACATAACTTTTAATCACCTCTTTCTTTCCTGATTCTTTAATCAAAATTTTTATTTTTTCCTTAGTGATCCTTTCTAGTGATAATTACAATTTTTCGAAGAACAGACTATGATTTCATCAGTCATTTGGTCATTCATTTTATTTCAATTTTATTTATTTATTCTTTTATTTTTATTTTTTCTACTGCTAACTACACCCTATGATCTGCTTCCTTTTTCTTCCCTCCCTACCTCCTTTTCTAGTTCCTTTAGGTGTAAGGTTAAAGTGCATATTTAGGACTTACCTTTATAGACGTGAATTGGAATTGTTAAGAAATCCCCTCTTAATAATGCTTTTGTTGTATACCAAACAGCTTATGTCTTCATTTATTGTAGTGTCAAGAATAGAATATTTTTATGGGCCACACTTGGTTGTTTTCATGGAACAATGGGGTCATTCTTGTTGATACTTAATCCATTATATATTCTAAAGTCTTGATATATGGGCTAGAGCCAGCATGCCTGGATCCATCAATTTTCAGGGGCTCCCCTGGAGTTAGCTCCCATTGGAAGTGTTTAGAGTGTGATGCAGTGTTTGGACTCAAACTTGGGGCCTTACATACCCTAGACATATTCTACCTCCTGAGATATTTCCTGGGCTTTTATTAAATAATTGCTTATTTCTCCTTTGTTTACATTGTTAAACCAATTGTTATTTAAGAACATATTGTTCAAGTCTATATATGTGAGGTCTTTCTAGATTTCTTTTCTGTGGTTGATTTTTAGATTCAAACCATGTGGTTGAAAAATACTTGATATTATTCTAAGATACGGAGGAAAGGAATGGAGAAGATAAGAAAAGGGAGAGAGTAACAAGTTTAAAAGAAAACGTGGGCTTCTTCAAAGGTGGAGAGAGCTCCAGTACACAACCTAGCCTGAAAGTAGGAAATGACAGATCTCATGAAGGGCTATGTGGCTGACATGTGCATCCATGCGCTATTTTAATGGGCCCATTATTTTTTTATGCCCAAGAACATTTATTACATCCCAAGAACTCACAGCCTCAGAGGGTCCTTCCTTATCTGCCTCTCTGCTTCACTTGAAAGTCTTTGAACCTTTTAGCAGGCCCAAAAAAGAACATGTGTGCCTTTTAATCTGATGTCCTCCTTACAGAGCTCTGCTCTGGCTTCCATTATCCTAGTCAGACTAGTGACAGTGTATGCAACTTTAAGTTACTTCATGAATTATGACTAGTTAACCTGAGTTTTCATTTGCAGTACCTGAGGGGGTATCTTTTAAATCCAGTCTACTATTACATGTTTGTTCAATCACCTTGGTAGAACAAGACTCAGATTTCTACAAGTCAACTAATAGGAACATTGTTTTCTTTCCACCTTCACTTTAAATTTTCCAGATGGCTTAATAAACCTGACTTGTATTTTTGCATAAACATATAAAAGAAAAATACTTGATATGATTTTTATCTTTATTTATTGACTTATTTTATTTCCAATAGTATGATTTACCCTTAATAATGTTCATAGTGCACTTAAGAATGTACCAATATTTTTTTGTTTAGAAATTTCTGTACATATGTGCTACATTCAACTAATAAATTATTTAAGGATAACATTCCCACCACCAATGCTCCCGATCTCCCTCCTCCCTATCCGGAGTATTGGTGGTGGGAATGTTGCACTGGTGAAGAGGGGTGTTCTTTGTATGACTGAAACCCAACTACAATCATGTTTATAATCACAGTGTTTAAATAAAGATATAAAAAGATTGCCAGTACCAAAAAAATTATTTAAGGGTACAGTTTCCTTACTGATTTTTCTTTTTTTGGTTTGAATGACCTAACCATTTGTGTAAGTGGTATGTTATGACTCTTTACTATTATTATATTGTTGCAATGCTTCTTTTTAGGTTTATTAATAATTTATTTATTTGGGTACATTTGTGTTGGCAACATATATATATATGTATATATATACATTGATGACATTTCTTTGTGGATTATTTCTTTGCATTATATAGTATTTTAACATTTTTTATTTTGGTTTTCGGGCCACACCCATTTGATGCTCAGGGGTTACTCCTGGCTAAGTGCTCAGAAATTGCCCCTGGCTTGGGGGGACCATATGGGACGCCCGAACAGCGGTCCTTCCTTGGCTGGCGCTTGCAAGGCAGACACCTTACCTCTAGCGCCACCTCGCTGGCTCCTATTTTAACATTTTTAATTTGGCTGAAAGTCAGATCTTTTTTAGGTATAAGAATAAGCAGTTCTTGGGGCCGGCGAGGTGGCGCTAGAGGTAAGGTGTCTGCCTTGCAAGCGCTAGCCAAGGATCAGGACCGCGGTTCGATTCCCCGGCGTCCCATATGGTCCCCCCAAGCCAGAGGCAATTTCTGAGCGCTTAGCCAGGAGTAACCCCTGAGCATCAAACGGGTGTGGCCGAAAAACCAAAAAAAAAAAAGAATAAGCAGTTCTTGACCTTTGTCCTACATTATTGAATTCAAATATCTTTTGTCTTTTATTTCCATCTTTGTTTTAAATGGGTGTCTTTTATGTGTGATAAAGTTTAATCTGCTATTTATTAATTTTCCAAACAGTCTGCCCTCTGATTAATAAGTTTAAACATTTCACATTTAAGGTATTTATATACATGGCTTTCTTCCTGCTATTTCTGAGTTATTGTTGTCTGATTATATGTTTTGTTGTTTCTTTTTTATGTTTTTAATTATTTGCTAAATAGACTTTTTTCTTTCCCTTTAAAGTGCAGTTGCATTATCTAATTCATATTATAATGTTTATATCATATTATCAGCTTGTTCTATAATTTATGTAATTTGCTTTTGTTTTCAATAATTAAAATAAAAACAATACATTAAAGTAATGAAAATAATTTTTAACATTTCTTATAGTGTAGGTCTGTTGACAGTAGAGTTTATTAGCCTTTATATACCTGGTAAAGACTGTGCAGGATAGAATATTTTTGGTTGGTAGAATTTTACTTGTAGAATGGTGATATGTTACCTAGCTCTAATGTTTCTGATAGAAATTTGATGAAACACTATTTGGAATGGTTTTATATGTTATGTAATTTCCCGAGTGTTAAGTATTTCTTTTTTTTTTTTTTTTTTTTTTTGGTTTTTGGGTCACACCCGGCAGTGCTCAGGGGTTACTCCTGGCTTCATGCTCAGAAATTGCTCCTGAACAGTTGGGCACGGGGGACCATATGGGACGCCGGGATTTGAACCGATGACCTTCTGCATGAAAGGCAAACACCTTACCTTCATGCTATCTCTCCGGCCCCAAGTATTTCTTTTTTATTGTTAACTTTTAACGTTTAAACAATGACATGTCTCGGTGTTTTTCTTTTGCATGTTGGTCTTTTGCAATTAGAAATGTGGATGTTATGTCAACTTTCTGAAATGATCTAGATATATTTTTTCTTAAGCTTGGGAAGTTCTTGCTGTTATTTTTTTTTAGTTGGCTCGCTGTTTCTTTTTCTCTTCACTGTCTCCTATACTCACTATCTTTGCGTTTTCTCTTCTAATAAAGTTAGATTATACATATGTTCCTATTTCACTTGCTTTATTATTGGAGTATTTAATTTTGTTGAATTTTTCTTTGAGGGTGTGGAAGATTACTGGTAGTGTTCAGTGTTTTCTCCTAACTTTGTGTTTAGGTATCACTCATGGCAATGCTGGAATGACTTTTCTCCCTGCAAGATTAAGCATACTTATTCCTGATTCTGAAATAAGAGATCACTCCTTGCTGGGTACAGTATGGTGTGCCAGGATCCAACCAGATCAGTAACATGCAAGGGAAGCACCTTACCTATTATACTATCTCTCTGGCCCCCATACTAATTCTTTTATTCATTGTCTTTACTTACTCAAATTCTGGCTTGAATTCTGGATATTTGACTGTCCTCAAAATCCAGGATTTCCCCCTGTTTGGTCTGTACCTTCTACAGCTGTTACTTGGTTTTGCTGTGGTATCACTATAGATACCAGGTCTCATCTTTCAATTCAGCCCAACCTGGGCTTTTGGTCATCTACCTTCAAAAAGGCAGGTGTAGACCTGAGAGATAATTCAGAGGGTAAGCCTTGCATGCTGTTTATATGGCTTTGATTCTTGGCCTTACATATAGACATCATATATGGCCCCCCTGAGTACTCTCAGAAGTAAAACCCGAGCACAGAACCAAGAGTAAGCTCTGAGCACAGCTAGCTATGGCCTAAAACAAAATGAAACAAAACAAAAAGGGCAGGTGAGTGGACTGATCAGGCATCTTTCAGGAATAAGCTGATGTGAGTTGTATGAGATATTTTTAGCTTCTTGTGCTTTAAGAGGATATTTTTTTCCAGAAGTAGTTTAATTCACTTTCCTTACTGGGCATATCTGGAACCAATTTATAAAACAGGAGAAAACTAATTGCAAAAAAAAAAAAAGAAATATCATAACCAATACTGGTCTTTTCCCCATAAAAATGTAAGAACCCTAATTTTTATTCTATGCTCAGAAGTAATTCACTTCTTTGTATACATTGAATTTGAAAAATGCAACCAAATGTCAGAGAGGTAGTACAGGGATTAAAATTCTTTCATTGATGTATCTGAACTTTGATGGATCTATATCATCACCATATGCTCCCCAGCGCACCATCAACAGTAAATCCTGAGCACCCTGGGTTTGACTCCAACCCACCCACACCCCTAACATTGTCGAACAAGATTTGAAGTTCAGTTTTCTAGAGTTAAAAGTATTCTAATGCTCTTTGAGGTAGACTATCTAATTTAACAAATATTTATTGAGTTCCTTAATGTGCTAGGCTTTATCATAGAACAAGACATATAACTACCATTTGTTTTGGAAAATAGACATAGAATGAAATGAATACAAACCATGTTACAAGTCCTTATATATTTATATAAACATGTATTTTTATATATGTATATGTATATGTATATATGTGTCTTTCATCAAAGTGCATTTGTATTTGTAATTTGTATCAGAACCTCAACTGAGACATTTTCCTAAGTAAGATGATAAAAGAGAGGCTGTTTAAATAGTATTTTGGTACCAGTTTCTTTTGAACAGTGTCTTAAAGTACTGATTCATCTTTTAAGATCCACCTCCAAATCTTTCTGTAATACCTATCACAAGGGTGCAGAACAGAAAAACTATAGTTTTTAAAGATGTTTGTGTATTTTCTGCTTTTAGAGAGGCTCTATGTAATTTTTGCTTCATCCTTAAAAATGAATTTATACATCTTTACAAAATGATGGTGATTTTAGTACCTTGTTCTAATATTATTTTCACTGAGTGTTTCTAGTTCTCTTAGCTAAAATCATGCAATTATTTCGTATTATTAGAAGGTCAAATTAATGCATTAAAGTATCCAAGCGTCTGTTCTATATATGCTTCACACCTGTGAGATGCTTTTAATGATTCACTTAGAAAGGAGAAACACATTGTTAGGGGGGCACCCTTGCTTTGAAGCATACTTTCTATTTTTTGCTTGGTAACCATGTGAAAAATACCAATTACGGAAAGTCCAAGAATGAAGTTACTTGTAAACCTAGTATTCATACAAAAAAGCCCTCTAAATCAAAACCAGGCTGAGATGCATTAGACCAAATCTGTATAACATAAACCTTTCAAGATCAATGTAGCTTAAAAAAATCTAAGATTTGGGAAGGCAGCTTTAACAAAACAGTATTGTTAAAAAGAACTAAAGTAAAACAGCTGGCAAACAATTTGACAGACATGTACCATGACAAGAAGCTATGGAACTCAAAGTACCTTGGTGAATACTAGTGAGTGTTCAGAATAAATATTAGTGCTCTGTTGAAGGTCATATTTCTAGGGTATTTTTGATTATTTTAATGAATAGTGGGGTAATTTGACAAGTGAAATCATGGAATTTTCAAAACTTTAAAACTTAAATAAAATACCTTTGCAGTTGTAATAGAAAACATAATACAATTATAGATAATCATTATAGCTTAATAAAGCTGTAAATAAAATAAAGTTATGATAATTATAGACCTTTGATGAGTATGTATTTTTTTATTTTGGATAAGGTGTTTATTGAACTTTCATTATGAGTTATTTGTTTTTAAGAATACAAATATGAGTGGTATAGCAGTGCCTTTCAGAGTGTCAGGAAATCAAGTTGCAGGATGGTCATTTCTGTAGATTTAGATGTTGAATTTGAAGCCTCATGTCTTTGTTTAAGTCCTAGATGTGTTGCTTCCTTAGGCTTTATAAAGTTATAGTTAAGACAAACTTAAATTCTTGGTGCCTCAATCCTGGAACTTGAAATGTTTTGAATTTCCTAAGGGCAAAATTTAAGTGAACTGATAAGTAGAAAATTCCTGGCTTCTTGTTAACACACAAGAAACATTTGAAACCAGCAGTAAAGTTCATGCAGGTAGCCTCCTTTCATGGACTCTCTTTTCATCTTTCTTCCCTCCGCTGCTTATTCTTTTTTTGTGTGTGTGTTGTTAAATATAAATTACTATATTTAAAGAGCATATGTCACATAGTTGATATAGTTGGTCATGGTACATTTGTTTGTAGGTAAGTGGGACTAAAGTCATTAAAAAGAAAAAGAGAAGTAAAGCAAGAAAGGGAAAAAAGTACAGCAACAAAAAAAATTGGTGAAAATTATTGTATTTCACAATGAGGTCATTAAGCCAATACAGGAATTCCAAACATTATTGTTGATACTGCTTTTGTGGGGAGTGGTTTTTGCTGCTAGGCTTCCTGAAATACAAGAAGCAAGGGGAGGGTACCCACACTCACTCTCCAAAACTCCTGATGACATCAGCTCAAATATCTGGAATTTGGTCAGAGATTCAGAGATTCGTAAATGAGTTGTGAAGCAGAGGCATTGGCAAAATGTTGAGTGTGAGGGATGGGTGTAGTAGGTATGGCTTCGGCTGGGCGGAGACTTGGCCTATCTTCTTCTTCCAAGACTGCCAGCTTGTGACTGCATGGCAGGTATACCAATAATTTTTTATGGTTTAGTTTATATCTCTTTCAAGAACAGAGTGAGTCTACGGAGCTGACCAAATGCAGACATAACAACTCTCCTCTACTTAATATTACCACCCTTTTTTTCTTTTCTGGTTTTTGTTTTTTTGTTGTTTTGGTTTTTTTTTGTTGTTGTTGTTGTTTTATTTTTTGTTTTTGGGCCAAACCCAGCAGCACTCAGGGGTTTCTTCTGGCTCTGTGCTCAGAAATCGTTCCTGGCAGGCTTGGGGGAACATTTGGGTTGTGGGGAATCGAACCCAGGTCTGTCCTGGGTCTGCCACGTGTAAGGCAAATGGCCTACCCCTGCGCTATTTCTTTGGCTTCCTCTTTTTTTTGTTTCCTTGTATAATCTTTTTATTTTAATTTTCTCTCTCTGTCTTCCAAGTTTTTATTATCTTTAAAAATCTGTTTCAATTATTTTATTTGTTAGGTCAAGTGACAACATGTTATCTTTCACAGGCCTGGATTTTTACCTCTGTTACTTCACTGGACATTTTGGAGGGCACAGAGTAATGATGCTGGGGTCCCGGAACTGGAGACCAGTACAGTAGGGTTATACCTGACAGTGAAGGTGGAATGGTCATTTGTTTTTCAAGGGTAAACTCAGTGCTTTGTGTATGCTAGGTTTTACCACTGACACTCACTCTCTTCTTTTTCTTTCTCTCTCTCTTTCTTTTTTTTTTTTTTGTTTTTTTTTGTTTTCGTTTTTGTTTTTTTTTTGTTTTGTTCTTTTTTGTTTGTTTGTTTGTTTTGGTGGAGGTGCCGGGGAACAAACCTGGGGCCTCATACATGCAATTCTCTCTCTCTTTCACTGTCTCTCTCTCCTTCCTTCCCTCTTAAATCTTCATCTCCCTTTTAGAGATGCAATTTTTTTTTATTTATTTAAAGAAAATGCATCACTTAGTGACATAGTTAACCATAATACATTTGTTTCCAGATAAGTAAAAGCAAAGTTATTGATAAAAAAGAAAATATAAAAAATAAAAAGGAAGAGAAGAAAAAAAAGAAAAAGTACAGTAGCAAGCACTTTTGTGGAAATTGTTGTATCTTCAAATGAAGCCATTAATACAATAACAGAAGGTTTAATAAGCTCTTGTTGTTAGCTGTCCTTATTATGTCATTTCTTTAGGGATGACAGCATCAAACAAATAAAGTTTTCAAGAAATTCAAAGCACTATTACTAATGCTACAAATTTTAGGGACAAATACTCAGCTGCCAGTGAGTCTATGGAGCTGGTCTGGTTCAAACATGGTGACTAGGTTTGTGGGTGATGTTACAGGCTTCTCAGAAGATGGAAGATGGGGTGAGTGCCTGCACTTGCTCCAAAAAGCCCTTGTGATATCAGTCCTCAACCTCCAAACTGGCATATTACAAGTGTAGTCAGATCGGTGTTTCTGAAGGGAATCGCAGAGGGTCACATATAAGGCAAGGCCTTTGGGGAAATAGTGATTCTGAGGGATGGAGGCAGTAAGCATGGCTTCAGTAGGGTGGAGACTTGGCCCATCCTCTCCTCATGAGATGACCAGCATTTTGCTTTGTGGGCCATTGGAGCCATAGTCTTTCATGGCTTGGTTCATATCTTGCTCCTGAAAAGGGTGAATCTCTGAAGCAGGCCTGTTTGAAAATTAGCATAACTTTAGATCTGTTACTAACTTGTCTAGGGAGCTTAGGATCTTCAGAGGACTGACACTTTCATGGACCGATAAAAATAATGTAGGTGCACTAGAGAGGTGAAGTCTCTGCTTATCCCTCTTATTCCCTAGGGAATATTACTGGATAGTAAGCAAAACAAGTTCAAAGCATTAACATGATCACTGTGGATAAAATCTGGGTAGTGAAAGGAGGTTAAAATGATATGCAGGATATCCCTTCAGTCACAATATTGAAAATACGTTGCCTGGGAGCTGGGTGGAGAGGGGAGTGGAAAGAGAAGAGACAGAAAAGAAGAGAAGAGATACCATGCTGGTGTGTAAGCTCTAGCAACCCTGGGCAGGAAAATGGTGGGAAATATCCACTGGTGAAAGTGGTGAATGCATCAGTGCTCAATCATTGTATGACTGAAACTCAATCATGAACTCTGTTGCTGTTTATCAAACAGTGATTCAATTTAAAAGATTCTTAATTTAGAGAACAAACATACAAAAAATTATTTAATGAACTCTTGCTTCTTCACTATGGAACCTTCCAGAGTTTGTCTTAGTAGAATAGCACTCTAATACTCAAGAATTTCTTGTTTATGCACAGGAACTGTAACAGTACTTTTTTGGTTGGGCTTCCTTTTCAACTGGGCTCTCTTTTTGTCTTTTCTTTCCTCTGTGACAAAGTAGAGAAAAGAAACAGAATACTTGAGTTATAGACTTTAAGAGCTACTAAAAGAGCTACCAGTATATTTATATACTAAATAATATAAGTATTTAAATATTATTGGGATGTCCTGAAAGTTACATTCTTAAGTCTTACCTATATGGAATAATATATTATCCTTATTAATAAAAATAAATGGTGGCCAGAACAGTGGCACGGGGGGTAAGGCGTTTGCCTTGCATGAACTAGCCTAGGATGGACCTAGGTTCAATCCCTGCAGTTCGATCCCCCGGTGTCCCATATAGTCCCCTAACCCAGGAGCGATTTCTGTGCGCATAGACAGGAGTAACCCTTGAGAGTCACAGGGTGTGTCCAAAAAACAAAAACAAAAAAATAAATGTTGAAACAACCAGCAAATTGAATTCTTTAGGAAGCAACATATTTCAGCCAATATTAGTACATAAAATTGGTTTTTTTTTACCAACCAATAAATAGGTACATGTCACCATGCTTTTAAAATCAAAGATGAAACTATTATACTGAAGGCATTCTGGCTTTCATAATTAATCTTATTTGATGGCTAAATGCTTTCCATACTTAAAGAAATAAAAATAGAGACATCTAACTTAATCATAGAATACAGATGTTTTCTTTAAAAATTTTTTTCCTACCTTTTTGAAGATACTCTGATTAATTCAAATTATATGCGATATTTAAAGTATATTATTTTTTAAAATGAAAAGATATGTGATTTGAATGCATCCTCTAACTAATGTGCTGGAATTTTTGTCTAATTATATGTAAGGCAAGACTTTCATACTCCAGTTTCAAAAAAAAAAAAAAAAGAATGCAGCTGCTTGCAAGACGACAGCTAAATTAACTGAACATTTAACTTTTTGAAAACTATGTCCTGGGGCTAGAATTTTTCTTTGAAAAGATATTAAATTATTTTGTTTGGCAGCTTCAGGGTGTGAATATTTAGAACTCCATCACTGTCACTTAAAAAAAATGAGTGCAAATAGAAAAACTAAAAAGTTGATTCTGACATGTAGCACATTTTTAGATTGCGTGCAAACCTTTGAAAACAAATCTTTGGTACAGCTTCTTACACGTTGCTGTGATAGGCACATTCCACTTTATGGATCAGTGCTTAATTTTCCAAATTCTCGACAAATAGTAGAGCTACAGCCAAAAATTCTTCCACTGAGATTCCTTCCGGCCCAGATGAAACTAATAGTTTCAGGCTGTGTTGCTGTCACTCATTACTAATCCAGGTATGGCTGCTTACTGTTTTTAATTTTCTTCTTAAGTTGAAAGCCATGCTGGCCTTTTTCCCATGAGAAGCCAGTGATAATGTGCCTGAAATTCCAGCAACTGGAGTTAGTGAGCTTTTGCCACACTGACATAAGGAAGCTTTGTTTGAGGGCAGTAGTATAGAAGATCTGAGCTTGATGATTGGCACAATAGAGAATGGATCTAGATAGTTAGGTATAATGGGAAAATCAGAATTAAGGGTTTTCCTTTAAGTCTCTGAAGTTGGTGTCATAAGAAGCAACTGTTCCTTACCACAAGATAATTACCATGATACTGTTTGGGGAGCAGGATGCTAAAGTGTATAGGCAATGTTTTGGGTTCTTTTTTTTTTTTTTAGGATTTTTTTATTATTATAAAATTTTCAGAAACATACATAATGTTGTCATCAACTGTCATTCTGTCCAAAGCAAATCAGAATGTACTCTTACTCTGAACTTGAGCAATTTTAAAAACTATTTTAAAAACTATTAAGTATATTATATACTAGAGATGATGGAATTTGGAATTGAAGATTTCTTACTTTACACACACCTTAGCTGACTTTGTGACCTGTGAACTTTGATAAGATTTTAGTCTCAGTTTATGATTTGTAACTGGAGTAATAAATCATATATTTGGTGTAAGGATTAACAAGATGGTGATGTCTATTTATAGGCTAGGATACATTTGATATTCAACAAATTTTTTATTACATATTCATCTGCTTGCCCAATCCTGTATCTTCTGCTTGTCTACATTCATTTACAATTCTCTTAGGCACCCCCCCATTATTTTGCTTATCCCTATTTTGTTCAAACTTAAAATATGAAAATTCAAAGTTCATTACTTTAAATTCATAAATAAATTTGTAAAGAAAGTTTGCTATTTGAATTCTAAAAATCTAAGTTAATAGCTCAATGCAACTTCAAGTCTGGTATTTTGTCAGCATTGTAAGAGATAGAATTTCTCTTGAGGATGACTTCATCAAGACTAGACCTCTGTGTATACAGTTACTGCTGAAAAGGGAAAAAAAATAAAATAAGTCTTCTAATTAGTACTCGAATATGTAATTGCAGAAGTCCTGATCTTTACTTGGTTTCTTAGAGAGCTAGGGAATGTGAAGAAAAAAAGTTGATAATAGCATTTAAATATTTGTTAGTATAAGTAGATATGGAAGGTTGATCGTGTTTTTCAGTTCGCCTCCTGAAATTCCACTACAATAAATAGAATGTTGAAGTGACACAAATTGCCAAAAGTTGAATGAAATTTTGGGAGCTGGATAGTAGAAGTGGTGCTAACTGATTCAGAAGAGCAGATAGAATCCTAAACATTTTCAGGTGGAAGCAAATAAGAAACACAGTAATCAAAGCAGGGAGCCCTGGAAAGCCCCAGAATTTGTTACTGCCACATATTTCTTCAGGCACTCCCAGTGCTGGAGCTGAAAAACAGAAGAATGTTTTGGCAAACTGTTTGAGGTAGAGGAATATTATTGGGCTCCTACATTGATTTCATTCTGCCTTACCCTTTACACACTCTCATAGATTAGTGGCATGTTTTCCAAAACTGTTGAGTTGTATATACATAAGAACAATGCATGGGGACAAAGTGGTGGCGCAAGCGGTAGGGCATCTGTCTTGCATGTTCTAACCTACAACGAACCACTATTTGATTCCCCAGCATTCCATATGGTCCCCCAAGCCAGAAGATATTTCTGAGCTCATAGCCAAGAGTAACCAACCCCTGAGCGTCACCAGCTGTGGCCCAAAAACCAAAAAAAAAAAGAACAGTGCAATGTATAATTATACACTTGGCACTAGTATAGGTGTTTAGAATATATTACTTAGGAAAACAGACCAGAAAAGCTCTCATCTGATGGGGGAAATTAATAATAAACAGTAGACATAATAATGTAATATGTTTTTATTAATATCTTTATTTAAAGACCTTGATTACAAATATGATTGTACTTGGGTTTCAGTCATATAAAGAACACCCCCTTCACCAGTGCAACATTCCCACCACCAATGTCCCAAATCTCCCTCCTCCCCACCCCACCCCCACCTGTACTCTAGACAGACTTTCCAATTCCATCATTCATTCACATTGTTATGATAGTCATCAGTATGTTATTTCTCTAATTGCACTTACCACTCTTTGTGATGAGCTGGACCTTCCAGCCCTCATCTCTGAGGATTATTGCAAAAATGTTTTTTATTTTTCTTAAAACCCATAGATGAGTGAGACTATTCTGTGTCTATCTCTCTTCCTCTGATTTATTTCACTCAGCATAATAGATTCCATGTAAATCCATGTATAGGAAAATTTCATGAGTTCATCTTTCCTGAAAGTTACATAACCTATTGTGTATATGAACCACAGTTTCTTTATGTTGAAGGGCATGTTGATTGTTTCCAGAGTCTGGCTATTGTAAATATTGGGGCAATGAATATAGGTGTGAGGAAGGGATTTTTGTATTGTATTTTTGTATTCCTAGGGTATATCCCTAGGAATGGAATAGCTGGATCATATGGGAGCATGAGATTTGTTAGACTTAGGAAAGGGGAAATACTCCATGGGAGTTGGGACAGTGATCCAAACAAAGGAATAGTGCAAAGGACCTGAGGTTGAAGTAAGCCTGAGGATGCAAGGTTAGTTGACTAGCTAGAGTAGTTTGAGAAATGAGGTGCAAAGTATAGATAGAGTGTGGGATAGGTGATAAAAATATAGAAGATATTTGTGGTCACTGAAGAACCTCATTTTTCTCAGAATAGGTTGTAAAACCATGGTTTGAATCCAATTTTAAAAGGATTAACTCATCTGCATGAGTTATAGATTATTCCATAGATGACCACCTCTTTCTCTCCCAGCATCAAACATACACAGGACAATAGAAAAGTGGCAACCAAACAGAGGACTATATATAATGACTTGGAATCCAATGGAGACAGTGCATTGTTGACTTACCTATAGGTGAAATCTATTGATAATTTTTTCCACTCATAGTTTTTATTTTCTGGCTCTTAATTTTAACATACTTGCTAAAGGCCAATCTCTATCATGAAATGAACAAAAATGAAAAGGAAAATAGTGTGAAAGGAGCACAAATATAGGAGCAAAAGACACTAAAAACAGTAATCAAATTCTCAGTGATAAGAGTCTATTTTTCGGGGCCGGGCGGTGGCGCTGGAGGTAAGGTGCCTGCCTTACCTGCGCTAGCCTAGGAGACGGACCGCGGTTCGATCCCCCGGCGTCCCATATGGTCCCCCAAGCCAGGAGCGACTTCTGAGCGCATAGCCAGGAGTAACCCCTGAGCGTCACCGGGTGTGGCCCAAAAAAACCAAAAAAAAAAAAAAAAAAAAAAAAGAGTCTATTTTTCATAAGAGAGATTAAAAAGCCTAGGAGAAGAGAAATAAAGTAAAAGTGGAAGATAAAATAAATTCCAACTAGAGGAGAACTTTGAAATTTGATTAATAAAAAAAGTTTCAGGAAGAATTTAAAGTACATAAGTAATGTCCCAGTAGATACTCTTAAGTTCTAGCTATATTTTGAGAATTATATAGTTGGTCTAATTTGTTTTCATACTATGTACACAAAATTGGATCCTAATATAATTAAGAAGATGCATAGAAACTAACCAAAATGTGTTTAAAGGTTGCTATTTAGAAGGAAACCTTTTAAAGAAACGAAATACAATATCTTAGATTGCTTCCATTGAGAATATTATTTAAGTAATCATAATAATGTGAAGTACCCAGTACTTAATTGATCTATCATTGTGACACAGCTATATTAGAGAATGCATCACTTTTCCCCCACATAATACAGTGAGATTTACTTTATTGTAACTTCCTAGAACTGAGAACACATTTCACTGTAAAGCCTGTATAGCTTCAATTGTGTTACAGTCTTTTATATAGTCTAGATCAGCATTTATCAATCGAAGGGCCATGTGGTTTCCCATGGGATCCCAGGATATTCCAAAGGACCACAGTTGAAAATCAAAAGAATAGGGTGATTAGGGAGCCACAGAATGATACTAGAGGGCCAGCTGACATACATATTGTAAAATTTTCTTTGTGGACTGAGTGACCACCCTTTACTGATGAATGAACCACATGTTTTGTTTACTTGTAACTTTATTTTGCTATAATTTCAAACTTCAATAAGTGTTGTGTAACAACTAATACAGAAGAATCTTTTATGCTGTTACCCAGATTTATCAGTTGTTAGTTTTAAAGAGTTTTTTTTTTTTGGGGGGGGGGGGTGGGCCATTCCTAGCAATGTTCCAGTGTTATTCCTGGCTCTGCACTCAGGAATCAATCCTGGTAGGACTCAAGGGACCATTTGAGATAGCAGATTGAATCAGATTGAACCTGGGTCTATAGCATACAAACTAGGAGACCTGCCTACTGAACTATGGCTTTGGCCCCAGAATGTTAGTTTTAAGTTTTATATAACATATGCATAATATTTTTCTAGATCATTGTAGAATTGTACCCTTTTACCCTATATACTTTAATATGTTGCTTCTCAGTATATCATACCAGTAGGCATATATTTGTGCAAATATTTGTTATTTATCACTAGGTTAAGAGGTATCCACCAGGTTCTTGGATCCTAAATTGATCATTTTTCATTTCTAATTAATACACAATTTATGGGAGATGCTTGGAAATGTAATAATACCTTATTTCTCATTAAATGGTGAAACATTTCACCTAATGGTGAAACAGCCATCATTTTATCCTTCTGTATTAGTTAATTGGTATTCTTCTCAAAGGAATTTTCCTTTATTTTTAATTTAAATTAGTTTTTAAGTTCATAGATTCTTTATTACTATTAGTTTTAAGTTCATAGATTCATGATGATGATGACGATGATGATGATTTAAATTGTGTGGGCTTTTTTTTTTTTTTAATTTTTTTTTTATTTAAACACCTTGATTACATACATGATTGTGTTTGGGTTTCAGTCATAAAAGGAACACCACCCATCACCAGTGCAACATTCCCATCACCCAAGTCCCAAATCTCCCTCCTCCCCCCCCAACCCCCGCCTGTACCCTAAACAGGCTCTACATTTCCCTCATACATTCTCAATATTAGGACAGTTCAAAATGTAGTTATTTCTCTAACTAAACTCATCACTCTTTGTGGTGAGCTTCCTGAGGTGAGCTGGAACTTCCAGCTCTTTTCTCTTTTGTGTCTGAAAATTGTTATTACAAGGGTGTCTTTCTTTTTTCTTAAAACCCATAGATGAGTGAGACCATTCTGCGTTTTTCTCTCTCTCTCTCTGACTTATTTCACTCAGCATAATAGATTCCATGTACATCCATGTATAGGAAAATTTCATGACTTCATCTCTCCTGACAGCTGCATAATATTCCATTGTGTATATGTACCACAGTTTCTTTAGCCATTCGTCTGTTGAAGGGCATCTTGGTTGTTTCCAGAGTCTTGCTATGGTAAATAGAGCTGCAATGAATATAGGTGTAAGGAAGGGGTTTTTGTATTGTATTTTTGTGTTCCTAGGGTATATTCCTAGGAGTGGTATAGCTGGATCGTATGGGAGCTCGATTTCCAGTTTTTGGAGGAATCTCCATATCGCTTTCCATAAAGGTTGAACTAGACAGCATTCCCACCAGCAGTGGATAAGAGTTCCTTTCTCTCCACATCCCCGCCAACACTGTTTATTCTCATTCTTTGTGATGTGTGCCATTCTCTGGGGTGTGAGGTGGTATCTCATCGTTGTTTTGATTTGCATCTCCCTGATGATTAGTGATGTGGAACATTTTTTCATATGTCTTTTGGCCATGCGTATTTCTTCTTTGTCAAAGTGTCTGTTCATTTCTTCTCCCCATTTTTTGATGGGGTTAGATGTTTTTTTCTTGTAAAGTTCTGTCAGTGCCTTGTATATTTTGGAGATTAGCCCCTTATCTGATGGGTATTGGGTGAATAGTTTCTCCCACTCAGTGGGTGGCTCTTGTATCCTGGGCACTATTTCCTTTGAGGTGCAGAAGCTTCTCAGCTTAATATATTCCCATCTGTTAATCTCTGCTTTCACTTGCTTGGAGAGTGCAGTTTCCTCCTTGAAGATGCCTGTAATGTCCTGTAGTGTTTTGCCTATGTGCTGTTCTATATATCTTATGGTTTTGGGGCTGATATCGAGGTCTTTAATCCATTTGGATTTTACCTTTGTACATGATGTTAGCTGGGGGTCTAAGTTTAATTTTTTGCAAGTGGCTATCCAATTGTGCCAACACCACTTGTTGAAGAGGCTTTCCCTGCTCCATTTAGGATTTCCTGCTCCTTTATCAAAAATTAGATGGTTGTATCTCTGGGGAACATTTTCTGAGTATTCAAGCCTATTCCACTGATCTGAGGACCTATCCTTATTCCAATACCATGCTGTTTTGATAATTGTTGCTTTGTAGTACAGTTTAAAGTTGGGAAAAGTAATTCCTCCCATATTCTTTTTCCCAATGATTGCTTTAGCTATTCGAGGGTGTTTATTGTTCCAAATGAATTTCAAAAGTGTCTGATCCACTTCTTTGAAGAATGTCATGGGTATCTTTAGAGGGATGGCATTAAATCTGTATAATGCCTTGGGGAGTATTGACATTTTGATGATGTTAATCCTGCCAATCCATGAGCAGGGTATGTGTTTCCATTTCCGTGTGTCCTCTCTTATTTCTTGGAGCAGAGTTTTATAGTTTTCTTTGTATAGGTCCTTCACATATTTAGTCAAGTTGATTCCAAGATATTTGAGTTTGTGTGGTACTATTGTGAATGGGGTTGTTTTCTTAATGTCCATTTCATCCTTATTACTATTGGTATATAGAAAGGCCATTGATTTTTGTGTGTTAATTTTGTAGCCTGCCACCTTGCTATATGAGTCTATTGTTTCTAGAAGCTTTTTGATAGAGTCTTTAGGGTTTTCTAAGTAGAGTATCATGTCATCTGCAAACAGTGAGAGCTTGACTTCTTCCTTTCCTATCTGGATTCCCTTGATATCCTTTTCTTGCCTAATCGCTATAGCAAGTACTTCCAGTGCTATGTTGAATAGGAGTGGTGAGAGAGGACAGCCTTGTCTTGTGCCAGAATTTAGAGGGAAGGCTTTCAGTTTTTCTCCATTGAGGATAATATTTGCCACTGGCTTGTGGTAGATGGCCTTCACTATATTGAGAAAGGTTCCCTCCATTCCCATCTTGCTGAGAGTTTTGATCAAGAATGGGTGTTGGACCTTATCAAATGCTTTCTCTGCATCTATTGATATGATCATGTGGTTTTTATTTTTCTTGTTATTGATGTTGTGTATTATGTTGATATTTACGGATGTTAAACCAGCCTTGCATTCCTGGGATGAAACCTACTTGATCGTAGTGGATGATCTTCTTAACGAGGCATTGAATCCTATTTGCCAGGATTTTGTTGAGGATCTTTGCATCTGCATTCATCAGTGATATTGGTCTGTAATTTTCTTTTTTGGTAGCGTCTCTGTCTGGTTTAGGTATCAAGGTGATGTTGGCTTCATAAAAGCTATTTGGAAGTGTTTCTGTTTGTTCAATTTCATGAAAGAGTCTTGCCAAGATTGGCAGTAGTTCCTCTTGGAAAGTTTGATAGAATTCATTAGTGAATCCATCTGGAACTGGGCTTTTGTTTTTCGGCAGACATTTGATTACTGTTTTAATTTCCTCAATGGTGATGGGGGTGTTTAGATATGCTACATCCTCTTCCTTCAACCGTGGAAGATTATAAGAGTCCAAGAATTTATCCATTTCTTCCAGGTTCTCATTTTTAGTGGCGTAGAGTTTTTCAAAGTAGTTTCTGATTACCCTTTGAATCTCTGTCATATCAGTAGTGATCTCTCCTTTTTCATTCCTGATACGAGTTATCAAGTTTCTCTCTCTCTCTTTCTTTGTTAGGTTTGCCAGTGGTCTATCAATCTTGTTTATTTTTTCAAAGAACCAACTTCTGCTTTCGTTGATCTTTCGGATTGTTTTTTGAGTTTCCACTTCGTTGATTTCTGCTCTCAGCTTTGTTATTTCCTTCTGTCTTCCTATTCTTCGGTCCTTTTGTTGAGCATTTTCTAGTTCTATTAGCTGTGTCATTAAGCTACTCAGGTAAGCTCCTTCTTCCTTCCTGATGTGTGCTTGCAAAGCTATAAATTTTCCTCTCAGTACTGCTTTTGCTGTGTCCCATAAGTTCTGAGAGTTTGTGTCTTTATTGTCATTTGTTTCCAGGAACCTTTTTATTTCCTCCTTGATTTCATCTCGGACCCACTGGTTATTGAGCATGAGGCTGTTTAACTTCCAGGTGTTAAAGTGTTTCTTCTGAGTCCCTTTGGAGTTCACAAATAATTTCAGAGCCTTGTGGTCAGCGAAGGTAGTCTGCAAAATTTCTATCCTCTTGATCTTATGGAGGTATGTTTTATGTGCCAGCATGTAGTCTATCCTGGAGAATGTCCCATGTACATTGGAGAAGAATGTGTATCCAGGTTTCTGGGGATGGAGTGTCCTATATATATCCACTAGGCCTCTTTCTTCCATTTCTCTCCTCAGGTCTAGTATATTCTTGTTGGGTTTCAGTCTGGTTGACCTGTCCAGTGTTGACAAAGCCGTGTTAAGGTCCCCCACAATTATTGTGTTGTTGTTGATATTATTTTTCAGATTTGTCAACAGTTGTATTAAATATTTTGCTGGCCCCTCATTCGGTGCATATATGTTTAGGAGAGTGAATTCTTCCTGCTCTACGTACCCCTTGATTAATATAAAATGTCCGTCTTTGTCCCTTACAACCTTCCTGAGTATAAAGTTTGCATTATCTGATATTAGTATGGCCACTCCAGCTTTTTTATGGGTGTTGTTTGCTTGGATAACTTTTCTCCAGCCTTTTATTTTGAGTCTATGTTTGTTCTGACTATTCAGGTGCGTTTCTTGTAGGCAGCAGAAGGTTGGATTGAGTTTTTTGATCCATTTAGCCACTCTGTGTCTCTTAACTGGTGCATTTAGTCCATTGACGTTGAGAGAAAGAATTGTCCTGGGATTTAACGCCATCTTTATTTCAAAATTTGGTGTGTCTTTTGGGTAGTCTTGTCTTAGATTAGGTCTTTCAGTTTTTCTCTTAAGACTGGTTTTGTGTCTGTGAAGTTTCTGAGCTGTTTTTTGTCTGTGAAACCATGTATTCTTCCATCAAACCGGAAAGTGAGTTTTGCTGGGTATAGTATTCTGGGTGAAGCATTCATTTCATTCAGTCTTGTCACAATATCCCACCACTGCTTTCTGGCATTGAGCGTTTCTGGTGACAGGTCTGCTGTAAATCTCAGGGAAGCTTGCTTGAACATGATTTCCCCTTTTGATCTTGCTGTTTTCAGAATTCTGTCTCTATCTGTGGGATTTGTCATTGTGACTAGGATGTGTCTTGGGGTGATTTTTCTGGGGTCTCTTTTGGTTGGTACTCTTCGGGCATGCAGGATTTGATCACATATATTCTTTAGCTCTGGAAGTTTCTCTTTAATGATGTTCTTGACCATTGATTCTTCCTGGAAATTTTCTTCCTGGGTCTCTGGGACTCCAATGATTCTTAAGTTGTTTCTGTTGATCTTATCATAGACTTCTATTTTCGTCTGTTCCCATTCTTTGACTAATTTTTCCATTGTCTGCTCATTTGCTTTAAGTTTTTTGTCCAATCTCTCCTGCTGTATGGAATTGTTATGTATCTCATCTTCCACAGCACCAAGTCTATTCTCAGCTTCTGATACCCTGTCCCAGAGCTTATCCATTTTGTCATTCACTTCATTTACTGACTTTTTCAGTCCTGTTAGTTGACATGTTATTTCAGTTTGGAGTTTTGTCATTTCTGCCTTCATATTTTCTTGGTTCTTATTAGTGTTCTGTTCAACTCGATCCATGGTTTCTTGGAGTCTGTTGAGCACCTTCCATATTGCTAGTCTAAAGTCCTTATCTGAGAGGTTGATTAGTTGTTCAGTCATTATCTGGTCCTCAGAATTGTCATCTTCATTCTCTATGTCTGATGCTGGCCTGCGTTGTTTCCCCATTGTCACACTTGTATTGTGGGTTTTTCTACGTGTTGTAGTGGTATTCATTGTCTATATGATGTAGGCAGCACACTCCTCTGGCTCCTCCCTTTCTGGATGGGCTGACTTGCCTCTAAGGGAGGGGAGTCCTCCGTGGATGAAGCCTCACACTGGGTCAAATCTTAGGCCCGAGCATGCAACAGAGAAGACAGTCCAGAGAGAAATGTTGGTTCTGTGATATAGCGCCGTTCTTAGTGTGATTTTTCCTTCTTGTTGCAATGGAGTTCTTTCCTTAGAAAGCGTGCACGGCCGCGTAGCGAAGCGGAGCCTCTTTTTGCCCCACTCGCAAGAGTTTCACGCAAGAGGACAGTAGACAGACATAGACAGGTCACACTCACAGTCTTTCACAGCTGAGCCCCACTGGGCCGGTGTACTTTCGCGGATTTTCCCCGCCTGGTGTCACACACAGGGAGCCAGCTTTTGCAAAGGTTAGCCGGTTTTTATGCTCTCGTGTGGGCTTTTTTGTTTGGTTTTGGTTTTCGAGCCATACTGACTATGTACAGGGCTAACTCCTAGCTCTGTAAACAGGAATAACTTGTTGTTGTTCCCAGATTTTGGCAATCAAACCCAAATCGGCCACATGCAAGACAAGTGCTCTACCTGCTATGCTGTCACTCTGGTCCTCGATTCTTATTCAGTGATTTAATTTTCTCTGTTGTATTTATTTTGATATTGAGCTATGTAGGCTTTGTCACTGGGAGCCCCTTCAAACTACTCTATCCTTTTGATATCGTGATCACTATTAGACAGTTTTTTACTTTTTGATTTAGAAGGTATTCAAGGTTCTTCACGTAATTTACTGGGCCTAGCACAGTTCTTTTTTCTTTTAGTGGAACATATTTTCAAGATCAAGCTCTAGGTTCTTGAACTGCTCAGAACTAATGTGTCATTGATTCTAAATCCTCTTAGACCTTAAAGGGTCTGTGCTAAGAAATATATTAATATGCATATTTGTATCTATGTCTAAATATTGAGTCGGTTTTTCCAGTTCAGCCCAGAAATCCATAATTTGTTTTAGTCTTGCTCCATATTTTTAATTGTATTCTCCAACAGTGAGAATTTACACCATAGAAGTAAATGTTATACCCTTAACTTCATGCCCAAGTCTTAGCATTGTGTGTCAAATGTTTATTTTAATATTAAATGAGTAGGTATTTCAATAGAGTTATTCTATTCACAGCTCTAATAGTTGTGGTAGTATACACTAGTGGTTGTCATGAAGCTAATAATGAATTATAGGCATACTTTGTTCTATTGTATTTTGCAGATAATTACCTTTAAAACAAACAGGATCCCTCACTAGCAACAACAAAAACAGACCTACTTGGAGAAGTTCTTTACTTTTTGGTATGGGTGGTAAAATGGAAATTGTGGGACCTTTCATAGTCATGCCTGGAGCCCACTACAGGCAGTTCTCAGGACACTCTGCAATGCTGGGGATTGAACTTGGGGCCCCTACATGCAGAGTATGTATTCTAGCCCTCTGAAACATTGCCCTGATTTGATGGTTAGCATTTCTGTATAATAAGGTAACTTTCAGAATTTGAGATAGGTGTATATATATATATATATATATATATATATATATATATATATATATATATTATATAATTTGACTTAATGCTATCATGTACTTAATAGATCTCACCTAGTGTAAATATAATTTTTATAGGTACTGGAAAACAAAAGCTTTCATGCAACTAATTCTGTTCGATGTTTTGGGACTAAACACCATCACTGTACTATCTCTGAAGTGTGTCTGCAAAATGTAAAAGAACAAAGTGAAGTGAAGTCTCTTATTTTAGAAATTCTTCAAAAATAATAAAACAAAGAAATTCTTCGTTTCTTACTTTTGAACTATACAAAAAGTGAGTGCATATGAGTTCTCTTATTTTATGCTACTTAAATATGAACTAAGATAAATTATTCAGTTAATATGAACATTCTATCTCATTTTTTCAATTAAAAAGTCTTGAATAAAAAATAAAATAGTTGTGGCCGAAGCATTAGCACAGTGGTAGGGCATTTGCCTTGCATGCAGCTAACCTGGAACAAACCCGGATTCTATCCCCAGCACCTCATAAGGTCCCCCAGACTGCCAGCTGCGATTTCTCAGTATAGAACCAGGAGTAATCCCTGAGAGCCGCCATGTATAGCTTCAAAACAAACAAACAAAAACAAACAAATAATTCTGTAAGAAAAATAGCTCTTTATTATGTTGGACAGTATCATTTTAAAGAAAAGTTCCAGGATTTCTAGTTACAGAAATTGGCTTGCAGACGTCGTCTGGCACATTTTTCACATTTGTCAGCTCTGGTGATGTGAAAATATGTTTTTCATCTGAATTCTCTTCCTATACCCCCTGCTGTTGGCCACAAAGAATTTCCACTTCACTGCTGCTTGTGATTAAGCTGCTATAAACAAGAATTCTTGAAGATAACTTATGAGCACGTGGCCAGAAATTTATGCTAGCCTTCAAAATTATTATCAAACTATTATTCTGGAGAAAACATTATTTATTGACCTGTATCCTTAGTGATTGTAGATTTACAGTTTAAGACTGCCTTTCATGATGTTACTTCTTGAAGTAAATTTTCCCCCTAAATCTCAGGAAATGTGTATTTTTTTTCCTCTGATGTAATTAAAAGTAGCAACTTATTTATAAACCCTTAGCTCATTCCTACAGACTTGGTTTAAAATTGTTCTCTTATAATTTTGCATTTTCTGTTTATTTCATTTTTTAGATGTTCCTTTGCATTATGAAGTCTAGGTTAGTATTCATAATACATCATTTCTGAGTTACCCTGACAAAAAAATCAGATAGAAATGGATTTATTTTATGGTCTATAAGACTTTTCTGTAAGATTGGCTCAAGATTGTTTGCTTTTTTTACTTTAAAAATGTTTTCTCCATCACCATTTCTTTTAACCTTTTAGTTAATCTTATTTTTATTTTTTCCCTTGTACATATAAAAAGTACTAAGGGTCTTTATCTTTAAAGCAAGTGAAAAAAAATCAATACATTGATAGCACTTACTTCATGCTGCAAAGCCTTTTCATTTTAAAGAAAAATGGAATAACAATTTATACAATCTTCTTTGCCAAGATTAAATTTTTGAAAGCAAATTTCTTTGGATTTATAACTGTTAAGTATAGATTTATATATTTCCTGAAAGTGTTGTTTAAAAATATTTAGGAAGTTTGTGTAATCTATTATAAATTCCCTACTCTCTTCTTGTCTTTATGAGAAGACATTTTGTCTTGCTAAATAGAAATTAATCCTAATACTCATGATTTTTTTATACTCTCACTCCCATACATATTACTATTAGGCACAAATATTCTTGATATTTTTCCCAAAAAATGTATACACTAAACCAAAGTTATTTTCTGTAATCTCTTTGAATTTGGACTTACAGTGGCTCAGTTGATTTTTATGACAATGCAGTGTTTTTTTTGAGGAATGTAAATACCCAAGGAATGTAACACAGGTGATGATTTACAACTGGAATAATAACTCTTAATATGTAGATAGATAAAACGCTTGAATTTAGACATAGATATAGATATGTATATACATATCTTATTTCTGAGCACAGGCCCTGAGGATTTAGAATCAGTGACACATTAGCTATAAGCAATTCAAGAACCTAGTGCTTGATTTGAAAATATGTTCCACTAAAGGGAACCAGTGCAATACTGGGCCCAGTCAGGTATGATGTCAAAAGGATAGAGCAGTTTGAAAGGAATTCTTAATGGACAGAAGAATCTTAAGGTATTCATGGTAAGTAAACATTTGAAAAGAGCATCTGCATCAAGAGGAGGGAAAATGACTATGAGGAGGATAAGTTTTAGTATGCCTATACTGTTTAATATAAAGACTGGATTAGAGAATGAAAAAGGCAGTTGTCAGAGCAAAATGTGTTTTCTCATAAAAAGAAAACAAAACCCTATATATGTGTATAGTGACAGCTCATATATATAAATGTGTTATAACTATAACTATACATGACTACACAATTATCTATAATTACACATTTATATATCTATAACTACACATTTATAAATTTATCCTCTGATAAATGAGCATAGAGGAATACCCAGGCTATTATTATTAATTTATGGTATAGAATTTGGTATAGTAATAAAAAACTGTTTATCCATTCATCATCATATTTAATTTGTTATAGAAGCATGTTATTTTATGATTAAAGAGATCTAATAAAGACTAAAATAAATCCATAGCTTTGTGTTTTTGTGGTTTTATTTTACTTTTTTTAGTAAACTTACAACAGAGAAGTCAGTTAATAAAATTCCCATGTGGGGAAAATACAGATTATCTTTCTACTGATTGACTTTGCATTAATACAACAGTAATTCTTCAATAGTAACATATGCTGAAAGGACTGTTGTGAAGATAATTTTTAGAAGTAATTTCCCGGGGCCGGGAAGGTGGCGCTAGAGGTAAGGTGTCTGCCTTACAAGCGCTAGCCAAGGAACGGACCGCGGTTCGATCCCCCGGCGTCCCATATGGTCCCCCCAAGCCAGGGGCGATTTCTGAGCACATAGCCAGGAGTAACCCCTGAGCGTCAAACGGGTGTGGCCCAAAAACCAAAAAAAAAAAAAAAGAAGTAATTTCCCTAGTATCAAACTTTTCAAGTGCTGTTTTTGATTCACTTAATGTAAAACATTTTCATCTAATTTTATTTTAAAAAATTTTTCATTTTTAGCAGTAAACTGATTAAATTAGTATATTCACCACTGAGAGATGAATATTGTTTCCATGTGAAACCAATGCTAATAAATTCTCCTAATGCCCTTGATTCAATTAAGACCTCAGTCTTCCTTTTGCCAGGAAACATGTTGATAATTTAATGAAGAAACAAAAATAAGCACTTTGAATCTTAAGAATTTTTCTAAGTTCTAGGGCTTTAATTCCATAGTAACTAAATGCTCTGTAATCTTTCAACATTAGGGAAGCCTTGAGTCCTAAGAAATTGTTTGTTTTAAATCACAGGTGCTAATAAAAGAAACTCTATTTTTGAATGTAAATATTTACTAGAAGTCTGTAGTCATAGATTTCCTGTAGTGCTAAGAAAGCTGTTCTTCATATAAAATGTAAAAATAGTTTGTTTTTAAATGGTAAGAAAAGTGCCAAAAACAATTTGAATGGAAGAAACAAATACTAAGCTCTTGTTTTACTAAGATCTATATATAATAATCAGTTGCTCTTATAGCAAGGTTTTGCTCTTTCAATAGAGTATAACAGAATCATATTTTTAAGACATCTTGAGGTTAGACCCAGTACCTGAGTTTAGCACAGAATTTAACATGAGAATTCTTTCTGGCAAAGAAGCTAGTCAGGTTTGCAGAAACCATGAACATCTGATCAAAAAACTTATGATAACTTTAAGTATTAGTTGATTCAGACTACAAAAGAACAAAATTAATCATATAGGCTGAAGCAATTATAAAGAAAAATAGAAGGGTCTTATATTCTCCTTGATCTGTTTTCCATTTGGAGAGCTGTAACTTATGGGCAACTGAATTTGCATAAAAGCTTTTCAAATGAGGAGATTAATGTTAACATTGTCTGAAGACTATTCTTTATTCCTACTATTATTATAACTCTAGATGAAAATTAGGTAATTCTCAGGCTAAAACAAATCATTACTAAAATCTTGTGATGGGAATTAAGCAAAAATGTAAACAGAGAATTCCGAGTTTATAGCAGGGTAAGTCCGGTCTATTACTTAGCTTGAGTTCTTGCATTTAAATTTTTAGTGTTAAAAATTTTTAATTAGGATTATACATATGGTGGCATGTGTTTTGTTTCCATATTAAAACATTAAACTAAATTATCTATATTTTAAATTTTTTTTCCTTTGCCAAACATTGAGAGTCTAAGAAGAGTGAAAAAACTTAAGGCTCATAAAGGATAGAGAATGTTTTAGGTATGAAATAGCACCAGAAAATAGCACCAATTAAAATTAAGGTTCTTGTCTTATTGTTCCATTGTAATATAGGTACATGCTTACCAAATTTATCTGAGAAAAAAAATGTGGAAATATTCAGAAAACTTGACTTAGAAGATGGCAACATGGGATAACAATCCTGTCGTGGTTGTCATAGGAATTCAAAGGTATTTTTGTTTAAAATTCTTAGAATCATGGCTGACATAGAACAGCTGTTTAATACATTTTTAACTGCTATTCTTACTTCCCTGGGGTGGCTATTCATTTGATTTTATAAACATTAGTTGCTTGTTCGTGTGTTTGAGGAGAGTTGTCATTCATGGTAGGAGAAGAAGAAAATATAATTCAATTTTTCGAAGTATATAATGTGTTATATCTATATCTATTATCATTAATCATTAAAGAGTAGATTTAAGATGAAACAAAAATACCAGCACTCTGGTGATCAATTTTGCCTTTCTATGCACAAATCCTTCTTACCAACAATATAACAACACTAGAAATTCTTGAATATGTACAGGAGACATCCCATCCATAACAAGGTTCATTTAACATCAAAAACTGCCTAAATGTTCATCACAAACTATTTTAAAGTTCAAATTTTATGGAAAAATCTAACAGTTAAAAAATAATCATATAGTGCCTCTTGACATAAACTTCAAAAACAGCACTGAGTAAAAGAAAGTTGCAGAATTACAGTATTTTTTGTTTGTTTGTTTGTTTGTTTGTTTGGCCACACGTGGCAGCGCTCAAGGGTTACTCCTGACTTTACGCTCAGAAATTGCTCCTGGAAGGCTCAGGGGACTATATGAGATGCCAGACATTAAACCTGAGTTCGTCACGGGTCATCTGCATGCAAGGCAAATGTCCAACCATTGTGCTATTGCTCTGGCTCGAGAATCAGAGTATTTATGTAAAGTTTGAAGTCATGACAAGAATTGCATGGCTATATGAGTGATAATCTAAGATACGCATGGGAATGAAATCCCCAAATTCTGGACAGTGGTTACCTCTTGGAGGGAAGAAATGGAAATAGGGTCTCTGAATATCTGCGAAGTAAAATGTCTTTACTTGCAACACTTTTTTTTAAAGACATATTTTAGGTGTTTGTTATGTTAGCCTAATTAGTATAGATATGAGGAACCCTAAAAAAGCAGGAGGAAGAGAGAGAAAGAACTTGACTTTTAGAGTCATAAGCATGGATGTTCCCTGTTTCTGCCACAGTTTAACTCTGTGGCTTTGGACAAGTTGTTCTCCTTCTCTGAGCCAATTACCTCATCTATAAAATGGGGATAATAATATCTCTAATCCAGTTTGTTGGGAGAAACAAGCAGCATAACTAACATGCTCTTTTAGAATTCTTATGACTGAGAAGTATCAAGTGCCAGAAGTAATTATGGATAGCTCAAATTGTTTATGCCCTCCCATAACTTTTGAACCAATGAAGAGAGTCAATCAACTGATTACCCAAACCAATGTATAGGATACCTAAAATATGTATTTTCAAGAAGGTACTTAATGTGAATATCTCAAAAAAGCAGTATTTTGAATTGCATGTTTGGTTCCTCAAAATTTAGATCTCCATTGGAATTGGAGTCTATGGGAGGTAATTGGATTTTAAGTGTGGAGCCCTTGTGGTGTGAAGAATACTTTTTAAAAAATAGATGGAAGAAAACTTGTTCCATTCCCCAACAGTCATGTGATGAAACCCGGGTGACTCTTGCCAAAACCCACATATGCTGACACCCTGATTTCAGATTCCTAGCCTCCCAATCTGTGAAAAACATTTGTTGGGTAAGCTACCTCATCAATGATATCCTTGTTATAGTTGCCAAAACTGATTATAAGTGGGAGATCTGGACTATTTGGAAAGATCATAAAAGCTTTCACTGCATAATGCAGTAAAATTGGGCTTAGAAGAAAAAGAGCAGGAACTTTGGGAAGGAGAGTAAGATTGTGTATGCCAAGAAAACAATTTGGAGTATCGTAGAGGAGCCATTCAACAGGCTACATGGAGTTGAAAGGAAGAAAATGAAATGGAGAGCTTTACATGGGAGCATAGGGATACCAAATAATGCTGCTGAAGTGGATATTAACTGGATCTGCAAAACTTGGTACAGTCAGTGGGATGGTTTCAGTGGTCTTCAAACTACGGCTCGCAGGCCACATTTTGTATTTGTTCCCATTTTATTTCTTCCCTTCAAAATAAGATATATGCAGTGTGCATAGGAATTGTTCATAGTTTTTAATTTTACTATGGTCAGGCCCTCCAATGGTCTGAGGGACATTGAACTGGCTCCCTGTTCAAAAAGTTTGAGGATCATTGAAGAGTCTGAGAAGAAAAATGGAAAACAGTGTCTAGTAACCTAGAGATACTTAAAATCAGAAAAAAGTAAACATTTAAAAGGAAGCAACTTTAAACAATGGGATATTGTTGAAAGAGTCCCAGAAATGGTACACTTAGTTGACCTAGAGCCATCACAGCTACTGTGTTGTTGGTTTTTAATTTTCTTATATCATTTTATTTTGCTCAGCTTTGCTGCCATCCATGGCAGTTCTAAGGGATTACGCCTGGCTCTATACTAAGGGCTCACTCCAAGTGAGCTTGGGGTACCATGTGAGATACCAGTTATTTTTTAGATCCATTGAATTAAAAGTTTGGGAGAAGGAAGAAAGACTGGGGATCTTTCACTTTCTGACCTGTAGGGTTTTTTTTCTGCTAGAGTGGTAAGGCTTCTCAATGTCTTGCTGTCTGCCCTATCTGTTGCAAAAAGTTTGGGAATTTGTCTCTTTCTGATGATGGATGGTATGTTTCTCTTTTTTACATTCTCTTCTTACTCTTTCTCCTTTGGTAGAGAATTACTCAGCAAATAAGCTGGTACATATTATTTTTATGAATTCTCAGATTGATTATAGGGTAGCATCTTGAAGCAATTGGACTTCTGAGGTTAAAGAGTACTCTTAACCAAATCCAAAGTTAACAACAACAGAATTGATACCCAATCTTCAACGAGCTATACACAGAGGGGACCAGTTATACTAGCAGTCAGGGGGCAAAGGCGGGGGATGACGGGAACAGGGATGGAGGGAGGACAACACTGGTGGTGGGAATACCCCCGATTCAATGTCACTATGCACTTTAAATATTACTGAGAAAGAATTGTAATTGACATTGGTCACCATAAAATTATTTTAAAAAAGGAGTCTTAAAGGTGTGTTTTATAAACTATATTAATAGCTATTATAGCTGGCTTCTGACAAGTAACACCAGTTTCTGTTTCCACAGGTAGGTATAATAGTACATTTCTTCACACCTTTGCTGGAAGGATGGACCAGCAAAATTCAAGTGATACTATGTGTTAAGTAGTAGTACTTCTGCTTAAATTTGAATAGAATTTAGTGAGGAGTAAGCTAATTTAATTTTTTTTTTTGCTTTTGGTTTTTGGTTTATACATTTTTCATTCATTTTGTACTTTTGTTGTTACTCCCTTATTGGTTTTGTTTTATTAATATCTTTATTTAAACACCTTGATTATAAATATGATTGTAGTTTCAGTCATATAAAGAACATCTCCCCTCACCAGTGCAACATTCCCGTCACCTATGTCCCAAATCTCCCTCCTCCCCACCCTACCCCACCCTGTACTCTAGACAGGCTTTCTACTTCCCTCTTTCGTTCACTTTGTTAGGATAGTTTTCAATGTAGTAATTTCTCTAACTGCACTCAACACTTTTTGTGGTGAGCTTTATGTAGTGAGCTGGATCTTCCAGCCATCCTCTCTCTTTTCTCTGAGAATTACTGTAAAAGTGGCTTTTCTTTTTGTTAAAACACATAGATGAGTGAGACTATTCTGCATCTATCTCTTTCCCTCTGGCTAATTTTACTCAGGATAATAGATTCCATGTATATCCATGTATAGGAAAATTTTATGACTTCTCTCCTGATGCCTTTATAATATAATAATAATATATAATAATATAATAATATGGGTTATCAAGTTTCTCTTTTTTTTGTGATTTTTGCCAATGGTCTAACAATTAGGTTTTTTTTTTTTTCCTCAAAAAACCAACTTCTTTCGTTGACTATTTGGATTTGGGGGAGGGGGTTTCCACTTCATTGATTTCTGTTCTAAGCTTTGTTATTTTCTTCTGTCTTTCTATTTTTGGTTCCTTTTATTGATCATTTTCTAATTTTATATGCTGCGTCATTAAGCTATTCAGATATGCCCCTTCTTCCTGATGTGTGCTTGCGAAGCTATAAATTTTCCTCTTAGTACCACTTTTGCTGTGTCCCATAGGTTCTGATAGTTTGTGTCTTCATTGTCATTTGTTTTCAGGAAAGTTTTGATTTTCAAATTTGGTTTCATCTCGGGCACACTGGTTGTTCAGAAGCAGGCTGTTTAATTTTCAGGTGTTAAAGTTTTTCTTCTGTTTTTTAATTTGTAGTTCACATCTAATTTCAGAGTCAGCGAAGGTAGCCTGCAAAATTTCTAGCCTCTTGATTTTATGGAGGCATGTTTATGTGCTAGCATGTGGTCTATTCTGGAGAATAACCCATATATATTGGAGAAGAATGTGTATCCAGGTTTCTGGGGATGGAGTGTCCTCTATATATTTACTAGGCTTCTTTCTTCCATTTCTCTTTTTAGTATATATTTTAACATTTTATTTTATTATTTTATGGAGTCAAAGATGCAAAGAAAGAGGACAAGGTGAAATTATAGAGGGAAGACTATCACCTATAAACAGAATTCTTAGAAGAAATCCCCTTGCTGATACCTTAATTTTGAATATTCTAAAAACATTAAGAAACAAAAACATTAAGCCAAAAAACATAACAAAACACATACACAATTACTTTGTTCCTCAATTTCCCAGATTGTAGTAATTTATAACATTTCTTAGCAGTACATAAAGCAGTCTAAAGCCACAAAATATATGTAACTCCTTTAGCATTGAAGGCATAGTATATTTTTGTTGGATTTCAGTCTGGTTGACCTATCAAGTGTTGACAGTGCCATGTTGAGGTCTCCCACAATTATTGTGTTATTATTAATATCTTCTTTCAATTTTGTCAATAATTGTATTAGATATTTTGCTGGTCTCTCATTGGGTGCATATATGTTTAGTAGTGTGATTTCTTCCTGTTGCACATATCCCTTGTTTAGTATGAAGTGTCCATCTTTGTCCCTTACAACTTTTCTGAGTCTAAAGTTTCTGTCATCTGATATTAATATGGTCACCCAGTTTTTTAAGGGTGTTGTTTGCTTGGATGATTTTCCTCCAGCCTTTAATTTTGAATTTATGTTTTTTCTGACTATTTCTTGTTTCTTATAGGCAGCAGAAGTTTGGATTCATCTTTTTGATCCATTTAGCCACTCTGTGTCTTTAATTAGTGCGTCTAGTTTGACATTAAGGGAGATGATTGTCATGGGATTTAATGTCATCTTTTTGTATAAGTATGATGCGTCTGTTGGTCTGTCTTGTCTTAAAGTAGACTTTTCAGTTTTTCCTTTAAAGCTGGTGTTGTATCTGTAAAGTTTCTGAGCTGTTGCTTATCCGTGAAGCTATGTATCCTTTTTTTGAAATTGAAAGTGAGTCAGGCTGGGTGAAGTATTCTAAGTGAAGCATCCATTTCATTCAGTCTTGTCACAACATCCTACTACTCTCTTCTGGCCTTGAGAGTTTCTTGTGACATGTCTGCTGTACATCTTAAGGATGCTCCTTTGAATGTAATTTCCCTTTTTGATCTGCTGCTTTCAGTATTCTGTCTTTATCTGTGGGATTCGTCATTGTGACTAGGATGAGTCCTGGGGTGTTTTTCTTCAGGACTCTTTTAGCTGGAACTCTTTGGGCATGCAGTATTTGATTTCATGCAGTCTTTAGCTCTGGGAGTTTCTCTGTGATGATGTCTTTGTTATTTTTCTGGGGATCTTCATCTTGGGCCTCTGGGACTGCAATGATTATTTTATTGTTTTTGTTGAGTTTATCAAAGACTTCTATTTTCATCTGTTCACATTTGTTGAGTACTTTTTCCATTGTCTGATTGTTTGCCTTAAGGTTATTTTGCAATCTCTTCTGCTGTATGGAGTTGTTCTGTATCTCATCTTCCAGCTCACTGATTCTGTCCTCAGCTTCTGTTATTTCTTTGGAGAGGCTTTATATTGAGGTTTTTATTTCATCTAACGAGTTTTTTAGTCCTATTTTTCAATCTGGAGTTTTCTGATTTCTGTGTTTTTGGTCTGTTCAGCTCGATCTATGTTTACTTTTAGTTCTATGAACATCCTCTATATTTCTACTTTAAGCTCCTTATCTGAGAGGCTAATTAAGTGGTTGGCATTTTTCGAGTCATCAGAGCTGCCAACTTCATTTAATAGTTCTGATGTTGCCTTGTGTTGTTTCCTCATTGTCACACTGCTGTGTGGTTTTTTCTACGTTTTATGGTAGAGTTCATTTACTAGAGATACATGTGGCCAATCCACTTTGTGGCCATGCTTCTCTGTGCCCAACCTACTCAGGTATTGGTTTCAAACCCCAAGTGCTCAGGAGCCCTCAGTAGTGGTGTCGTGGTGGCAACCCTGACTCACCCCTGTTCAGGCATATCCAGCACATCTCAGTCTCAGCTTTCTTCAGGGATCCTATAGGGGTTGGTCTCAAACCCGGGGCACTCAGGTGACCTCTTTCTTCTAGTACTTTTAAGAAAAAAATTAATATATCCCAAAGCCAGGTACAAATATGTTCATTATTGTATATAAAATAACAAAATTTAATGGTAATTTAATGTTTAATCATAGGTGGAATGCTTGAATAAATAAATTATGAGGTACCTATATAATAATTATATTATCATTTTATTTATTTTTAAACTAGCTTGAGAGAATGTGGGAGAAAGTAGAAAGTAAATGGAGCAAAGAAAGCCTCTTCAACAAGTGGTGTTGGCACAACTGGCTAGCCACTTGCAAAAAAATTGAACTTAGAACCCCAGTTAACATCTTGTATGAAGGTAAAATCCAAATGAATTAAAGACCTCGATATCAGACCTGAAACCATAAGATATATAGAACAACACGTAGGCAAAAAAATCCAGGACATTGAGACTACAGGCATATTCAAGGAGGAAACTGCACTCTCCAAGCAAGTGAAAGCAGAGATTAACAGATGGGAATATATTAAGCTGAGAAGCTTCTGCACCTCAAAGGCAATAGTGCCCAGGATACAAGAACCACCCACTGAGTGGGAGAAACTATTCACCCAATACCCATCAGATCAAGGGCTAATCTCCAAAATATACAAGGCACTGACAGAACTCTACAAGAAAAAAACATCTAATCCCATCAAAAAATGGGGAGAAGAAATGGACAGACATTTTGACAAAGAAGAAATACAAATGGCCAAAAGACACATGAAAAAATGCTCCACATCACTAGTCATCAGGGAGATGCAAATCAAAACAACTAGGAGGTACCACCTCACACCACAGAGATTGGCACACATCACAAAGAATGAGAACAAATAGTGTTGGCGGGGATGTGGAGAGAAAGGAACTCTTATCCACTGCTGGTGGGAATGCCACCTAGTTCAACCTTTATGGAAAGCAATATGGAGATTCCTCCAAAAACTGGAAATCGAGCTCCCATACGAACCAGCTATACCACTCCTAGGAATATACCCTAGGAACACAAAAATACAATACAAAAACCCCTTCCTTACACCTATATTCATCACAGCACTATTTACCATAGCAAGACTCTGGAAACAACCAAGATGCCTTTCAACAGGACGAATGGCTAAAGAAACTGTGGTACACATACACAATGGAATATTATGCAGCTGTCAGGAGAGATGAAGTCATGAAATTTTCCTATACATGGATGTACATGGAATCTATTATGCTGAGTGAAATAAGTCAGAGAGAGAGTGAGAGGGAGGGAGAGAGAGAGAGAGAGAGAGAGAGAGAGAGAGAGAGAGAGAGAGAGAGAGAGAGAGAGAGAGAAAGAGAGAGATGGAGAATGTTCTCACTCAACTATGAGTTTTAAGAAAAATGAAAGACATTCTTGCAATAATAATTTTCAGACACAATAGAGAAAAGATCTGGAAGTTCCAGCTCACCTCATGAAGCTCACCACAAAGAGTGATGAGTTTAGTTAGAGAAAAAACTACATTCTGAACTTTCCTAATAATGATAATGTATGAGGGAAATGGAAAGCCTGTCTAGAGTACATGCGAGGGTTGGGTGGGTAGGAGGGAGATTTGGGACATTGGTGATGGGAACGTTGCACTGGTGATGGATGGTGTTCTTTACATGACTGAAACCCAAACACAATCATATATGTAATCAAGGTGTTTAAGTAAAATAAAATATATTTAAAAAAAAAGAAAGTACAGTCTCAGTTACATTTCAAGAGAAATAGGGCGGGGTATATTAAAAGGTCTTGTAAACAATGTGCCACATTGCTAAGAGGGGTTTCTGACAATCATAGTGATTGTTTTTTCAGTGTTCACCATTTTCTGTATTGTCTAGTTTTTCTTCAGTATACCTTAACTGCTTTTTTTTTTTTTTGGATTTTGGGCCACACCCGGTAACGCTCAGGGGTTACTCCTGGCTATGTGCTCAGAAGTTGCTCCTGGCTTGGGGGACCATATGGGACACTGGGGGATCGAACCGCGGTCCGTCCAAGGCTAGCGCAGGCAAGGCAGGCGCACCTTACCTTTAGCGCCACCGCCCGGCCCCCTTAACTGCTTTTGTAATCAGAATGAGTGAGCTTTATTTGCTTAAAATTATGTTAGGGAATATAGTCTGTCCATGTCTTGTAACATATTCTTTTACCTTAGCATAATTATTTATTTGGGGGGGGGATACAGATGGAGAGGGGGGAGAAGGGAAAGGGAAGAAGGAGAGAGATTGATTACCAGTCAGCCTGAATTTGATTCCAGGTTTTCTGATTCCAAAATATCAAGTGTTGTCTGGGAGTCCCTTAGTACTGCTTGGCCTGGTTAACATTGAACTATCTTAATCTGTTTGCCAGGTGTTGCCAGAAATGGGAAAAGGTTCTTGGAGGCCTAGTGTACTTTTCGGAAGGCACCCACCAAAGTAATTACAATGAAGAGGGTATCTGTTGAAAGTGTGAAAAAGAAAGCTATTTGAGCTTGGTGGTCATCCTAAAATATATTATCTCATAGTATGGATAATGAAAATTATTTGAACTTGATAAACAGGCTTACTGTATTTCGCTTAGGCAGAAGATACCATAATCCTCTAATTGTTGATAAAGAACAAGATGGTCAGACTAGGAATTTTCGTTTTCCTCTGCCTGACACTAGGGTATACTTCGATATTGTAAAGTAAGCAAAATTGTATTTCAGATGTTAATGCTGGAATGGTATTACAGATCATCTGTGCATTTCATTTTGAATTAAAGGAGAAATACTGATTTGGCAATATTTAATTCTTAATTATGGAAGGAATGTAAAATAGATTCCCGTTCTAAAAACAATGGATTGGAACAAAGTATTGAATGTCATTTTTGTTGTTGTTGCTGGTGTTTTTTTTTTTTTTAGTATTGAATATCTTATATATTTTGTGTGTTTATTAAACATGTACACATAAAGCAAGACTGTTACACCAAATTTAAATGTTTAATAAGGCTTTAAAGAAGATTTCATCAACAAAGGAAAATTTTGAGGTGGGGAGAGTTATGTACCTTATTCTTAATGAGTAACATTCAGAAAAAAACTTATTTTCTTTAAAATCGGAATTTTTGCCAAATCTTTAAGAAAAATACTACATGTACATGCAAATAATTATCTCATTTTTATTGGTAACTGACGTGGAAAGGTTTAAAATAAATGCACATTGCAAGTCTTTTAAATGAAATGCACATTGTGGGTCAAATAATTGTTTTATTTTTCAGTGTTTTTTGTCTCATCTTTTTTTTTGTCTCATCTTTTAAGATTTAGCTTTAAGCACTAAATTGAAGGCATGTGAATTTTTCTTTACTACTAGAGGGTATTTCAATCATTTGCACTACAAAGGAGTGTTTCTCATTCTATTTTAGCAATCTGGGAATAGTCAATATTTAGAAGAGCTCTAATACAAAAGCAGAAGGAGAAGGAAATTGAAGTTTGATGAGATCTTCTCTTGTCTGACTTAGTTTTAAAAATAACTGTTTAGAAAAGGAAGAAAAACTATTGTAAACTTGCATTTTAGTGTAAAGGAACTAAATATTTTTCTTTTGTAAACTTAGGAAGAGAAAAATATTTGCTGTATGTTTCTTTTGTTCCAGTTTTAAAACTTCCCATAATATGTTTTACTTTTAGACCAATTCCCATTTTTCTAACTTGCTTTACCATGGAATTTGACAGAAAAGAAAGTATTTTATGATGGACATGCACAGATTTCTTGGTATATTTTGAGAGGCTGAAACCTCTGGAAATAGATCATCATCATGGCAATTAAACGTATCTTAAGTATAATCATTATACATATGGATAAATATATATAAATTAATACATAGTGAATAATTTAGAAAACAAAATATTTTGCAATGGAAATTTTTAGAAAGAGCATCGAGGTCTGTCACATGTAAGCACTTGAATGAAATAAGAAGTCCTTAGTGAAGATTATATTGAACCAGCCTTTATACAGACAAAGAATTTATAGAAAAGAAATATAACTGTATTTGTAAAAGGTGCTTATGGGATAAGAAATTTTATATAAATAAATGCAAGAGAAAAATTTTATATTTTTGAGCTAAATATTTTCAAATGATGATAGAGCACAGTATTTGTCAGATTCTAGTATGTAGAGGACAATTTAACATTGCAGTTTCAGCATAAGTTTGTTCAAATTCTCTACCCTAGTATTCCCAGAATGAACATTTATCCTAAGACTAAGAAATTCCCAGTAGCCTAAATTTGATTCCAGAGTCTCTGTAAAAGGCTTCAAGAACATATAGTATTGCATTGTATTTCAGCAATTACATTGCATTAAAATTTACAAGATTTTGTATTAACTAACAAATGGATACATAACAAAAAGCATCTTCTGAACTAAAATAGAGAGCATTTTATAAGGAATCCTGAAGATAAGAAAAGCTACTAAGCAGACAGTTCTTTAAAATAAGGACCACACATGTCTTCACACAAACTGCCGAGGAGAGTATCTGCTCTGTCATTAGCTTTCAGTATTATTTGACTCTATTATTTTCTATAAATTTTTGCTGAATCCGCAAACTTCCTGTCTATAACAGCATCACATGAGCTGTACACAATATAGGTTTTTAGATCTCTGTACCTCAAATTATTCATCCACTTATTCCCAGGAACTTCCTTTACCCCACAGCCCCAGAACTTGGCTTTGAAATAAATTTATCTGTGTATTTGGTTTTAGCTAGGTAATATTTTTATTGATTCATTGAGACAACGGTTTAGAAGACTGTATGTTTGGGGGGAAAATTTCTCCCCTCTTTGAAATGTATATTACCACAGCATACCCACTACCATAATACCAGTATTTCTTCACTAAGGCCCATTGCATCCCTCGTTTCCATCTTGTTGGCAACTTTAGTTCTGGGATCTATCAGTTCAAGGGTTTGTTTTATATTGGTTTTGTCTATCTCCTTGATTTGCTTCTTTATATTCTACACTTAACAAAATGAACTGATATTTGTCATTTTTTCCTCATTTTTCTCACTTGGTATGAGGTTATCTTTTCTTACAGCTGAGTATTATATATTGTGTATAACTGTCACAACTTCTTTTCACCTGGTCACTTGGACTGTTTCCAGATCTTGACTATTGTACATAGCACTGCAATGAAAAGAGGTGTGCATATCTCTTTGCCGATACATATTTTTGTGTTCCTAGACAGATGTCAAGGAGTAAAATTGCTTAATAATATAACTGTTCTGTTTTAATATTTTGGGAAATCTCCATGCTATTATTGATTGAGATTGAACCAAATTTACATCCACACCAATGGTGTTTAGGGGTCTCTTTTTCTTTGTACTCTTACTTTCTTCCGACCTTTTCAGTATAGGCCATTCTCACAAGTGTATTGTCATATTTCATTGCTATTTTGATTTACATCTCCCTGATAGTGGCAATGAGTAATTCTCTCAGATGACTGCTTACCTCCCACACATCTTCTTTCAGAAAATGTCTTTTCAGCTCTTCTATCCATTTTTGTTTATTTGTTTTGGGGGCCACACCTGGTGGTACTGTGGACTTACTCCAGGCTCTGTGTTTAGGGATCACTCCTGGTAGATTTCAGGGACCATATAGGATACAAGGGATCGAATCCTGGTCAGCTGTATATAAGGCCTTATCTACTGTACTATTGCTCAAATCCCTTTATGAAATTTTTTAAAATCCTTTATTTCGTCCTTGTGTTTCTGGAACTATACCCACCAGAGCTTGGGAACTCCACTGACTCTTTACTGGCAGGGTTGGGATAGCACTCACTGGTGCTCAGGGAACTGTGCAGTTCATAGGATTGAATCAGAGATCCAGTAGGCAAAGCATACATTGAACCATTTGAACTATCTTCCCAGCCCACATTGTCAAACTTTTGTTTGTTTGGTTGGTTGGTTGGGTTATTTTGGCCACATCCTGTGACACTCAGGGGTTATTCCTGACTATGCACTCAGAAGTCACTCCTGGCTTGGAGGACTCTATGGGACGCCTGGGGATCAAACTGCCATCCATCCTGGGTCAGCCGCATGCAAGGCAAACGCCCTACTGCTGTGCCACCACTCCGGCCCCATGTTTTTTCTTTTTAATATATTGGATATTATTCCTTTGTCAGATATATGGTAGTGAATATTTTCTCACACTCAAATGTATGTTCTTTTATTTTAATGATAGCTTATTACTCAATACAGAAACTTTCAAATTCATGTAATCTTGTTTAATTTCCACTTTTATTTCCCTTTCCATTGGAGTCAAATCACCAAATACATAATGGAAACCAACTTTGTAGAATGTTTTGCCAATTTTTCCTTCATTATAATGAAGTAGTTTTAAATCTTCAGAGAAATTTCAGTTCCCTTTGACCCTATAACCATCTTTTCTTCATTTTATCTTCTATAACTATAGCAATTACTAAAATTGGAAACTAAATTTGTTCTAATACTATCAATTAATCTAGAAACGTTATTTTGCTAATTTTCCCACTGAAATCTTTTCTGTGGCCAGAGTTTAAATTAGGATCTTACATTGCACTGAATTAACATGTTGTTGTTTTTGTCTTTTGTAATCTGTATTAGTTACTCAATCTTTCTCTCATGTGTGCCATGACTAGTAAAGTTTTGAAAAACGTTCTTCAGTTTGAGCATATCTGATGTTTCTCATTTTTAGAATGAGGATATGAGTTTGGGCATAAATGCCACAAAAGAGAGGCTATGTACTTGTTAAAGCATCATATTGGGGGTATCTGATGTCAGTACATTTTTACTATTGATGATATTTACATTGGCCACTTTGTTAAGATATCTACCTAGTTTTATTAACTAGATTATATCATTTTTTCTTTGTTGTTAAAAGGGAATTTCTTTGCTAATGCTTTTATTGTCATAAAATATCATCATTAGACAAATATTCATAACAGTAATTAATCATTGTGGGCAAGGCCCATCTATAGTTTGATGATGATGTAAATATCCTATTTCTCATCAAACCATTTCTTGACTGTGAGATATTTTGAGTCAAATGTGGCATTGGGAGCTCTGAACTTACTCCAGGTTCTGTACTCAGAGCTAATGGTGATTTATAGTTTCCACCATTCATTCTATATTCAATAATTGGAAACTATAAGGAAGATATATTCCTTTTCTTATTTATCTATAACAATATGGACTCATGGGTATTGTATAAATTTAACTCAATGCCATCATTATTTGCTTTGTTAATTTTTTGTTTGGTTTTGGTTTTTGGTTTTTGGGCCACACCTAGCAATGCTCAGGGGTTACTCCTGGCTCTGAGCTCAAGAATTATATGTTACCATGCTCGGGGGACCATATTGGATGCCATGAAATCAAGACCACGTTTCCTTGTGCAAGGCAAGAGCCTTATCCACTGTACTATCATTCTGGCCCCATTATTTTGCTTTTTATTTTTTCTCAAATTTCACCCTAGCCATTATGAACTCATTTGAATTTTGTATTTAGTTCAAAGTTTTCACACCTTTATTCTCTGAGGCATCTATAGGCTATTTCTGATTCTTTTTGTTTGTTTGTTTGTTTGTTTCTTCTGTAACAGTACCCAAAAAATCCTTTTTTGTTTTATTTTAATTGTTAAATGATATTTTGAAACCAAAATTTGGTTTCTTCCTACTTGCGTGTTATTTCTTTTTGGCCTTTTTAATAGAAAAAGCTAGATATTGTCATATATAAAATGTATAAACTTTTGTATAAAATTATGTATATAAACTTTAAACACTATGCTTTCTGACTTCTAATAATATTCAGTAGGACACTATTCTTTCTAATGTTCTTCCCTTTCTTATTTGTAACTTCTTCTAAAGGTAAGAAATGTAGCTTTCATTATTCACAATAAATTTACACAATTATCAAAACCTAGTATATGCATAAAGTAATAGGTTTCAAACAGAGGTAATTTTTGTCCCCTAGAAAATGTGTGGCAATGTCTGTAGATATTTAAGGTGGTCATAACTAGGAAGCAGGGTTCTAGTGAACAAAGATTAGAGATGTTCCAAACCTTCCTACAATGCACAGGACTGCATGTAACAAAAACTTACATGATCCAGAATGCCAGCAGTGTCACCATTCAGGAACCTTGACATCAATAAAATGCCTTCAGATTGCTTAAATATATTCCTATAAGAAAATATATGTAAAAAAAGAAAATATATGTATGAACTAGAAAACAGTATCTAAGGACAGCTTTCTTTTCCTTTAGTCTTTTAATTTGTAGTCAAAACAGAATTATCCACTATTTGTTAGAATTCTTTTCTTTAATTTATTCAGTATAGTTATATTATTCATTTTTAATAAAGACTATATATTATGGGTTATTTATTCTTTGTTTAAGGATTTTTGCTTATTTATTTTGTAGCATTCTAAGGGAGCAGTATCGAAGCATATCCTCAGAGAAAAGGGATCTGTTTTATTTCTAAGTTCTTCACATGTTCTGATATTCACCTAGTTTCAGAACTAAAGCTCTAGCATGTGGGCTTTGAAAACAGGCCTGAATTTAGATCCAGTCTCTTATCGGGTACATCATGTCAGGTAAGTTACTGCCCCTCTCCAAATATCTAATTCTATTCTAAATTTGGGGTGTGTACTTTAGAATATTGCATGTGAATTGTTGAAAAAAAATTTAGTTTCTACTTTTAGCAGAACATCACTTTGGGGGGAGGGGTTTGGACCACACCCTATGACACTCAGAGGTTAGTTCTGGCTATGTGCTCAGAAATTGCTCCTGGCTTGGGGAACCATGTGGGATGCTGGGGGATTGAACCATGGTACGTCCTTGGTCAGCTGCATGCAAGACAAATTCCCTACCACTGCACCTTGTCTCTGGCTCTAGCATCACTTTCTTTTTAAAATGAAATTTTAAAAGAGCAGGTAAAATAAATATTATGGTATTCTGTTTAAAAGGCCAATTACATACTTAAATATTATTGTTATTGTTTATATCCAATAGATTGAGAACAGAATTGTACATACTTTAAAAATAATCTTGATTTATGTCATCCCCATTAATAATATACTTGTTAGGTTGTTTTTTTTTTTTTTATTATTAAAGTAGCTGATATTGAAGAGTTCTTTGTTATCACCTAAGCTCCTTGGCTTAGATAGGAAGCCCTTCATTTAGGGGTAGTAACTTGTGGCAACACAAGATCCAATAGAATGAAAAGGGTAAGAGCTTATATTTAATTTATTTTTAAAGTAAATTTATTTTGTTAAGAGAAACAAGGAAAGAGAAAGGGAGAAAGGAATAGATGCACAGAAAAGAAGAAAGAAAAAGAGAGAAGAACAACAGGTTCAAGAGAAAACATGGGTTTCGCCAGAGGAAAGAGCCCAGAGCATATATTTCAGATTGAGATGTAGGCAAATCTTCATCATCTAATCACAAAGATTATACCAACGTTCTTAAACTTTAAATGACTACCTTGTGAACTATAGTATATATTAATTAAATTAATTGTCCAATTACCAGCTAATTAAATTTTTTAGATCTTCAAAATACAAAATAATTATTAATGGGATCTAGATCTTGGTATAAATGAAGTTGACACTTAAACACTGGGAAAATGTGAGCTCCTTCTATTTTACTTATCCTAAGCTCCTGATGAAATTTTTTCTCTTGAAAGTTTAACCAATTAAGACTGTGTGTATCTCTCCAATGAATTGTCCTTTTTTTAAAAGTATTTTTAGAGAAATAGTTGTGTATCTCTGTTTCTTAAATATGAATTATTTCAGTGCTGTAGAATGTCTAGTAATCAGGTCATAAAAATCTTTGACCATTTATTACCCAGCAGTCTTCCAGTCTTGGCCTAGAGATTTCCCATTCTCTCAACCAGAGGTGTTCAAACTTTTTGACCTATAGAACTCTTAACACTTAAAATTAGATGACACCTCGAAGAGCTTTTGTGAGTTATATCTATAAGTCTTTACTGTAGTAGAAAATTAAAGCCTAATTATGTTATATTCATTAGAAAATTAAACTAGTATATTTGGGCAACAAATTTCATTTAAAACTTTTGTTTTCCAGTATAATAAAAAAACCAAGTGTTATTATTTAACATAGTTGCAAATTCAACTATGTTAATTCAACTGGCTTACTGGATGGCAGCTAGACTTTCTAGGTGTTTTTATAGTTAAGTCAGTAGACTCTAGAGAACTGAACTCTCTAACATTTGTTAGAGAATCACAGTCATAATGGGCACATAGTGACTTAGGATTGTTTATGAAAATAGTTTTAACTTTCAGATCCTTAGAAGGATATGTGGGCTTCCAGATGTCTCTTTTCTTCCTAAGCTAAGGAAGTTGTTGCCTGGCTACCAATGGCCTCCCAAAGAATCCGTCTACTTCTCTGCAAAGGTTTGGCCTGGGAACTGCTCTGGAGGTGCAGTGATCTTGATTTGGCTCTTCCTGATTATGTCAAAGTTTGATTTTCAAATTAATCTTTTGTGGCACTGTGACCTCCTGCAAGCTGCATGAGTTTGTGTTTAAGTTCAATAAATGTCACCTTTTCTACCTTTACTAGAGATTGGTAAATTAAATGGATAAAAAATGTTCTCAGTTTTCAATTTACTTTTTATCTTATAAGTTTTCATGTACATTATCATTTTCTTTTAGTAAGCATTTAAAGCGTATGATCAAGACAAAGAAACAGTTTAATCTCATTGATGCATTATTGTTTTATTTGTATCTCACTATGAGTCAGAATGACAATTTCAAAATAGTACACTGTGCCTTTCTGAAGTTCTGCCATTTGTATTTTGAAAACCCCAACAGAAGGCAGCTAGGAGACTTCCACTGTAACATGATATGTAGACTCTCTCTCAGCTATGGTGAGGCAAGGGGGTGAAGGGAAAGATCTTTCAGTGATACTTCAGATAAAGGACTGATTTCCTGGCATAAATCTAGAACTGATAAGGGGATCTAAATGTTAGGCAGTAAATGATGAGAGTCTTGAGAAGAAAACTGAGTCACACTCTAAGATTTATTAGACAACATAGGGCCATGATAGGAGCAGTTACCACACTTGTTAGTTGGCAGTTCTTTCATTTGCTATCCCATTTAAGTATTCATCCAGTCAAGGACTGTTTATTGAGTCCCTGCTATGTTCCTGAATACTGTACTGAAAAAGCCAGCAAGGCCCTCAAGTTTCTTTTCAGACAGCTTCACTGACTGCATGAAGACTTTGTCGATCTCTGGTAAATAATACCTGTGTTTCTTCCTTAAGGGGGATTAATTTATATGGGAGGCAACTGAGCACAAGTGTAGCTGGCTAGGGGCCAGCCCTTTGAAGTTCCTTAACTTGCATAGACTAACCCTGTCAATTCCAAAGGTATAGGAAGCTGGAGTGTACTTTGATGTCAGAAATGTTTTTGAGACCATCTTAGATTGCATTTCCTTTGAAGCAGAGTGACTCAAGGCAGTCTTTAAGTACATGGAGCCAATCATTTGACCTAGAAAGCCTAGGAAAAGAAATCCTTTGCCGAAAGACAGTTAAAACTACAGCAAGTGATTTGAAATATCATGTTTACTTAAAAAGTTTCAAGAGAGATCTTCAGAATGACTCCTAATGGGAATTTATAGTTCAATGTAATGCTTCTCTCAGAATCTTTTACGCACCAGCTGCAGACTTACCTGGGAAGGGCCAGATCAGTGCACACCAACACATTAAAACAGTATTTGAGAAATATTTTTAAAAGCCAGCTAAGAAGGATTTGGAATAGAAAAAAAATCATAGAAGCTGAAGGTTCAATTTCAGAGATCCAAGTTATCAAGTTTCTTCACTTATGTCAGGTTAATGGAAAATTGGAAGCTGAAAGCTGGTGTTTGTTACCTTCTTATACCTTAATATGTTGCTTGTTAAGACAGGAACATTTTTTAAATACTTGTTTGAATACTTGCAATACAAGCCATTAATTTCCTGCCTGTTATTCTGACTGGCTAATTTTTTGAGCATAGTGAGAGCATCGGGGCATTTTTCAAATAACTGAGATTGAAAAAAAAAAAAAACAACCTTGTTAGTGTATTTTTCTTCTGTATTACACACTTAAATTCAGAGCCAGAGATACTTACTTTAGTTTCAGACATTATTTCCTGAAGTGGGCAATTATTTATAATGATCACTTTGGTTTTGTTTTAGATATTTTTGTTTATTAGCACCTGAGAATGAAAGCACAACTTTTGCCCTAAATTTGCCTCTTGGAATGGGGCTGCATAGTCAAAGTAGGAGAGGGGGTGACTCTGCTTGAACTATTATCCTTTGATTATCTTGGTCTCTAATTGACACAGTTCAGATGATAACTTTTAAGGTTCATTGCAAATCTGAGGAGACTAAATATTTCTGAAATATTAACTGTAGACCTTTAAAACACATTCACAATTTTCAATAAATTTATGGAGTTGGGCCTGAATATCAGGCAGAGCGTCGCAGTTTCCTACCAATTGTTTCATTTAAGACCATTGTAGGAGACAGCTTAGCTTTATAGACTTACCCAAGATAGTCACACCAAGATCTTATTTGAGTTTACCCAATTATTACTTATTACCCCATATTACTTATCACTTATTAAGTGATAATGGATAGTCAAGTCCATTGACAATTTTAATGTATTAGCCAATTGTAATATAAATTATGTGTGAAATAGATACCGGCTCCTCCAATTGAGTTGGAGCAAATCTCTACTTGCATACCATCTATTTAACCTCATATACAGTAGATCATCCAATAATTGTCTTTCTTTTTGTTGTTGTTTTTTGTTTAGGGGAGAGGGCAAGAAAGGGTCCACACCCAGTGGTGTACAGGGCTTATTCATATCTCTGCACACAGAGTTCACTTCTGGTGGGGTTCAGGTCTACCCACAGTACTATCTCTCTGGCTCCAAGAATTACAATGTTGATAAGGAAAAAAATAAAAATTGATTCCCATCTGGTAGCACAGTGGGATTTCTCCCAAAATCTGTGAGTGAGTAACTAATTTTTCCTAACCATCAACCAGGTTAACTTTTATCAAAACTATAAAAAACAGTAAAGTATTTGTTATGCTATTTTAGTGACAACCATATCTTGAGTAAGTGGTTATGTGCTATTTATTTTTCTATTTGAAAAACTTTAAAGAGAGTTTGTTTCTTTTAGTTTGCTTCCTATGTGAAATATTAAATATCCATATTTTGATCATCTTAAATTTTAAAATTATTGGGGTGGGGAAACTTTTTTAAATCATTTTTATTTTTTACTATATTTTTATTTTTAATTATGTTATATTTTGAATAAAAGCATTGAGATCACTTCTGATGTCAAGAAGTTTAAAGTTAAGAATGGGAGACAAAAATCTCTTCTAAATCTAATGAGCTGGTATTAAATAAATTGATGTTTAATCCTTTGAAAGCCAGGATTTTGTTTGGTATCTAGTTACCTTGTCTGCCTTGTCTGTTGAATGGATTGATGATAAGTAAATCTGTTTTCTACCAATAAGTGCTTTCCTGCAATTCCTTAAGATTATCATTTAAAAACAACTCTTCCCAGAGATTTTCTGATTAAAGGGGACAGAGAGAAAGCAGTGGTACTTTGGGATACTATCTCCTGGCTTTTGTGAAACTTTATTGTTTTGTTTTGTTTTGTTTTGTTTTGTTTGGGCCACACCTATTTGATGCTCAGGGGTTACTCCTGGGTATGCACTCAGAAATCCCTCCTGGCTTGGAGGACCATATGGGACACCAGGGGATCAAACTTCGGTCTTTCTTAAGCTAGTGCTTGCAAGGCAGATGCCTTACCTCTGTCACCACCGCTCTGGCCCCTAAATGGAAATTTTAAAGTAGTTTTTCATCTTCCCTATATGACTTTTTCTCATAGTCATAGTCTCATATTATTACTATACAAAATACATAAAACTGGGCCAAAGATATAGCATGGAGGTAGGGCGTTTTCCTTGCATGCAGAAGGACAGTGGTTTGAATCACGGCATCCCACATTGTCCCACAAGCCTGCCAGGAGCGATTTCTGAGCACTGAGCCAGGAGTAACCACTGAGCGCTTCCGGTGTGACCCAAAAACTGAAAACCAAAAAATAAAATGAAATAAAATAAAATAAAATAAAATGTAGTACAAAGACATCAGAAAAAAATAAAGGAAAATAAATTGTCTGTTCAAGATATACTATAATTGGAAATGTAATTTTTTCTAACTTCTTAATGTTGGTAGTATTGCTTCAATATCACATTCAAAGAAAGTTGGTTTTTTACCATTTTAAATGCTTATAAGCCTTGCTTTTTTGTCTTTTTAGAATAGAAACCTTAACAACAAAAGCAATAAAAATTGTGTAGCTCCTTTAAATTAATTTAAATTATTTGAGTTTATCATAGTTGATAAACAACTCCATTTGTTGTCAAATATTAGTAAATATCAAATAACTTTAAAGTAGAATTTAATGTATAAATAGCAAATTATTACTAATGATTTTATTTTGTATATAAAAAGTTACAGTTGACATTTTTAATATTTTGCATGATATTTTAACAGTAAAGTGACTTATTAATTTATTAAATTATTTGTTCACCATATACAATTATTGATTGCTTTTGATTTGACCACTTTCTATAAATTGAACAATGTGAGCCAAATAGTCCTGGAGTCTAGCATTTATCAACTCACTTAATAGATTATAATTGAATGCCAGTCATATGTCAGTAACGATTCTATGATCTAGGATTATATCAATAGATAGGAAAATATTATTTATAAGCATATACATGATTAAGATCATTTCCATTAGGGAAGAAACAGTGCTTCAGAGGTCGTAATGCAGAAATAATGGTGTATCTGGAAGGATCTATCTAGTCTAGAAGAGATCATAATTAGTACAATTAATCACACAAATATGATAAATACCACAAATAAAAGTTAAGGACGCTATGAGACCATATGTATGAAGGCAGTGGAGAATAGTTCATTTTTGAAGGAGCCAGGCAAGTCTTTTTGGAGGAAGTAACATTTGAGCAAGAATCTGAGCCATAATTGGGCACATGTCACCAAGCTGATAAAACAAGAATTGTGGCACTTTGGGATTATGACCGCAACTGAGGAACTAGTGCTGGGAACAAGATGGGGAAGGTTGCGGATACAATTTAAACTATAACAGTAGAAAGTATTGAGGTGAAGAAGGAAGCAGATAATTTTTAATCATGTGAACATAGTATTGTGAAGATCTTGAATTAGGAAGTTACATGTCTCATTTAAGGAATCATGTAGAAGAGACCATGAAAAATGAGAGTAAAAGTAGTGTGAGATGATCCCAGAGATTTAGCATGAAGGTTGAATACTTAGAATCTCATAACCAGTTGAAAGTAGTGTGAAGTAAAGAATTGTCAAAGATAGGTCCTCCATTTTCTAATCATGTTGAGTTTTTGTGCTCTGTTGATGTATTTAAGGGAATTAGTCAATGTATCTTTCTTTTTTTTTTTTTTTGCTTATAAATTTTTTTTAATATAATTTTTATTTTGATCATAGTGTCTTACATACTGTTGACAATAACATTTTAGGTACATATTTACATAAAATCAGGGGGGATTCCCATCCCCAAATTGCCCTCCCTACCCCTCCGTTTTTGTCCTACCTCCCATTTCCTCTTCCCTCACCCCCAGGGCGGCTAGAATATGTGGTCCCCTCTGTATCCAACCCACTACTTAGTAGTCTTGCACCTGTTTGGTCTTGATGCCTCCCTTATCTCCCCCTCTAACTGTAGGCAGGACTAGCTAGTTCAAGTTACGTGGTTTTGCCTGAAAAGGAGGAGATAAATAAACTGGGGTAGGAGTCTAATACTCCCAAAATGGGTGGAATCCTTCTAGAGGCTCTCATCATCGATTTGGGAGATGAAGGAGAGAAAGAAGGTGAAACACTCCACCAATACCAAAAAAAGTGTCAATTATCCAGTGAGGACTCCAGCTATATCGATAAGCACCACAAAAAACAGACGAAAAACAAAGCAAAACAAACAAACAAAAGACAAAACAAAAACAAACAAACAAACCAAAGGCACGCCATGGTCTTGAAATAAGAAACATGGCATAGCACATAACGAAGGAAAAGAAAAGAATAGAAAAAAATAAGTATAATTGGGGACAACGATTTCAATAATCACACCCAAACAGAGAAATCGACCAAAATAGATAGGTAAATAAAAATAATAATAACAATAATAAATGAAGGTAAAAGATATATATATGTATATATATATAAAATACCAAGGTTTTGTGCTTTTTGCATTTTTGTTTTTTCCCCTCCTGCCCTGGCACAGTAAATATTGGGGTCATTCGAAAAGGAATTCACATGGCCTAAGAAATATGGGGTTTCTCCGTCCTTGGAGTATACTGTCATGGGATCAGCTCTAGACTTTGCTCAGGATCATTTATTCTCCCGGTGGTGTTTTTTGGTGTGTGGAAGATTTCTGTTCTGTCCAGGGTGATACACTCAGAGCTCTGTGTTTAGAGGTCTCAGTATCTGCACAGATCCTGAGGTAGGACTTATGGTGAAGTCAGCCTTTGTGGTTCTAGAGGTTCTGTTACCTCAGTGTCGTTTTAGTCCATCTTCTGTGGTTGGTGACCTTGGTCTTTGCACTGAACCTAGGATGGCACCTTGGATAGCGTCTTTCTTTGTGCTTCCAGAAGCCCCTTTCCGTTACAATTGTCTCTGCCGGACCTTTGGGACTGGGGATCATGCTTATTGTGCAAGTCATAGTTCAATCCCTAAACTAGGGCTTTTTTATTGGTCCCAAGATGTATACTGTCTGGTCATGGTTCTAGTAGCCAGTCATCTAAGTCACGATCTTGGCTTCTGGACCTACCAAAGGGTGCCGAGTCTTCTGGTTTTGTCTTGACGTTAGCTGGTAAGGTAGGCTAATCTGCTCTAAGGTCAAGTTGTTCACATTTTCCTCTTTGTCAGGATATCATGTTAGAGCTGGCCCTTGTTGTTGACCCCGCAGTATTAAGGCTGTCCCGGATGGAGTTTGTTTCCTGCAGCTGTTGTGAAGAGCTGTGCCGATTCTATGTCTGGGATCCAGGGTTCAAGACTGGATAAATGGCATCTAATCATCTGAGATCTAAGTGATTCCACATGACATATTTTCAAGGTAGGAGATACCCCTGTATTGTAAACAACTATGAGTTCCTATCTCTAGTAGATAAGAGCTCTTTTTTTATATGTAAGATTTCCCCATTATTTAGTGTGTCTTTGCAGGGGGAGGTGGAGCTACGTTGTATTGTCGGTGTGATTGGGGGTGGCCAGAGGGGATAACAGACACAGGTCACATATCCAAAAATGATAAAAAAAAATAATAATAATAAAATAAAATAAAATAAATAAAAATGTATGTGCTCGCAAATGTATATATAGGACCAACATTTAAGAAAAAATAAATAAATTTAAGAGAGAAAAAGAAAAAAAAAAAGAACTAAAATGAGTTAGCGAAGTTTTTAAAGGACCAAAGTGGTGCAAAAGACTACCTTACATTTGGGGGAGAGCAGGTAACGAGATAGTGTATTACAGGTCTTATGCCTATGTTGGAAGTACAGTTTTTCCCATTGTCTTTTGGGTTTTTCTTGTGATGTGTGGGTTCCCAGGCATCTTCCTATCACACCCCCTGACCTTCTTCAGGTTGGTAAAAATTTGCGGCAGGGAGGTCTTGGAAGAGTTCTTGCATTGGGGATACTTTTGGACCTATGTCCGGTTTCAAGAAACAGTCCACGTTAGGGGGAGTTGGTAGGGAGAGCCTCGCAGCATGAGTCCGCAGGGGAGTTGGCTGTCTTTTCTTGCCCGGGACGAGGTGTGGGTTTGACTGGGTGTCCCTTCTCTTGGGTGCTGGGTACTGGTTCGTTGGGGTTGGAGGTCGATCTTCTTGCCTAATAGATTAAGGACTGAGGGTGAAGTGTTTTAATATAGAGGGAGGTCTGGATGGGATTGAGGGGTGGAGGGATAGTTGGGTTTCCAGAGGGGGGAAAGGGTAAGGTGTATGGAAGGGGTAGGGAGGGAGAAAAGAGAAAAATACATTAGAAAGAAAGGGATAAGAGAAAGGATAGAAAGTAAAGAAAAGAATAGAAAAGAAAAAAATAACCAAGAAAGTGGTGAGAAGAGAGGAGAAAATAGCAAGGGAATGCTGGTTTGCTTGAATGTGTTCAGTGAATAGAGCATGTAGTTTGGGTCTGTACATCGCTGTTACTGCTTCGGTGGTCTGACTGGTCACGTGCTTGAAACCCTAAAAGAAGGTAAACCTAGAGATAAAGTGTATGTTAAAGAGTTTTCTCAGGGCCATCTCGTAGTGCAAACTGGGTATGGTATTTCGTGTGGTATTCCGAGTTGCCATCTTAGCTTGTCCGCCCTTTGTATCCAAGAACGCCTGTGGACAGAAAAGCTGAGAGGTTATTTTAAATATAGTAAGATAGAGGCATTAATACGTAGTTTTATGGGATGTTTCCATTGGAGTCAGTGGTTTGCCTTGGTATTCTTTACCTGTGTTCCTGTATACGATCTCTACAGGATTATAATGTATCTTTCTTAAATAATTTTTATTGAGACCAATGTGAATTACAAGTCTTTCACAGTTATATTTAAGGTACATAGTGACAATGAATCAGGGGCATTTCCACCACCAGTGATGTTCTCCCTCCTCCCCTGTTCCCAGCATTGACTCCGTCTGCTGCTGTTCACGGCATGCATCCCATACCTCCACCCTAAGCCTTCTGGACTACTAGTGTAACAGGTTTCTATTTTTTTTTTAATACTATTTTATTTAAACACCTTGATTACAAACATGATTGTGGTTGGATTTCTGTCATGTAAAGAACATGCCCCATCACCAGTGCAGCATTCCCATCACCAATGTCCCAATTCTCCCTCCTCCCCACCCCACCCCTGCCTGTACTCTACACAGGCTTTCTATTTCCCTCATACATTCTCATTGTTAGGATAGTTCTCAATGTAGTTATTTCTCTAACTAAAATCATCACTTTGTGGTGAGCTTCATGAGGTGAGTTGGACCTTCCAGCCCTCCTCTCTTTTGTCTCTGAAAATTATTGCAAGAATGTCTTTCATTTTTCTTAAAACCCATAGATGACTGAGACTATTCTGCATCTTTCTCTCTCTCTCTGACTTATTTCACTCAGCATAATAGATTCCATGTACATAAATGTACAGGAAAATTTCATGACTTCATCTCTTCTGACGGCTGCATGATATTCCATTGTGTATATATACCATAGTTTCTTTAGCCACTCATCTGTTAAGGGGCATCTTGCTTGTTTCTTGTATATAGCTTGTTGTAGTTTGGGTCTCTTGATTCTATTGTCATTGACTTTGGGTTAGCCATTTAGGTCTGATCATTTTTTTATTTCCACTCAATGCTCATGAGACTTCTTTGCCCCTGGTACCATCCACATTTTTTCTTTAATTTGTAGGAAGACATAGAAATCAGAGGCAGAACAAGATGATTCATGTTCTATGGTTCTGTTAAAAAGGAAAAAAGAAAGAAAAAAAAAAGAAAAGAAGAAATGGGTGGGAGTCCCTGTCTAGTAGCTATAAATATAACTTTAAAAGAAAAGAAAAATGTGGAGGGACTGGTTTGGTACGGTGGTGTTTTTGTTGTTGTTTGTTTTTTGTATAAACACAGTAAGTATTGGGAAAATTATAAAGTCAGTGTATCCTTATGGGTAATAACATCCCCCCTGTAATGGCAGTTAGACATATACCCCTGCAATGGACTCCAAGTATAAAAAGGAAAAGTCTAGCAGTTATTCAGGGGGCCCAGGATAAAGACCAGAACAGTGCCTACTGGTCCACAGGAAGAAGGGGAGAGGGGCAGAGATAGTGCTTTGGTGAGAAGCTGCCAGCTCTGTATCTATTCCTCATTCTCTATTCTCTTTTAACCCTGGATCTACAGGCCTCTCCTGGCTACCTCTGGCTGGTCAATATCTACCTTTTTCTTTCTCTCCCTCTCCTAGATATCCCAGGGTAGCCGCAGATTTCAGTCTGCAGATTGGGAATAAAAGATCATTTAGTTTCTACCCCAGTGGGTTACTACAGTACTCTACACATAAATTTGTGTCTGCAGATCTAGAGAGAAGTTGATTTGGTAGTTTATTGCACAATAGGTCAAAGTTAAATAGTATTTAGGAAGTGTTTTTAGGTGAGAAGGCTGGGGCTTAGAACTTTAAAAACCACTCATATAGAACAAATTTTTTCTATTTATTTAAAAAATGTAATTAAATCACTGTGAGATAGAGTTTAAAAAATTGCTGATGGTTGGGTTTCAGTCATACAGTGTTCCAACATTCGTCCCTTCACCATTATTCATTTCCTGCTACCAATGTCCCATTTCCCTTCTAAACCCACCCCATTCCCAGCCTGTCAGAACAAAACTATTAAAAATAAGGTAGGAAATGTAATAAGATCATTTTTTAATTTTTTATTTTGAATTATGAGAACAAAAGATGCATCTAATAAGATTTTTAAAGAATTGAAAAAATATATCCTTAATGGATTCTGCTTGGTGAAACCAATCTAGAAGAGAATTTCAAGGGAGTGGACCTAGCTGTTGACATAAATCCTAAAAGGGATTTAAAGTAGAATGAGACTTGAAAAGAAATTGCATTTGACAATTTGAGATCATTAGCGACCTTTTGTATGACTAGTTTCCTTAGGATTATTGGTGAAAGTGGAAACCAGGTTTTTGTGTGTGAGGAGAAAAAAGAAGATGAGAAAGTAGAGGGATAAATATAAACTACTTTATTGAGACTTAGACATGAAGGGGACACAAAGAGGTAGCAAAGGTTTAGCAGGCATTTGAAAGTTATGGTAAGATCTTGAGCATAAGTGAAAGCACAGGACAGAAAATTAATTGAGGTGGGGAAAAGACAGTAGCTAACGATAGCCAAGAAAAAGTATTTCCATGAGACAGTTTCTTTAACCCTAGATTAAAAATGATAAAATCAGGAAAACTAGAAAAACTATTATAATTCTTCTATAAGAGTTAAGATTTGGCCCAGAGAGATAGTACAGTGGCGTTTGCCTTGCAAGAAGCCGATCCAGGACCAAAGGTGGTTGGTTCGAATTCCAGTGTCCCATATGGTCCCTCGTGCCTGCCAGGAGCTATTTCTGAGCAGACAGCCAGGAGTAACCCCTGAGCACCGCTGGGTGTGGCCCAAAAACAAAAAAAACAAAAAACAAAAAAAAAGTTAAGATTTGGGGCCGGGACATAGGACAGACCTCGGTTCGATCCTCCGGCATCCCATATGGTCTCCCCAAGCCAGGGGCGATTTCTGAGTGCATAGCCAGGAATAACCCCTGAGCGTCAAACGGGTGTGGCCCAAAAACCAAAAACCAAAAAAAAAAAAAAAAAAAGAGTTAAGATTTAATAGTAAAGGCAGAGATTAGTGATTTGACGCAATCCAAAGACACCTCGTCCAAAATGAGCAGAAAATATTGACACAGGGTTTCACAAGTTAGAATTCACATTATTGCAAACTGCTGGAACTATTAGGAATACTCTAGAGCAAAGAGTTCAGTGGATGTTGCTTTGGTGTTATTGCACTGTATTGCTATAATTCTTGCAAACCAAATACATATTGATAAGTGTATTCAGATAGCATACTTTGTTTTTCTGTTTTTTGTGTTTTGAGAACTACAGTGTTTAGAAAGCAAAGTCTTAAGTTAGTAAATTGTGATTTATTGCAATGCTAATTGACCTTTCTAGGAGTTTCAACTATATCATTCAAATATGATCTAATAATCATAAATCATAAACACCTTATGATTATTTAGTTCTCTGTTAGGTATTTACTACAGGCTTCAGTCATTTATAAATGCAGGAGCAAAGCAAATGTAAAGAGAAGATTAGATATATGGCTGTTGCACACCCAGGATTCAAGAGGAAGCAGAATAAATAAAATATTTCTGATAATAGTGTAAATTGGTATAGCTGCTTGCAAAGCAATTAGGCAGTTCTTAGCAAATATGTATTTATTCATGATTCAACAACTCCATCTCTACATGTTTATTTAAAATAAATAAAAAACATGTTCTCAAAACACTATTTATGTTGAATTTATTCATATAGACAGAAACGGGAAACAATTTAAATTTCTACCTGTAGGAGAATGGGTAAGAAAGTGTCAATCAGGGGCTGGAGAGATAGCTTGGAGGTAAGGTGTTTGCCTTGCACGCAGAAGGATGAATCTCAGCATTCCATATGGTCTCCCAAGCCTGCTAGGAGCAATTTCTGAGCATAGACCCAGGAGTAACCCCTGAGTGATGCCGGGTGTGACCCAAAAACCAAAAAAAAAAAAAAAAAAAGAAAGTGTCAATCACAGTGTCAAACAAAAGTGAGTAAGTGAGTGTGTGTGTGAGTGTGTGAGTGTGTGTGTGTGTGTGTGTGTGTGTGTGTGTGTGTGTAAGAGAGAGACAGAGAGAATGGCTGTCCCAGAGAGACAGGGAAGGGTGGGGAGTAGGATCGAAATGGGGGCCATTGGTAGTGGGAAAGTTTCACTGGTGAAGGGTGGTATACAGTCTCTGACTGAAACCCAACTATGAACATTTCTATAACCATGATACTTAAACAAAGGAATTTCATACAAAAGAAAGAAAGAAAGAAAGAAGGAAGGAAGGAAGGAAGGAAGGAAGGAAGGAAGGAAGGAAGGAAGGAAGGAAGGAAGGAAGGAAGGAAGGAAGGAAGGAAGAAAAGAGAGAGAGAAAGAAAGAAAAGAAAGAAAGAAAGAAAGAAAGAAAGAAAGAAAGAAAGAAAGAAAGAAAGAAAGAAAGAAAGAAAGAAAGAAAGAGAGAGAGAGAGAGAGAGAGAAAGAAAGAAAGAGAGAGAGAGAGGAAGGAAGGAGGGAAGGAAGGAAGGAAGGAAGGAAGGAAGGAAGGAAGGAAGGAAGGAAGGAAGGAAGAAGGGAGGGAGGGAGGAAGGAAGGAAGGAAGGAAGGAAGGAAGGAAGGAAGGAAGGAAGGAAGGAAGGAAGGAAGAAGGGAGGGAGGGAGGAAGGAAGGAAGGAAGGAAGGAAGGAAGGAAGGAAGGAAGGAAGGAAGAAGGGAGGGAGGAAGGGAGGGAGGGAGGGAGGAAGGAAGAAAATTGTGGCATTCTTAACGAAATAGAAATAAAAATGAATGAAAGGCTAAGGACAGCAGCATAGATGAATCTTACTGATATATTGAATAAAGGAGGCTTGGTACAAGAGTACCTATTATATGGTTCTTTTTATGAAGCTCTAGAAAATGATAAAGTAATCTTTGAATATATACACTAGATCAGTGGTTGAATAGAGCAGGATTTCTCAACTTTTCCAACCATGACATCATCTCACTTCGTTTCCTTTTTTGTGGTCCATAAGTACTATCATTTGACTCCTTAGTCATGTGCCATGCCACCTCCACTATTTATGAGATTTTTACTGTGACCCCCTTGGAATATCGTGGGCACCAACAGGGACCATACAGTCTCCAGTTGAGAAATGCTAATCGAAAGTGGAGTACAATGGGAGACTGGCTACAAGAAAACTTGCTCTAGTGATGAAAATAGTCTATTATTCGATTTTTAAAGTGGTTGTATGGTTATACCTACCCATTTTCAAAATTTATTAAACTCTGCCAAAAATCTACATTTCAATGCATCTTAATGATACTTCATGAAGTTGCCTACAAACATGAATTTTTAAAACACTGCTAACATCTAGTTTGGGTTAATTTTTTAAGTATTTGTCACTTAAATTTAAATGATTTGTTCTATAATTCTAGTCTGTTTTATTAAACTTCTTCTGGAATAGTTAAATGACCTGTTGTGAATAATTTCATTTTCATTTAATGGTTCTGGTGAATTAATAAATAATGAAGTAGTTTCCCCCTACTTCTTTTGGGGAAATATTTCTTAATATCTATAGCTTTCACTTTTGAGTATTTTATGTTTTAAGATGCATAATAGTTTAATTATGCATATTTTTAGAAATTTAAGTTATGTGGTGTCTTAGGTAAATGCACATGCCTTAAAAACACAAGTATGTGCATTTGGGATTTACTTTAAAAATTATTCCATATCTAATCTAAATCATAAGAATTTACCTTCTTTTTTCTAAATCCTTCTAATCTCTACAATCAGTAGTGCATTTTTATTGTCATATTTTCCTTCTGTTTTATATCCTGCAGATGACTGTTGACATCTGATTTCTTGCCATGGTATTTGAGAAAAAACATAAGCTTTCTCGTATTCTATTTGGAATGCTCTGGTCACTATCTCAGGGATTATAGCTTATAGTATATGGAAGACATTTAGCTACAGGGATATAAACATTGTTTCGAATGGAAAAACTTTGCTCTAGCTGATGCATTATTCCAGTTTAAACCAGTATCCAAGTGTCATTTTCATAGACAACATAAGAGTTGGTTTGGAAGGTTTTAAGAAGTCATACAGATTTGGAGGAAAAAACATAGTTGATCTATACATTCTGTTTTTAAGGCACTGTTTCTTTAAAAAGTAAGGGTGAGTCTGTTGAAAAACAAGTAGAATTTATAGATGTTTTGTAACTTTGAATTTTTTCTGGATGAATTTTTAGTTTAATATATAACTTTAAGTAAGAGGTGCCTTAAGCCATTTTCAATTCCAGCAACTATGTCATCTCATGTCCTAGGCAACATTTCACTAAGTAGGAGGGGAGTCATTGTGTCTGCTTTTGATGTATGAAGCTGCTTTTAAGATTTGGATATGTTACATTACATCATCCCCAATTTCTCTTCTGTATTTGAGCTCAGTTTTTGCTAGCTTAAATGAAATGATCTTGTTCCTGTACTTCAGCCCTGATAGGGTTTGTATTAACAGTTACCTTAAACTAGATGAGTTAAAATTCATGGCATGTAACATTTTTCTGGATAAAATATTTACATCTCTTTTTTTGAAAATAAGTTCTAAATATCTCTTTATTATTTGTTTGTTTTGAAATATTTATGTAATACCTCTCTTTTTATTAATATACTGTATTTGCCGGCGTATAAGACGACTGGGAGTATAAGATGACCCCCTAATTTTGCAGTTAAAACATAGGTTTAGGCCTATATTCGCTGTATGAGACAGAATGTTCCTGTTCTGCAACTGTATGTACCACAGTGAGCCAATCACAACAAGCAAAGGTTGAAAGGTTAGACCGTAATAGACTTCCTCTCTGACTCTGGCCAATCTGAGCAGGCTTTTTACAGTGTCTTTTCGGGTCCAGACATTGTCTAATTTGCATGCATAAAAAGCCTGGTTGGATTGGCTGAGTTAGAGAGGCAATCCGAGCAGCCTTGCAGTGATTGGTGCAGGATCGAGTTGGAAAATTCGTTTTGTGGCAATAGTCAGACAATTTTCGTTTAGTGGCATATTGAAACATTTTTCGGGATATACTCAGCGTATAAGATGACCCTGATTTTTGGTTGACTTTTTTTTGTTTCAAAAGTTGTCTTATACGCCGGAAAATACGATATTTATTTAAACACCTTGGTTACAAACATGATGTAGTATTGTAAAGAACACCCTCCTTCACTAGTGCAACATTCCCGCCACCAATGTCCAAATCTCCCTCCTCCCTATCTCACACATGCCTGTACTCTAGACCGGCTTTCTACTTCATTCATTCACATTGTTATGGTAGTTCTCAATGTAGTTATTTCTCTAACGGCACTCATCACTCTTTGTGGTGAGCTTCAAGCCCTCCTCTATTTTGTCTCTGAAAATTATTGCAAGAATATCTTTTATTTTTCTTAAAACCCACAGATGAGTGTGACTATTCTGCATCTATCTCCCTCTGACTTATTTCACTCAGCATAATAGTTCCATGTTCATACATGTATTGGAAAATTTCATGACTTCATGTCTCCTGCTGGCTCCATAATATTCCATTGTATATATGTACCACAGTTTTTTTAGCCATTCATTTGTTGAAGGGCATTTGGTTGTTTTCAGAGTCTGGATATTGTAAATAGCACTGCAATGAATATAGATGTGAGGAAGGGATTTCTGTATTGTATTTTTGTGTTCCTAGGGTACATCCCTAGGAGTAGTATAGCTGGATCATATGGGAGCTCAGTTTCCAGTTTTTTGGAGAAATCTCCATATCGCTTTTCATAAAGGTTGAACTAGATGGCATTCCCACCAGCAGTGAATAAGAGATCCTTTCTCTTCAGATCCCCATCAGCACTCCTTGTTCTCATTCTTTGTGATGAGCAGCACTCTCTCTGGAGTGAGAATGTACCTCAGTAGTTATGATTAGTTATGTGGAGCAATTTTTCATGTGCCATTTGGCCATATATATTTCTTTGAAAAAGTGTCTGTTCATTTCTTCTCACCATTTTTTGATGGGATTAGAATTTTTTTTGTAAAATTCTATCAGTGCCTTGTATATTTTGAATATTAGCCCCTTATCTGAAGGGTATTATGTGAATAGTTTCTCCAACTCAGTGGATGGCTCTTGTATCCTGGGCACTATTTCCTTTGAGGTACAGAAGTTTCTCAGCTTAATATATTTCCATCTGTTTATCTCTGCTTCCACTTATTTGGAGAGTGCATTTTCCTCCTTAAAGATGCCTTTTAGTCTCAATGTCATGGAGTGTTTTACCTACTTGTTGTTCTATATACCTTATGGTTTCAGGTCTGATATCAAGGTCTTTAATCCATTTAGATTTTACTTTGTGCATGGTGTTAGCTGGGGTCTGAGTTCGCATTTTTGCAAGTGGCTAACCAGTTGTGCCAACACCACTTGCTTGAAGAGGCTTTCCTTGCTCCATTTAGAATTTCTTGCTCCTTTATCAAAAACTAGGTGGTTGCATGTCTGAGGAACATTCTCTGAATACTCAAGCCTATTCCACTGATCGTAGGGTCTGTTTTTATTCCAATACCATGCGGTTTTGATAACTATTGTTTGTTTTTTGTTTTTTGTTTTTTGTTTGGTTTTGGGGCCACACGCGTTTGATGCTCAGGGGTTACTCCTGGATAAGCACTCAGAAATTGCCCCTGGCTTGGGGAGACCATATGGGATACCGTGGAATCGAACCATGGCCCTTCCTTGGCTAGCGCTTGCAAAGCGGGCACCTTACCTCTAGCGCCACCTCACCGGCCCCCTATTGTTTTGTAATACAGCTTAAAATTGGGGAAAGTAATGCCTCACATATTCCTTTTCGCAAGGATTGCTTTAGCTATTCGAGGTTGTTTATTGTTCCAAATGAATTTCAGAAGTGTTTGATCCACTTCTTTGAAGAATGTTATGGCTATCTTTAGAGGGATCATATTAAATCTGTACAATGCTTTGGGGAGTATTGCCATTTTAATGATCTTAATCCTGGCAATCCATGAGGAGGATATGTGTTTCCATTTCCGTGTGTCCTCTCTTATTTCTTGGAGCTGGGTTTTATAATTTTCTTTGTATAGGTCCTTCACGTCTGAGTGCAGTATTCTGGGTGAAGCATCCATTTCATTCAGTCTTGTCACAATATCCCACCACTGTCTTCTGGCCTTGAGAGTTGCTTGTGACATGTCTGCTGTACATCTTAAGAATGCCTCTTTGAATGTGATTTTCCTTACTGCTTTCAGTATTCTATCTTTATCTGTGGGATTCGTCATGGTGACTAGGATTTGTCTTGGGGTGTTTTACTTTGGGTCTCCTTTAGCTGGAACTCTTCGAGCATGCAGGATTTGATTGCATGGAGTCTTTATTTATCTCTAGGAGTTTCTCTGTGTTGACGTCTTTGATTGTTGATTCTTCCTGGGGATCTCCTTCCTGGGCCTCTGGAACTCCAAGGATTCTTATGTTTCTGTTGAGTTTATCAGAAACTTCTATTTTCTTTTTTTTTTTTTTTTTTTTTTTGGTTTTTGGGTCACACCCGGTAACACTCAGGGGTTACTCCTGGCTATGCGCTCAGAAGTTGCTCCTGGCTTGGGGGACCATATGGGACACCAGGGGATCAAACCGCGGTCCGTCCAAGGCTAGCGCAGGCAAGGCAGGCACCTTACCTTTAACGCCACCGCCAAGCCCCAGAAACTTCTATTTTCTTCTGTTCACATTCTTTGAGTACTTTTTCCATTATCTGATCATTTGTTGTAAGGTTTTTTCTTAATCTCTTCTACTGTGTGAAGTTGCTCTGCATTTCATCTTCCATTTCACTGATTCTGTCCTCGGCTGCTGTTACTCTGTTGGAGAGGCTTTCCATTGAGGTTTTTAGTTCAGCTACCATGTTTTTCAGATCTGTTGTTTCAGTTTGGAGTTTTCTGATTTCTATCGTTGTGTTCTGTTCAGCGAGGCCTTTGTTTGCTTTTATTTCGAGGATAATTCTCCATATTTCTATGCTAACATCCTTATCTGATTCCTCTCTTTTTTTTTTTTTTTTTGGTTTTGGTTTTGGTTTTGGTTTTGGTTTTTGGACCACACCCAGCAGTGCTCAGGGGTTACTCCTGGCTGTCTGCTCAGAAATAGCTCCTGGCAGGCACGGGGGACCATATGGGACACCGGGATTTGAACCAACCACCTTTGGTCCTGGATCGGCTTCTTGCAAGGCAAACGCCGCTGTGCTATCTCTCCAGGCCCTAACGTCCTTATCTGAGAGATTAATTATATGGCTGGTATTTTTTGTGTCATCAGAGCTATCATCTTCATTCTCTGTGCATGGTGTTTGCCTGTGAAGTTTCTCCATTGTCACATTTGTAGTGTGATTTTTTTTCTGTGTGTTATGGTGGGTTACATTAGTTAGAAAGAGCGCATGGTCATGTAGCAGAGCAGCTGTGCTCTTCTGCATCCTCTAGGAGACAGGTTTTGCTGTTTTTTTCATGGTCTTCTCAGGAGAGCTTCAGGAGACAGAGAAGAAGAGAAATACGCAAAGGCAACAGGTCTCCTCAGTTTCTCCCAATTGCTAAGCTTACAGCAAGGACAGACCCCTCTTGTCTTCACAGACAAAGAGTTCCCTTTCTGCCAGGGTGCCTCTGATAGCCAATTTTCAATCAGTCTTTCTTGGGCCCTTTTTGGCCTTCTCAGGAGAGCCTCAGAGACAGACGAGAAAAGAAACATGCAAAAGCGACAGATTCCCCTTATCTCTTCCAGTTGCTAAGCTCAAAGCAAGGGAAGACCCCCTCTCATCCTCACAGTCAAAGAGCTACGTTTGCTGAACACTTCTGGTAGCCAGTTTTCACTCAATCTTTCTTGGCCTTTCTGCTTGGGCACCTCTTGGAGACTATTTTTTGTGGGCCTTTCCTGGACTTCTCAGGAGACAGAATAGAATAGAATAGACATGCAAAGGCCACAGGTCTCTCCCAGTTGCTAAACTCACAGCAGGGGAAGACCCCTCCTATCTCTACCTTTCTGTTGGGGTGCCTTTGGTATCCTGTTTTCACTCAGTCTTTCTTGGCCTTTCTGTTTGGGTATCTCTAGGAGATAAGTTTTTGCTGGGCCTTTCTTGGCCTTCTCAGGAGAGCCTCAGGAGACAGAAGAGAAACACGCAAAGATGACAGGTCCCCTCAGTCTCTCCAAGTTGCTAAGTTCACAGCAGGGGCAGACCCCTCCTGTCTTTATACGCAAAGGAGCTACATTCTTCCTAGGTGCCTCTGGTATCCAGTTTTCACTCAGTCTTTCTTTGCCTTTCTGTTTGGGCGCCTCTAGGAGACAGTTTTTGCTCGGCTTTTCTTGACCTTATCAGGAGAGCTCCAGGAGACAGAACAGAAGAGAAACACGCAAAGGTAACAGGTACCCTCAGTCTCTCCCAGTTGCTAAGCTCACAGCAGGAGCAGACCCCTCCTGTCTTCACAGACAAAGGAGCTACCTTTCTGTCGATCTCCTCTGATAGCCGCCTTTCTCCCTAAATATCTCTTTAAACAGCTTCTATTTAAAATAATACATTCTCTGACTGTTGCCTTCTGATGTGATTTCTACAGCAAGAAATAAAGAGTCTCAGAAATTACGATTAGTGGGGTCAGAGTGGTGGCTCAAGCAATAGGCATTTTGCCTTACATGTGCTAGGACAGACTGCAACGTTCCACTGACATCCCATATGGTCCCCCAAGCCAGAAGTGATTTCTGAGCGCATAGCCAGGAGTAACCCCTGAGCATCATCAGGTGTGGCCCAAAAGGCAAGAAACAAACAACAAAAAAAATACACCAGCGTTTTTAATGTATTTGATACAAAAGTCAAGAAAAACAGATATCAGATTCAAATGTAAGAGACTGGTTACAATAGATCCCAGTTATTACTTGTCAGTATCTCAGAGAATTAGAGTATCTCTTCTTATTTGATGATTTATCATATGTGGCTTCCAGGTTAATGCAATGGTGAAAAGCTATAAACAGTTGAGAGTCATTATAAGTATTGAATCCCAGATTTCTTTCAATGAAGTATTCTAAAGAAACACTTATTTTTTTTTTTTTTTTTTTTTTTTCTCTTTTTTTTTTTTTTTTTTTTTAATTTTTTTTTTATTTAAACACCTTGATTACATACATGATTGTGTTTGGGTTTCAGTCATAAAAGGAACACCACCCATCACCAGTGCAACATTCCCATCACCCAAGTCCCAAATCACCCTCCTCCCCACCCAACCCCCGCCTGTACCCTAAACAGGCTCTACATTTCCCTCATACATTCTCAATATTAGGACAGTTCAAAATGTAGTTATTTCTCTAACTAAACTCATCACTCTTTGTGGTGAGCTTCCTGAGGTGAGCTGGAACTTCCAGCTCTTTTCTCTTTTGTGTCTGAAAATTATTATTACAAGGGTGTCTTTCATTTTTCTTAAAACCCATAGATGAGTGAGACCATTCTGCGTTTTTCTCTCTCTCTCTGACTTATTTCACTCAGCATAATAGATTCCATGTACATCCATGTATAGGAAAATTTCATGACTTCATCTCTCCTGACAGCTGCATAATATTCCATTGTGTATATGTACCACAGTTTCTTTAGCCATTCATCTGTTGAAGGGCATCTTGGTTGTTTCCAGAGTCTTGCTATGGTAAATAGAGCTGCAATGAATATAGGTGTAAGGAAGGGGTTTTTGTATTGTATTTTTGTGTTCCTAGGGTATATTCCTAGGAGTGGTATAGCTGGATCGTATGGGAGCTCGATTTCCAGTTTTTGGAGGAATCTCCATATCGCTTTCCATAAAGGTTGAACTAGACTGCATTCCCACCAGCAGTGGATAAGAGTTCCTTTCTCTCCACATCCCCGCCAACACTGTTTATTCTCATTCTTTGTGATGTGTGCCATTCTCTGGGGTGTGAGGTGGTATCTCATCGTTGTTTTGATTTGCATCTCCCTGATGATTAGTGATGTGGAACATTTTTTCATGTGTCTTTTGGCCATGCATATTTCTTCTTTGTCAAAGTGTCTGTTCATTTCTTCTCCCCATTTTTTGATGGGGTTAGATGTTTTTTTCTTGTAAAGTTCTGTCAGTGCCTTGTATATTTTGGAGATTAGCCCCTTATCTGATGGGTATTGGGTGAATAGTTTCTCCCACTCAGTGGGTGGCTCTTGTATCCTGGGCACTATTTCCTTTGAGGTGCAGAAGCTTCTCAGCTTAATATATTCCCATCTGTTAATCTCTGCTTTCACTTGCTTGGAGAGTGCAGTTTCCTCCTTGAAGATGCCTGTAATGTCCTGTAGTGTTTTGCCTATGTGCTGTTCTATATATCTTATGGTTTTGGGGCTGATATCGAGGTCTTTAATCCATTTGGATTTTACCTTTGTACATGATGTTAGCTGGGGGTCTAAGTTTAATTTTTTGCAAGTGGCTATCCAATTGTGCCAACACCACTTGTTGAAGAGGCTTTCCCTGCTCCATTTAGGATTTCCTGCTCCTTTATCAAAAATTAGATGGTTGTATCTCTGGGGAACATTTTCTGAGTATTCAAGCCTATTCCACTGATCTGAGGACCTATCCTTATTCCAATACCATGCTGTTTTGATAATTGTTGCTTTGTAGTACAGTTTAAAGTTGGGAAAAGTAATTCCTCCCATATTCTTTTTCCCAATGATTGCTTTAGCTATTCGAGGGTGTTTATTGTTCCAAATGAATTTCAAAAGTGTCTGATCCACTTCTTTGAAGAATGTCATGGGTATCTTTAGAGGGATGGCATTAAATCTGTATAATGCCTTGGGGAGTATTGACATTTTGATGATGTTAATCCTGCCAATCCATGAGCAGGGTATGTGTTTCCATTTCCGTGTGTCCTCTCTTATTTCTTGGAGCAGAGTTTTATAGTTTTCTTTGTATAGGTCCTTCACATATTTAGTCAAGTTGATTCCAAGATATTTGAGTTTGTGTGGTACTATTGTGAATGGGGTTGTTTTCTTAATGTCCATTTCTTCTTTATTACTGTTGGTGTATAGAAAGGCCATTGATTTTTGTGTGTTAATTTTGTAGCCTGCCACCTTGCTATATGAGTCTATTGTTTCTAGAAGCTTTTTGATAGAGTCTTTAGGGTTTACTAAGTAGAGTATCATGTCATCTGCAAACAGTGAGAGCTTGACTTCTTCCTTTCCTATCTGGATTCCCTTGATATCCTTTTCTTGCCTAATCGCTATAGCAAGTACTTCCAGTGCTATGTTGAATAGGAGTGGTGAGAGAGGACAGCCTTGTCTTGTGCCAGAATTTAGAGGGAAGGCTTTCAGTTTTTCTCCATTGAGGATAATATTTGCCACTGGCTTGTGGTAGATGGCCTTCACTATATTGAGAAAGGTTCCCTCCATTCCCATCTTGCTGAGAGTTTTGATCAAGAATGGGTGTTGGACCTTATCAAATGCTTTCTCTGCATCTATTGATATGATCATGTGGTTTTTATTTTTCTTGTTATTGATGTTGTGTATTATGTTGATAGATTTACGGATGTTAAACCAGCCTTGCATTCCTGGGATGAAACCTACTTGATCGTAGTGGATGATCTTCTTAACGAGGCATTGAATCCTATTTGCCAGGATTTTGTTGAGGATCTTTGCATCTGCATTCATCAGTGATATTGGTCTGTAATTTTCTTTTTTGGTAGCGTCTCTGTCTGGTTTAGGTATCAAGGTGATGTTGGATTCATAAAACCTATTTGGAAGTGTTCCATTTGTTCAATTTCATGAAAGAGTCTTGCCAAGATTGGCAGTAGTTCCTCTTGGAAAGTTTGATAGAATTCATTAGTGAATCCATCTGGACCTGGGCTTTTGTTTTTCGGCAGACATTTGATTACTGTTTTAATTTCATCAATGGTGATGGGGGTGTTTAGATATGCTACATCCTCTTCCTTCAACCGTGGAAGATTATAAGAGTCCAAGAATTTATCCATTTCTTCCAGGTTCTCATTTTTAGTAGCGTAGAGTTTTTCAAAGTAGTTTCTGATTACCCTTTGAATCTCTGTCATATCAGTAGTGATCTCTCCTTTTTCATTCCTGATACGAGTTATCAAGTTTCTCTCTCTCTCTTTCTTTGTTAGGTTTGCCAGTGGTCTATCAATCTTGTTTATTTTTTCAAAGAACCAACTTCTGCTTTCGTTGATCTTTCGGATTGTTTTTTGAGTTTCCACTTCGTTGATTTCTGCTCTCAGCTTTGTTATTTCCTTCTGTCTTCCTGTTCTTGGGTCCTTTTGTTGAGCATTTTCTAGTTCTATTAGCTGTGTCATTAAGCTACTCAGGTAAGCTCCTTCTTCCTTCCTGATGTGTGCTTGCAAAGCTATAAATTTTCCTCTCAGTACTGCTTTTGCTGTGTCCCATAAGTTCTGAGAGTTTGTGTCTTTATTGTCATTTGTTTCCAGGAACCTTTTTATTTCCTCCTTGATTTCATCTCGGACCCACTGGTTATTGAGCATGAGGCTGTTTAACTTCCAGGTGTTAAAGTGTTTCTTCTGAGTCCCTTTGGAGTTCACAAATAATTTCAGAGCCTTGTGGTCAGCGAAGGTAATCTGCAAAATTTCTATCCTCTTGATCTTATGGAGGTATGTTTTATGTGCCAGCATGTAGTCTATCCTGAAGAATGTCCCATGTACATTGGAGAAGAATGTGTATCCAGGTTTCTGGGGATGGAGTGTCCTATATATATCCACTAGGCCTCTTTCTTCCATTTCTCTCCTCAGGTCTAGTATATTCTTGTTGGGTTTCAGTCTGGTTGACCTGTCCAGTGTTGACAAAGCCGTGTTTAGGTCCCCCACAATTATTGTGTTGTTGTTGATATTATTTTTCAGATTTGTCAGCAGTTGTATTAAATATTTTGCTGGCCCCTCATTCGGTGCATATATGTTTAGGAGAGTGAATTCTTCCTGCTCTACGTACCCCTTGATTAATATAAAATGTCCGTCTTTGTCCCTTACAACCTTCCTGAGTATAAAGTTTGCATTATCTGATATTAGTATGGCCACTCCAGCTTTTTTATGGGTGTTGTTTGCTTGGATAACTTTTCTCCAGCCTTTTATTTTGAGTCTATGTTTGTTCTGACTATTCAGGTGCGTTTCTTGTAGGCAGCAGAAGGTTGGATTGAGTTTTTTGATCCATTTAGCCACTCTGTGTCTCTTAACTGGTGCATTTAGTCCATTGACGTTGAGAGAAAGAATTGTCCTGGGATTTAATGCCATCTTTATTTCAAAATTTGGTGTGTCTTTTGGGTAGTCTTGACTTAGATTAGGTCTTTCAGTTTTTCTCTTAAGACTGGTTTTGTGTCTGTGAAGTTTCTGAGCTGTTTTTTGTCTGTGAAACCATGTATTCTTCCATCAAACCGGAAAGTGAGTTTTGCTGGGTATAGTATTCTAGGTGAAGCATTCATTTCATTCAGTCTTGTCACAATATCCCACCACTGCTTTCTGGCATTGAGCGTTTCTGGTGACAGGTCTGCTGTAAATCTCAGGGAAGCTTGCTTGAACATGATTTCCCCTTTTGATCTTGCTGTTTTCAGAATTCTGTCTCTATCTGTGGGATTTGTCATTGTGACTAGGATGTGTCTTGGGGTGGTTTTTCTGGGGTCTCTTTTGGTTGGTACTCTTCGGGCATGCAGGATTTGATCACATATATTCTTTAGCTCTGGAAGTTTCTCTTTAATGATGTTCTTGACCATTGATTCTTCCTGGAAATTTTCTTCCTGGGTCTCTGGGACTCCAATGATTCTTAAGTTGTTTCTGTTGATCTTATCATAGACTTCTATTTTCGTCTGTTCCCATTCTTTGACTAATTTTTCCATTGTCTGCTCATTTGCTTTAAGTTTTTTGTCCAATCTCTCCTGCTGTATGGAATTGTTATGTATCTCATCTTCCACAGCACCAAGTCTATTCTCAGCTTCTGATACCCTGTCCCAGAGCTTATCCATTTTGTCATTCACTTCGTTTACTGAGTTTTTCAGGCCTGTTAGTTGACATGTTATTTCAGTTTGGAGTTTTGTCATTTCTGCCTTCATATTTTCTTGGTTCTTATTAGTGTTCTGTTCAACTCGATCCATGGTTTCTTGGAGTCTGTTGAGCACCTTCCATATTGCTAGTCTAAAGTCCTTATCTGAGAGGTTGATTAGTTGTTCAGTCATTATCTGGTCCTCAGAATTGTCATCTTCATTCTCTATGTCTGATGCTGGCCTGCGCTGTTTCCCCATTGTCACATTTGTATTGTGGGTTTTTCTACGTGTTGTAGTGGTATTCATTGTCTATATGATGTAGGCAGCACACTCCTCTGGCTCCTCCCTTTCTGGATGGGCTGACTTGCCTCTAAGGGAGGGGAGTCCTCCGTGGATGAAGCCTCACACTGGGTCAAATCTTAGGCCCGAGCATGTAACAGAGAAGACAGTCCAGAGAGAAATGTTTGCTTCTGTGATATAGCGCCGTTCTTAGTGTGATTTTTCCTTCTTGTTGCAATGGAGTTCTTTCCTTAGAAAGAGTGCACGGCCGCGTAGCGAAGCGGAGCGGCCGTGCTCCTCTGAGCCTCTTTTTGCCCCACTCGCAAGAGTTTCACGCAAGAGGACAGTAGACAGACATAGACAGGTCACACTCACAGTCTTTCACAGCTGAGCCCCACTGGGCCGGTGTACTTTCGCGGATTTTCCCCGCCTGGTGTCACACACAGGGAGCCAGCTTTTGCAAAGGATAGCCGGTTTTTATGCTCTGAAGTCCCTCCCTGAAAATGGCGTCTGGGCGAGCGAGGTTTCTGGAGGCTCTTTTTGCCCCACTCGCAAGAGTTTCACGCAAGAGGACAGTAGACAGACATAGACAGGTCACACTCACAGTCTTTCACAGCTGAGCCCCACTGGGCCGGTGTACTTTCGCGGATTTTCCCCGCCTGGTGTCACACACAGGGAGCCAGCTTTTGCAAAGGATAGCCGGTTTTTATGCTCTGAAGTCCCTCCCTGAAAATGGCGTCTGGGCGAGCGAGGTTTCTGGAGGCTCTTTTTGCCCCACTCGCAAGAGTTTCACGCAAGAGGACAGTAGACAGACATAGACAGGTCACACTCACAGTCTTTCACAGCTGAGCCCCACTGGGCCGGTGTACTTTCGCGGATTTTCCCCGCCTGGTGTCACACACAGGGAGCCAGCTTTTGCAAAGGATAGCCGGTTTTTATGCTCTGAAGTCCCTCCCTGAAAATGGCGTCTGGGCGAGCGAGGTTTCTGGAGGCTCTTTTTGCCCCACTCGCAAGAGTTTCACGCAAGAGGACAGTAGACAGACATAGACAGGTCACACTCACAGTCTTTCACAGCTGAGCCCCACTGGGCCGGTGTACTTTCGCGGATTTTCCCCGCCTGGTGTCACACACAGGGAGCCAGCTTTTGCAAAGGATAGCCGGTTTTTATGCTCTGAAGTCCCTCCCTGAAAATGGCGTCTGGGCGAGCGAGGTTTCTGGAGGCTCTTTTTGCCCCACTCGCAAGAGTTTCACGCAAGAGGACAGTAGACAGACATAGACAGGTCACACTCACAGTCTTTCACAGCTGAGCCCCACTGGGCCGGTGTACTTTCGCGGATTTTCCCCGCCTGGTGTCACACACAGGGAGCCAGCTTTTGCAAAGGATAGCCGGTTTTTATGCTCTGAAGTCCCTCCCTGAAAATGGCGTCTGGGCGAGCGAGGTTTCTGGAGGCTCTTTTTGCCCCACTCGCAAGAGTTTCACGCAAGAGGACAGTAGACAGACATAGACAGGTCACACTCACAGTCTTTCACAGCTGAGCCCCACTGGGCCGGTGTACTTTCGCGGATTTTCCCCGCCTGGTGTCACACACAGGGAGCCAGCTTTTGCAAAGGATAGCCGGTTTTTATGCTCTGAAGTCCCTCCCTGAAAATGGCGTCTGGGCGAGCGAGGTTTCTGGAGGCTCTTTTTGCCCCACTCGCAAGAGTTTCACGCAAGAGGACAGTAGACAGACATAGACAGGTCACACTCACAGTCTTTCACAGCTGAGCCCCACTGGGCCGGTGTACTTTCGCGGATTTTCCCCGCCTGGTGTCACACACAGGGAGCCAGCTTTTGCAAAGGATAGCCGGTTTTTATGCTCTGAAGTCCAAGAAACACTTATTTTAATTACATTTTACAGTCTTGTTTTACATTACTGGTTTAATGTAACAAAAGGAAGTTTAATGTTAAATTCTATATAGAACTTAATCAAATTTTCCCATGAAATAATGGCTTACCTTTATTTACATATTTACTTTTTGGTTTGCAGGACACACCTGGTAGTGCTTAGGACTTATTTCTTGCTCTGTGCTGTGGGATTTATTTTTGTGGGCTTGGGGTTCCTGGATTCAAACCCAGATTAGCCACATACAAGGCAAGTACCTTAGCCCCTCTACTACTGGCCCAATAATGATTTATTTTTAATAATCCCAAAGGTTTCTAACTTCAAAAATTCAAGTAGTTATACCATAAAATGTAATAAAAGAATAATTATACTGTAAATTTTAATAAGGGGTATAATTAGGTCAGTTATTATGATTAAAGCAAATGAAATTCACATGATTTAGCTCTTAAAAATACTAATTAAGGTAACTATGATCTCACTGTAAATAAACGGATTTTGACTAGTTTACTTATAAATTAAATGATTGAGAAATTATTGTTAGGTGCTTCAGGCATATGAACCTAACACAAGGGAGATCCTATAACTAAGATAAATTTATGTTTAATTTTTTTACAATAGAAAAAAGAAGGGTATGTCTGTAAACTAATGAATTGCTCCTATAGAGAGGGAACTTTAATGAAAAAGATGAGTATTGTTTGACAATGTTATTGAATGACTGGGATAGTCTAGTATATTTGTGACTTAGCCTTAGTAGTGAAACAGATTAACTCTTTAAAAAAAAGAAAAGAAAAGAAAAACAGGCTGCTGGCAGAAAACAAACCTGTCAGTTTATTGGGTAAGTAGCTGTGATGCTGGGTTATCAGATCTCTTCTGATTGCTTGTGCATTCTCAGTGAGATAGAAACCTTGTCATGAACAAAAACATGGGGATGAAGAAGTATTTATCAAAGGGTTGAGGAACCGGGGAAAGAATATCTCTCCAACTAAAAGAAAAATAAAAAGTGTTAACTATGACCAAAGAGAGAGGCTATGCCTACCACAAATGAACATTAAAATAGATAGTAGAGTTCTGAACAGATGCCAGATGATTCTAAAATTCAAGATTCTGATGAGGCAGAAACAGCAACAACTTGATCTAAGAGCAGGTTGCTCTACCTTACCACCTTACTAATAGTAAGATGAAATCAAAAGACACTCTATCCTTTGATCTGTGCAAAAACAAAGATTACTAATTACAGAAGACTGACTTTGACTACTGCTACTGAGCAGAACTTTTCCTGGGATCAATAAGAAAGACACTAGCCTAGGCTTCAGCCTAGGATTTGTATAAAAACCAAGATCTCTCATTCCAGAGGTCTGACTCTGACCACCGAGACCGAGCAGAACTTCTGGAAACATGGGTAAAAATGCTGGGATCTGTGCATAAACATAGATCACTAATTACAGAAGACCAACAACCGAGACAGAGCAGATCTTCTGGAACCATAAAGACTCTAGCCTAGACTTTGGCCTAGTATCTGTGCAAATACCAAGACCTCCAAATATCGAGGACTGATTTTGACAACCACAAATTAGCAAAACATTTCCTCATACCATAAAAAAGACTTTTGGGTTTGACAATAAGCATTTCTGGAGCCTGTAGTTGTTCCCATGACATTATGTTTCAAGAGGGGAGAAACCCTGTATCTCTGAGGCCAAGAGTATTCCTTTTTTAATTTCCCCAATACTAACTGTGCCTATACAAAAAATAGCTGCTCTTTTATTATTGCTTAGTTTTTTCCTTAATAATTATAGACAATATTACTTACTTTTGTATATTATTAATGTTTATTTACTAAAAATGGAAGGGGGGAAATTGTTGTGTATGTAAACATTTCCATGGGATTATTATGTTACTGATCCTACCCTGATCTGTGATTGTGCCCTACCCTAGGGTGTGACCTGGCATTCTGCTCCCACCCTAGGGCTTCAGCCTTGTCCACTGAATAAAGCTGATATCTTCTGAAGCCAGGCTACCTGTTAGCTTTATACCCACTGCATTCACCTCAGAACCGCAGGCTGAACAGGGTGGCAGATGCGTGCTCCGAGCTGGAGGAAAAAGACCTCATCCTCCATCCCTCCATCAGTCAGCCCCATAAAGGACTGACTTGCAACACCTAAGTAACATTTTTCTTTGGAAAATGAAATAGATTTAAATTCTCACAATAGCAGGTAATCAACGACCTTCTTTATATTGAGTGATTCAAAAGCTCTCTAACCTTTTAGATAAAGAATTGTTCAACATTTATTAGCTTTATCTTTCCTTATCAGGTAAAGATATATCTATTTGATTTTCCCTTCTATTAAAGGGATCTGAATTGTAGCATTACACATATGTACTAGGTTTCATTGGATCTGAATACAAATATTGATATGCACAAAGAATATTTTAGATATTTTAAGCCTGAATTAAACATGTATTCAGTCTATTATCTGGTCCTAAGTAGCAGTAAATACATAGCAGTAGAGGGGCTGGCTAACCCAGGGACTTGAGTACAACTCTGTCCTAGTTGCTGAGCAAATATCTTAGCTGATAATATTTAGAGTACTGATATTCTGACACTCAGGGGTTACTCCTGGCTATGTGCTCAGAAATCACTTCTGGCTTGGGGGACCATATGGTATGCTGGAGGATCAAACCACAGTCCATCCTAGGCTAGCAATTGCAAGGCAGATGCCTTATGACTCGCGCCACTGCTCTGGCCTTCTTTTTTTAAAATTTTATTGTGAACAAAGTGAATTAAGAATCTTTCACAGTAATATTTAAGGTACATAGTGACAATGAATCAAGGGCATTCCCACCACCAGTGTTTTCCTCCCTCCACTCCTGTTCCCAGCATGCATCCTATATCTCCCTCCTTTACACCCTCCTCCCCCCATACTGCTAGTGTAGAGTACTGATATTCTATATACTAGGAGGAAATGTAAAATCTCTCTGGTATCTTTTATTTTGTATTGTGAACATTAAAAGTCATACTACATTGAAAGTTTCTAAACAGCGAGCACAAACAGCTTAAACAACACATTCTTCAAAACTGGCCTATAGAAATTGTTTTCTCAGTCATCCTGAAAAAAAAAAACACACTGAAACACTAAATGAATCTAACTTTAACAATTTGTAATATTAAAAAAAAGCCTCCAATTCTCCATACCTCCCTCCTTTGCACCCTGGACTGCTAGTGTAACAGGTCCCTTTTGTATATGACTTGTAGATTGGATATCTTGGTTTTGTTGTCATTGACTTTGGTTTGGTATTTAGGTCTGGTCACTTTTTATTTCCACGCAATGTTCATGTGTCTGTTTGCTCCTAGTACCACTCTCCCCACCCCCATTTATGAGGCAGAACAAGATGATTCAAGTTCTGTGGTTCTGTTGAGATTAAAACAAAAAAGGAAAGCTGGGAGATATCTGTCTAGCCTAGGAGCTATCAATATCAGTTTGTAATTTAGACATCAACATAATAATCCCATGGAAATGTTTACATACACAACACTTAGGTTGAAGTCTAAATTACTTGTTAGAAAACACATTTTTGTGTGATTTTCCTTTGTTTTTAAGTGATTGGCCATTTTTTCTGAATCATATCAAAGATGTTATTTACTGAGATATTTGTAGAATTTTCAGTATTACTTAATATATTAGCATTTTCAGTGTTCAAGAGTCTACTAGTTCATTTCTCAAATGTTTTCTATCAGTGTGATACTTTATATATATTGGTTTTGGGTCATACCCGGCAGTGCTCAGGGGTTACTTCTGGTTCTACACTCAGAAATAGCTCCTGGCAGTCTCGGAGGACCATATGGGATGCCAGGATTCAAACCATCATCCTTCTGTATGCAAGGCAAATGCCCTACCTCCATGCTATCTCTCTGGTCCTGGTACTTTATATTCTATAGCAAAAATATATTCATATTGCAGTTGATGTTGACTTGTAAATAAAAATCAGATCATTTACTTCAAGATTGATCATTTTATTTTCAGACATGACTTTTTACGAGGATTTTATTAATCATATTTCTAAAATAATAAAGGAATTAATGATCAACCATAAACTCTTTAAGGAACACACTGATGCATTAAAAAGTCATGAATTATGATATAATAAGTATTCTGTTGGGTTAGCATTTTATTTTACTAACAGTTCAATAATTGAAGAAATATAAGAAATATTTCTTCCATCCTATGTTAATTCTAAATTAGGCTAGTCTGAAACACATATTAGTAATGTTCAGAAATGAAAATATACACCTGTAGTTGAAGAATATGTCATGGTAAATATGTTTATACAGCTGTATGGTAATGTTAGTTATTACAGAGTACATTTATAGGATCATGAAATGAGTCTCATTTTCAAACAACCATTAACTTTAGCTTAGAAATGGCTATTAAAGAATAGCTTTATTTTCCAAATGCAAAGTGTAAAAAACAATATATAGCATCTCTGTAGCTGTCTTTAAACTAAAAATAAATATATTTCTTTATGGGTATATATAATTATTTCAAAGTAAATACAGACCTTTTCTAAGACAATTTTATACCTAAAATTTATGATTGCATTACTTATAATGCCCGCTCAGTTCCAGCCTAATTTCTACTAAATTTTATTACCCTTACATGAACTCTTCTGTCATGTTTTTAAAAAAGTATAAGATTGATTTAATTGGGTCTGTGTGAAAGCTTCTTTTATCATTAATGATTCCATAGAGTCATTATAAGTTTTCAGATTTCTTAGGACTTCATTTCAGTTTGTGCAAGAATGTAAATGGATATTATTTTAAAATTCAAACATAAGCTAAAGAAAATTTTAAATTACACTCAAGGAGTTTGAAAATTAAAAAGTATCTACTTAAAAAGTAAACTGTCAGTTCAGAGAAATAGTACAATGAGTATGGTGCTAGCTGGCCTGGATTTGACTCCCAGCACCACATAATGATACTCTTAACACCTCCAGGATTAATCCTTGAGCACAGAGCCAGGATTAAGCCCTCTGTGCATCTCAGTGTGATCCAGAAACAAACTAAAAAAATAAAGTAAGATGTAACTAGTAAATATGTAATAAAATTATGTTACCTGTAAAAATATTTTATCTGAAAAAATTGAATAGGTACTGGAAGACTTCAAGTTTTTATTCTAAATTTTGAATACCTGTTATGGCCAACAGAAATAACAACATGCAAATTAATTCTTTATCTTTAAATATGTTACTTTTTATCTACTTGAAGAGAATTCCAAGTATCAGGTTCAATAAATTATTAAATTGATTTATGTATTAGTTTATTATCAATCTATTCTAGTCAGAAGACAGACAGTTGGGTAGTGTACTCTTTGTTAAACTACTCTAGTATAAAAGAGCCAGGAAACAATGTAGTAGATTCACTACATATCCATTTCTACTCCTGGGGGGAAAAGTTTGGCTTATTTTGTTTTGTTTTTGACCCATACCTGGCTTAGAGGGTGCTCCTAGAATAGTGCTTGAGGTTTCTCTGTGCAGAACTATGGGCTGTTTGGGAATCAGAGTGGACCGCCTGTGTGTAAAGATTGTGATCCACCCCTTTGAACTCTTCCCTTCATCCTGGAAAAGCCAATTGGAAGTATTTTGAGGAGTCAGTAAATTTTTCTTGTTTAAATCACTTCATTTCAAGATGGATGTAGGGAACTAGGGGTGTTTGAAGTTGCTTTTAGATGAATGTGGAAATTATTAGTGGAGGTTTGACCCTAGTCATTTTCATAGCTCTGAACATATTGGACTTTATATTGCAGATACTTTATAAATATTAATGAATGAAGAAGTAACATTAATAAAGACAATAGTGACTGTTTCTTGGTGGATGGTTAAGGAGAGACTCTTGACAGAGGAAGTGCCAAGGTGGTGAATTCACAAAAGGGTCTTTGTTAGGTCAGGACAAAAGATGAAGTTAAAGAAAATACTGAATAAAATTTTTTGTTTTTTGTTTTAGTGAAGCAAATTAGTTTTTTTGTGTGTTTGTTTTGTTTTGGGGCTACACCCAGTGACACTCAGGGTTTACTCCTGGCTATGCACTCAGAAATTAGTCCTGGTTCTGTGGATATGTGATGCCAGGGAATCGAACCACCGTCCGTCCTGGGTCAGCCACATGCACGGTAAATGCTCTACCACTGTGCCATTGCTCCAGCCCCAGAAAAATAGATTTTAATGAAAGAAATTTACTTAGAAAAAACATGTTTGGAAAAAAACAAGGATACATGTTTAAGAGAGAATATGGGCTTGAAAAGCAAGTGACCCTACAGAGTAGTTTTAACTTTAGCATGAGAACCAAGATGAATAGCTGTCTGGAGGAGAATTCATGCTATTACTTATGCAGAATTAGGAAAGGGGGAAAAGTAAGTTATAGCTCTCTAAAATGTATTTCCTCCTTAAGCAGCTTCATCATTATCTAAGAGATTGTTAGAAATAATATCTTAAAGGCCTCCTAATAAGAGATGGAAGGGTAAAAGCCTAGCAGATATTTTTTCGTAGGTTTTCTAGGTGATTCTGATATCAGTAGGCTCAGGAATTAATAGTAGTGAGAATGGAAATTCTTTAGAAAAGATGACATTGTCAAGTAGAAATTAAATACTTTAAAGATAAGATTACTTAGTTCATCTATACAGAAATATTCACTGGATGTAGAGTCTTAAAGAAATGCTTATGCCTTGGTATGTTAGGCGTTCAGCTCTGCAGGTGGAAAAGAATACTGTTTAGTCAGAATTAACTGGAGAAATATTTGTAAAATATGCCTTTTCTATATAATGTTCCAGCAAGAACAACAGTAGCTCAAACCTGGATAATACATTTTAATTCAATATGCCCATTCTTCTGGAAAATAAAATTATAAATCAAGGTGTGATATGATGGTCAGAAAAGGTCAGTCCTTAAATATTTTTTCTTGAAATTTGTAACTTAATAAATTTACCTTCCTCCATACCATTTATATCATCAGAATAAAATAAGTGGAAGCCTTTTTCCAAAGTAAAGGATCATTTCCCCCTATTTCTGAATGACCCATAAAGAATTTTTCTCCTCTAACTTGTCTTCTTTTTTATTTCTAAACTTTCCAGAGTTCATGATTCTCTTTGTGTATTATTGTACTGCACTTTGATAACTCTATTAATATCTGAAAATGTGTAATTCTAGTGACGTTCTGATGTGGTTTGAGATGTAATCTGTTCTTTCTTGCTGTATACACTTTCTGCAAAACAAAAACCATCTTGCAAGATCAATAATTCCTAAGAATGATGTGGGTTAAATGGACATCAATTGACTTATTTTAATTTGTTTCTGATTAAGCTATCTTTTCTTAGAATTCTGTAGCCAATAATACATAGCTTTGAGAGAACAAAGTAATTTAAGAGGAGATGAGTCAAGCACCATGTTTAATTTTTTATAGCTATTAGCTCACTTATTTTTTAACATAACTTTCAGACTCATGAATTTTTCAGCATATCATCACATTCATGTGATTCTCATAAGCAAAATGGCTATTTTAATCAAACAAATTAAAACATATGCCATTTTTATTATTTATAACTGTGTTAATGGTCTTCTAGTGTGATTCAGTATTTCATTGTCATGTCATCAGAACATTTACTTGCACTTAGACTGCGAAACTTAACTTCTCAAAAATTTATTCTATGTATCGTGCTCGGAATCTAGATGCAAACAAGAAATTCAGGAGAGTCTGGGCCAGGTTGCCTCCATAAGTTTTATCTCCACAGACCAGAGAGTGATGCCAGAACAGAAAATTATAATAGAACTAAAAGTGTGAGCCTGACAAGTTCTTGGCCAAAAACAAAAAGTTGTTCAGCTACTCTTCAGTTACTTCACAGGAAATGAAAATGCATCAGGCCTATTGCTTGAGGGAAGAACATGAAGAAAACCCTTCTCCCACCTGACTTCCATCAGTATTAGTGGGGCCAAAATTTTATTGAAAGCTGTAACTCAAAGAAAGAAAGTAGCATAAAATTAATTTTATGAGTGTTTTGTTTATAGATTGAAAATTCTAAACAAACAGAAGAAAAGTATGATTACAGCATAATTTTGTGCCAGAAAATGAATCTGGCTGTCTCCTGACTCAGTAATACTCAAAATATTATCTTCTTTGTACAACTTTTATTTGAACTAGAGCTAGCATATATAAAAATCAGGCTAGAATTCTGAATGAGTTAGTGAATGCTACAACAGAAAAATAAGAGGAGAAATAAAAGAAAACTAAGAGCAAAACAAAATGCAAAGTATCTCTTTTAAAAGTAAACTACAAACCTAATTGGGAAAGTGTGTATTAAAAAACGATAAAAATACAGATATGGGGCCCGGAGAGATAGCACAGCGGCGTTTGCCTTGCAAGCAGCTGATCCAGGACCAAAGGTGGTTGGTTCGAATCCCGGTGTCCCATATGGTCCCCGTGCCTGCCAGGAGCTATTTCTGAGCAGACAGCCAGGAGTAACCCCTGAGCAACGCCGGGTGTGGCCCAAAAACCAAAAAAAATAAATAAAAATAAAAAATAAAAATACAGAGATGGTAGAGCCGGAGCAGTGGCACAAGCAGTACGGTGTCTGCCTAGGATGGACCGCGGTTTGATCCCCAATCATCCCATATGGAGTGATTTCTGAGCACATAGCCAGGAGAAACTATTGAAAGGAATGGCATTAAAACTTATAGTAGACTTCTTATTGGCAAAATGGATTCTAGATGACACTGAAATAACTTCAAAGTGTCAAAAAAAAAAGAGTAAGTGCATGGAATTTTATATTGCTGTTTCAAACAGCAAAATTGAGAAAGAATTCAAGGATCTGATATGAATGTTTCCTATGCACAAAAATTATACCACCACTTTATCCCCAATTTTTAAAAGAAACTCACCAAATGAAATGTAAAGGTTTCTCATAGGGAAGGTCTAGATGAAATTGGAAAATAATACTGCAATTGATTAAATGTATCAAAAAGGTTTGGTAGTTATTCTTGTCTTTGAGAACGAACATGCTGTTAAACAAAAAATTAATTACTTTTAACAACAAAATAAAAGTTCTTGAAACACTGCAAATACCTGACACTTGTTATAGAAACTTGTTTTTGTAATTAAAAAAAAGAAAGCAAATATAGTGATCCAGAATTTAAAGGGATAATTTGCTGTACATTGAATACAGGCAGCCTGCAACTTTACCAGTCTTCTGGGAGATATGGCCAGTATGCATATTATGTATAGGTTATGAAATTTAAAACTCATGTTCAGGGTTATTAGGTCAGGTTTGTTAACGTTTTAAGACTATAAATAAAGAGGCTCTTTTTAACCTTTTTCACCCTTCTGTAAACATCAAGGTGAAAGACACAGGAATGAGAGAAGTAGGACAACTTACCTGACTTTTTCTATGCATATCCTCATAATTTTTTTCTATAAATTAAGATGTAAGAGTTTAAAATGGGAAGAAGTGAAGAATTGTTCTTCTCAAGTAGTGTTTTCCTTTCTATTATTTTAAATCATTTGAAAGATTCCATCTATTCATACTGTTTTGACTGTGGTTAAAACGGTTTTATTTTGTCTCTCAATTAACACTAAGAATGAATAAAGACAAATTAGGTTTCATAATAAATCAAGAGTATAAGAGAGGGGCCGGGTAGGTGGCGCTGGAGGTAAGGTGACTGCCTTGCAAGCGCTAGCCAAGGAACGACCTCGGTTCGATCCCCCGGCGTCCCATATGGTCCCCCCAAGCCAGGGGCGATTTCTGAGCACATAGCCAGGAGTAACCCCTGAGCATCAAACGGGTGTGGCCCAAAAACCAAAAAAAAAAAAAAAAAAAAAAAGAGTATAAGAGAATATGCGGTACCTACTGTAAACCAAAGCCTGATACTCTTCAATTTGAATTGAATAGAAAACAAAGGTATCTTTGTGTCTAAAGTTCTGGGACATTTTGGATCTATTTTATTACAAGTGTAAGATTATAGAGAAAGATTTACAAGAGAGCTGTCAATATCTTTGGCACTTTGGAAATATTTTTGGCATTTTATGTCTTTTGTAGATGGAAGAGGTTTTCTTGGTGAGAGGTACGGTGATAGAGGCAACACCAAAGATTAAGAAAGATAGCACGGAGGTAGGGCATTTGCCTTGCATTCAGAAGGACGGTGATTTGAATCCCAGCATCCCATATGGTTCCCCGACCCTGCCAGTAGCGATTTCTGAGCATAGAGCCAGGAGTAACCCCTGAGCACAGCTGGGTGTAAACCCCCCCCAAAAAAAAGAAAGAAAGAGAGAGTGGGGTGGGCAGCAGCTAGAGCTCATATAGTCTTTTTCCACTGGCCAGAGAGAGCTGACTCTTCTCTCTGGAATTCCCAGCAGTTCCCTATTTTTCATATGCTCTGTGAATGCATTTTTCCAGAGTATTTTTGTGTTAGTACTAGAGTGGATGATGTGGACTGTAAGAAGAAATAGGTTAGGATCTGAAGAGCCACAGTGTACCAAAGGACAAAGGTACAAAGGGTATTGCAGTTTTCTCCCAATAAATTGTTTTAGAAGCCAAAATTACTACTCTGTGTTATATTACAGCATGGAACACCTAATTTTTCTTGGCTTGTTCTATTTTTAGTGTTTTGTTCTGTTCTCTCCTCCTAGTTTCCTGTTTTCCCCTCACATTGCCTTGTATTTTGGCCCTGCTTCTATGCCTTCATTTGATGTTTGTGCCTCCAATTTATCACCTTGATACCCTGGCTGTTTCCCATTTCCCTTATTTTCTTGGCCTTTTGCCTTCTGCTACTTCCTTTCTCCATTCTTCCTCTGTCTCTGTTAGCCTTGGTTTCTTTTTCATATGTTGGATTCTTTTTCAGAAAGAAGTTTCTTAAAGGTTAAATTAAAGAGGGTTGACTCATGTAGTAATCAGATTGTTCCTTTTAACTTTAATTTATTTTCAGGGCTTATGAGACAGCAGAAAAATAAAAGGCAATCTCACCATATTCATAAGCTTCTGTAAACTTTTGTTGAACTTATTTGGTTACTTGAGGTTTCACTAAAGAATGTGAGCAAGAAAAAGAGCAGAGTGATAGGAAAGTACTTTCATGTCTGGGTATTGACATATGATGTAGTGGGGGCAATAATGAAGCATAGTTGCCATATGCAGCAATGTGATCTTGGAACATGAGACAATTTGCAGGACTCTTAACTTGAGTGACTTGATTTTTTTTAGAGAAGGATTTAGAAAAATGCTTTAAAAAGTACATTAAATAAAAACCTTGAAATATAAAATTTTGGAGTGAAGTTTACAAAAAAATGTAGAGATTGGAATCTTAATTCTTAAAATAGATTTATTTTAGTATTGTGGAAAATATCCCCCTGATCCTGTCTCCTTGATTTTTGTCAGTTAAATGTGTTTTCTTCAAAGGCTTATTGAAGACATACTTAGAAATGAAATATAAAATTAAGATGAAACGGTGTTAAAGAATTAATAGTTTAAATTTATTCTTCATGGATAATTCTTTCATGCATCAAAATATTAACTTGTATAAATCACTAATGGAGATATTATTGTTGACCCATATCCAAAATACGAAATTCTACTATTTATTTGAAAAGAAGTGAGCATATAAACTATTAAAATTACTTGAATGAGATAGCACAGCGGTAAGGTGTTTGCCTTGCAAGCGACCGACCCAGAACTGAAGGTGGTTCGAATTCCAGCATCCAGTATGGTCTTCCGTGCCTGCCAGGAGTGATTTCTGAGCACAAAGCCAGGAGTAATCCCTGAGCGCTGCCGGGTGTGGCCCATAAACTCCCACAAAAATGAAAATTGCTTGAATGATAGTCTTTAGTTCATTTAGCAGTGAGATTTTACCAACTTTCTTTTTCTCTTTCCCTTCACTTTCACTGTTTAATATTTGTCTTATGAAAAATTATGAGTGACTGGAGTGATAGATAATACAACAGACAGAATGTTTTCCTTGCACATGGCCAATCTGTATTTCATCCATATAACTCCCTAAGCACTGTCAGGAGTAATTCCTTATTGTAGAGCCATGGGAACTGCTGAGCATTACTGACCCAAAACTACAAGAGAAAAATTATGAGGGTGAGTGGGGCTGGAAAGACAGTTTAGCTATTAAGGAGTTTGCCTTGCTTGCCTTGCAGTTGACCTGAATTCTGTCCAATTCAAGGCAACATATATATGGTCCCCAGAGCACAGTCAGGAGTGATCCTTGAGTGCAGAGCCAGAATAAAGTACTGAACACAGGAGACAACAACAATAGCACAATAAAAAGATAGGAAAGTTTAGAAACTATAGCATTAATCATTTAATTAAAAAAAAATAAAGAGGGGCCGGGAAGGTGGCGCTAGAGGTAAGGTGTGTCTGCCTTGCAAGCGCTAGCGTTTGGACGGACCGCGGTTCGATCCCCTGGCATCCCATATGGTCCCCCCAAGCCAGGAGCAATTTCTGAGCGCATAGCCAGGAGTAACCCCTGAGCGTCAAACAGGTGTGGTCCAAAAACCAAAAAAAAAAAAGAGAGAGAGAGAGAGAGAGAAAATAGAAATTAGCATTGGGATAAATAGAAATTTAGCATTGGGATTAATTAGAAATAGTTTAGATTAAAATATTTTATTTTTGTTAATTGGATAAGCTTCATTTCCAATAGGATAACTTGTTTTATTTTTATGAAAAATTTAATCTTCGGTTTGGCCAAAATCAGGGGGTACTCCTGACTCTGTACTTAGGAATTACTCCTAGTGGTGCTCAGGGAACCAGATGGGATGCCAGGGATTTAACCTGAGTCAGCTACCTGCAAGAAAAAATACTTTTATCTACTGTACTATCACTCTGATTCTGGAAAGTCTAATTTTTTAAAAACACACAGTCTAAACAAAAAAATTAGATAAAGTCAGCTTATACAAATAATACTGGTACGTGTTTCTTTTGATACAGACCAGCATGGGTTTGCTCTGATGCTAGGAGATTCAAAAGAAGTTATAAAATTGGTTTCAAATAAAAATACCTTTCTTTTGTATTTGAAGTTAGTCTTAATTAAAAGAATCAGGATTTTACTTTTTAGGAGAAATGTTTTAAATGAAAAATACTATTAGGGGAACTCACAGATATAGTTGGACTTTTCAAATTTAACAAAAGAATTCATTAATAAATGTACATTACTATCCATAAATATAATTACCTTTAAAAATAGTGTGGGTTCTGGTAAGGCCTAATTCTTATAAATTCGCCATAATTTTTTTTGGACAAACTCAGGGAACTTTCCCCTCAAAAACAAGATGATGTAAACATCAGAATCTTACCTCATTTTTTTTTCTCTTTTTTTCCTTCACACCTGTCTCCTCACCTCCATTTTTTACCACTTGCTCCTTGTCAAAAAACTTTTGGTTGTCATAAATAAAATTATAGGGGACAGGAACGATAATACATGGGTTATCACAGTTTGATTCCTGACACTATCTGGTCCCCAGTCTTCTGATGTGCACTGCATTCTCAGGCTCTTGTATTGACTGAGCAAATCAGCTGCTGACCCTTTTGACAGAGTCACAGATAGGGTCTGGCCTCCTTGAATACTGCTTGGGAGACTATCCAACTGGTTGTGGGAATGCCCCTGATTCATTATCATTATATGCCTTAAATACTACTGTGAAAGATTTGTAATTCACTTTGACCACAATAAAATAATATATATATAATAATATATATAGGGTCCAAATGATAATATAGTGTCTAGACTACTTGCCTTGCACTTGACCAACCTAGGTTTGATCACCAGCACCTCTATGTCATCACCTGAGCATCAGGAGTAATTCCTGAATGCAGAGACATGAATAATTGATGAGTGGGTGACACCCATCCACACCCCAAAAAATAAAAAGATTATGATTAAAAATACTTCCCCTTCAGAATTCTGGTAGGAGATCTTGTGGTTTTAGCCTTTGAACATGTCGGGAAAATATGAGGAAGATAAGATGGTAACAAAGAGTGACCTTCTTGCCTTTATAAAATTGGAGCTGTGTTGGAATCACTTTAGATATGGTCTCAGAGTAACAGTTCTCATTGTGTCACTATGAACTTTCGTTACAAATATAGCCGGAGATCATGAAATGCAGCCATTTCCAAAACCTATGCTTCTTTGATCTCAGTAAAAGGTACATTTTAGCTCTCTGTAACATTAGGGATTACTTAGTGATTTATGAGCATTCCACTGTTTCTCTGTAGGACTCTGAGCTTGGTCCTTGGTGCTGGTTTTGAATTTTTGCAAAGCCTGTAGGGTGTGGACGCAAATTACTAAGGCATTTAACTTAGCAGAGGAAGAAATGAACACAGCATTGCCTAATATTCTATCCCTTAGGGATGGCACGGGAGAGTGCATAATGTTCCAGTGCCTTGACTGAGCGCTATGTTGACTGTGTACTGCATAAGGAGTAAAACATAAATGTATTCAACAGTGTTCATACCAAAAAAAGCATGGTCATTGATGGAGCTATCCAGAAAATCCAAGATTGTTGGGTGACTAGAAATTATTTCTCCAGCTACTACTGTTTTTATTTTGCTGACTTTTCATTCTTATGGAGAATAGAAGATGATACAGAAATATCCTTACAAAGCTAAGCATTGTATATTACTGATGGCATGTAATAAATACCTCTTTGCTGTTTGTTTTTTAAGATAGGGTTTGCCTTAAATATATACTTTTGAAAACATAACTACAAACCCTAATATCATGTTTAATAAAGTGATTTCTTGCTGCCAATAAGTCCTCTTGTACTTTGTAATCAAAGTAACTGCTCATCTCTTTTTCTGTTTGTTTCTGTTTTGGTGTCACACCCATCAGTGCTCAAGGGTTACTTCTGGTTCTGCTCAGAAATCATTCCTGGCAGGCTCAGTGGACCATATAATATGCTGAGGAATCAAATCCACATTGGCTATGTGCAAAGCAAATACCCTACCCACTATGCTATCACTCCAAACCCCTGAATACTCCCTCTTTAGGTATTTCTTCACTAAGGCAGTACTTGAACCAATGCTTTATATATATATATTATATATAAACATATATATACATATGTACATGTATGTATATAAATGTGTACATATATGTATTTGTGAACATATTTTTTCTAATGTTGATTTTATGATTAGGTTGTACATTTTTAAAATAAAGAATTAGAGATATTGGTAACAAAGAGATAACACAGTGGGTAGGGCAGTTGCCTTGCCAACCATCCTATAAAATCCCCTGAGCAAGTTCCCCAAACACTGCAGGAGTGACACCTGCATGCAGAGCCTGAATAACACAAGGTCTTATCCAAAAACCAATGGGGTGGGGTGGAAGGAACCTGCTCAAAGAGGTATGTGCTGAGCTTAAAGGCATGATCTACTTATGTCTAGGTTTAAACAAGTCTCTAAATTTGTTAAAATATCCTTTTACCTTTTGGAACCTATTTGTGGCTTCTAACGTATCCCATTAAAAGATGAATGTTTTGTAGTGAGGCTGATGTGTTTTCAACATTACTGTGTTAATATTGATGCATGCCTGTGCTTTCCCACTGAGCTACATCGCAGCCCTAATGTTGGAATAGTTTAAATATTTTTTTTTATTTCTGGGCCACACCCAGACAGGCTCAGGATTTATTGCTGATTCTGTACTCAAGGAGGATCACTCCTGGCTGTGTTCTCGGGGCCATATGTAGATGGATCAAATCTTGCAAGACAAACACCCTACACATAAAATTTTCTCTCCAGGTCTATTTTTAAAATATTTTTAAGATGCCTAAGTAAAATATTTTAGTCTGTCTCTCATGCTATTAAATTCTGATAGAAATATTCATATACCTTTTTTGGTTTATGCCTCATTTCTCATGTTTTTATTGTCATATCACAGAATTTTATTTAAAGAAACAACTTTAGAAAGCCAAGCACAGAGTAGTTTCATAATTTTGAACTGCTTGAACTTTTTAATAATTAGTATGTTTTCAACATATAAAAAACTCCCACTACATTTGTGAAATACCTAATTTTAATAATGCATTATATCTAGAGTTTGGTAGTCTAATTTTCTTTCTTGCCAAAAATAATATTAGTACATAGTACAAAAAGTATAAATAAATAGAACAGGATTAGACATTTTATTTACTTTCTTCCAGACAACTTTATATTATACAAGAATGTGATGTAGTTCAGAGTTACTTAATTTAAGCCTTTAACAGTGATGACAGGTGTTTGTATGCAAGTGACACATACATTTTCCATAAAATTGGACTTTTGGAAAATTAAATTGCATACATTTTATTTCATAACATAAGGAAAGTGAGTGCAACTTACTCTATAAATAAATATTTGAGACCTAATTTTCAGAAATAGTTAAATTTATTAGTCATAATTCCTCCTTGGCAATATACATTCTACATTCATTTAGATTCATTAATGATTTGGTCACAGTGCACCTGAAACCATTTAAATACTGTTGTTACTAAAGTTAAGACATAGCAATCTTTATAATAGAATTCTATCTCATATCAGGAATATCTATTGTACAAAATAAAATATCATTTTGAGGGCCAGAGAGATAGCAGAGTGGTAGGGCATTTGCCTTACAGACAGCCAACCGAGAACTGATGATGGTTTGATTCCCGGTGTCCCATATGGTCTCCAAGCCTGCTATGAGCGATTTCTGAATGCAGAGCCAGGAGTAACTCTTGAATGCTGCTAGATGTGGCCCAAAAATCAAAAACAAAAACAAAAATTATCATTTGAAACTCTGTATTATTTTGGAAATGCCAGAGCCTATGGGTGTCTATGACCTGCTTTTACATCATTGTTTATTCAAAAATTTTGTTTTTAAATGCCCTGCAGTATTATTATTTGTTTGTGCTTAAATGGGTCAGCTTGTTTTTTGATACAGAATGCTTAGATGTGAAACTCTCTTTCTCCTCTACAACATGACACATTCTTTATGATTTTTGTGTGGGAGAAAGGCTGCTTTCTGCTCATGCCAATCATACAAAGAAAAAAAAATGTTCACTGAATTCTAACAAAAAATCTATTCTAGTATAAACTAATCTGCTTGAGTTAGTTTCATACTTAAAAAGATATTTAATAGTAAATTTTGTTAGATTAAGAAGGGTTCAGTTTTGTTTTGTTTTTTAAGATGCCAGTCAAATCTTTTTCACAAAAAAATTCATCTCTCTTACCTCTGAAAATTATACATATTTGTGTTCTTTGCTTTAAAAGATGCGCATATCTGAGCCTCTTTCTGCAGTTGCCATTGGTCTTTTAGATTAAGCATTTTGCATTTTGTACACCAAAAGGTTTTTAGATTACTGATTACATACAGAGAACTTTCTGGTCCTTAATCAGAAGCTCAAGCAAAATATTAATGAATAAAGCATAAGATTTCCTGGAGTAGAGAAGATGACTTAAAGGGTGAATGCATGCTTTCTTGCAGTAGGTCCAGGTTCAATCCCTGGTACTATGAGACCCCCTGAGCACTAACCAGAGTGAGTTATCCCAGAGCTCTAAGCACCAAGGAGGTGATCCAAAAAGCAATAGTCAGATTTCATGGAATTAGCATTTGCTACAGTGAAATCAGTTGACAGTTAATCAGTTAGCAATTAAACAAATCTATTGCTTTTTCAATTTATTACAATAGAATGAGGGTGGAGAAAAACAATTATTTTCAATGGTTAAGAATATTTTACTTATATATGTCTATGTATATATCTGTATACACATATACATATATATACAACCTCAAGTATGATACAAGAATTTTTAATTTAGGAAATTAGGGAAGACTTCTTAGAAGATCCTCTGTGGGGATATATGTAAGCTTGTTGGAATCGAAGCTAGTTCTGTTTGGCAACACTGAATAGAAAGGGATGGAATTAAGAAATTGGAGAGTCTTGCACACCTACTGTGCTTAACTCTACTTGATGTACTCATTGAGTATACAACCAATTCTTTCTCTACTGAAAAGAACCTGATCAGATGTGTTTCTTAGAATAATGAATCTTGAAGCTTCACGTGGCTTAGAGTTGAAGTGTAGGAGACTAAAGGATAGATCATAAATATATTAAGATATTTCGATTTTTTGTTTTGTTTTGCTACTTGTTTGGAGGGGCCACATCCTGTGATAATTCTTGACTATGCTTAGGAGTAACTATCCTGAGCACTGCCGGGTGTGACCCAAAACCACACACACACACAAAAAAAGTTATATATAAAAAATAGAATATACAGTGATAAACCCCAAGTATATGGTCAACTAATCTTTGACAAAGGAACTGAGATTTGAAATGGAATAAAGATAGTCTCTTTAACAAATGGTGTTAGAACAATTGAATGTGGAATTAAAGATCGATCCATAACTCACACCTTACACAAAAGTCAATTCCAAGTGGATTAAAGACCTTGAGATTAGACCCAAATCCATAAAGTTTATTGAGGAAAACATGCTCAGAATGCTCCAAGACATTGATCTCCAAGAAGTCTGATAATAGATGCAATGGCAAGAGCTATAGAATCAAACTTGAATAAATGGGACTGCATCTAATTAAAAGTTTATGTATGGCAAAAGAAACCCTAATATTAGAAGACAGCTAACTGAAAGGAAGAAAATTTTTGCACTCAACACATCAGATAAAGGGTTGATATTTAGGATATACAAAGTATTCACAAAGGTTAATTACACAGAAACTAAAAATCTCATCAAAAAATGATGTGAGGTGGGGCCGGGTGGTGGCGCTAAAGGTAAGGTGCCTGCCTTGCCTGCGCTAGCCTTGGACGGACCGCGGTTCGATCCCCCGGTGTCCCATATGGTCCCCCAAGCCAGGAGCAACTTCTGAGCACATAGCCAGGAGTAGCCCCTGAGCATTACTGGGTGTGGCCCAAAAATCCAAAAAAAAAAAAAAATGATGTGAGGAAATGAACAGACTCTTCTCTTAGAAAGACCAACAGATGACCAGCAGACACATGGAAAATGTTCATCATCAATTATTATTAGAGAAATCCAAATCAAGACAATGAGATATTACCTTACAGCCTTGTGGATGGCACATATTTAAAAAAATGGGAACAATCTCTTTTGGTGGGTATGTGGTAAGAAAGGAACTCTTGTCTACTGCTGGTGGGAATGCAGCCTAGTCTAACTCTGTGGAAAACAGTATCAAAGATTCTCAGTAAACTCAAAGTTGAGCTGCCATCTGACCCAGAAATCCCTCTTTGGGGTATCTATCCTCAGGACAGAAAAAAATCATCCAAAAGGATATATGCACGATGCTATTCATTGCAGCACTCAGTACAATAGGAAAGACTTGGAATCAACCCAGATGTCCAACAACAGATGAGTGGATCATGAAGATGTGGCACATATATACAATTGAATACTACATAGCTGTAAGGAATGATGTAATCATGCAATTTGCAGTAACGTGGATGGAACTGGGAGGTATTATGTTAAATGAAGCCAGAAGAAAAAAGATAAATACAGAATGATATTACTTATATGTGATATTTAGAATAACTGTATGAAGAAAGACAATGGCCTAAATGGTAGTTGTCTTGAACACAGTTGGCTCCAGAGTGTAGCGAGGAGAAGGAAAGAAACTTTCACCAATATGAAAGGATGGAGTCAGGGACCAAGCAGTCTCAGGTGTATTGGTAGTGTTAATAAAGATCAGAACTAAATATTCTAAGCTAGAGGCAACAACAATGGAATTAAGAGTCCCAAACTTTAACTGGACCTGTTATAGTGGCAGGCTGGGGGTGGTATGGGATGTACCTAGGAAATATTGGTGGAGGGAAGTCCACACTGCTAGTGGAATTGGCCCCGATTTATTGTATATCAGAAACCCAACTCTGAAAGACTTTGTACATCACAATTGTTTCAATAAAATTAAAATTTTAAAGAAGCATTATTCAGTATCAACTTTTTCTCAACATGATACTCAATAGATGTCATTCATATAAGTAAACAATGCAAATAAATTTATTGTTTCAGATTTTTACAAAAGGTGCAGAGATGGAACTTAGAAAAGAAGTTGTGTAAGATGGTACAGGCAGGAAACACATGGCAGATAGGGCAGGGTACAGGGTCCTTGAATTTGCCAAATAAATGTATTAAAGATTAAAGAAATAGAGAAAATAAAACAATATAAACTGAACAAGGAGAAAAGAATATTTTCAGAGTGATGGGAAGTGAAAACCAAAGAAAATGAGAGGGCTCATTGAAGTTATTTTTGAAATTTTTGAAATCATTATTTTTTGGGGTTTGTTTGTTTGTTTGTTTGGTTTTGGTTTTTGGGCCACACCCGGCATTGCTTGGGGGTTACTCCTGGCTGTCTGCTCAGAAATAGCTCCTGGCAGGCACGGGGGACCATATGGGACAATGGGATTCGAACCAACCACCTTTGGTCCTGGATCTGCTGCTTGCAAGGCAAACGCCACTGTGCTATCTCTTCGGGCCCTGAAATCATTCTTTTTGAAATGATGGGTTGATTAGATTGTGGGTAAGATTATAAGAAGTTACAGAATGAGAAGAGGTGAGTCTTGAGTATGCATTGGCAAGGCAAGGAAAGAAAAGCTAGACTAACATCCTGGCGTGCTCCTGTCAACTGAATGATTATGTTTTTATACTATGGGAAAATTACATTTTCTGGAAGTAATAAGAAGGAGCTGACCAAAAAAGGGAAAAGACAAAGCTGTGCTAGAGGAAGGAGAACATTTGAAATGCAACTAATGGAACCAGCACACTAATATCACTTCATTCCATTTTAATTCATTTAAATGTAAATAACACATGTGGCTAGAGGCTACCTTAGGGGGCAACTGTAGTAGAGAAGAAGCACAGATGCCAGGACCTTGTAGTTTAGGAAGTATAGGCACTGCTGGAAATGGGAGATGAGTTAAGAAAAATACTAACCAAGAAATTGTTATAAGGAACTCATTATCAATTAGTATAACCATTTTCTATGAAATATGTAGTAGAATACTAGCCAAGAAATTGTTATAAGGAACTCATTATCAATTAGTGTAACCATTTTCCATGAAATATGTAGTATTACTTGCATAGAGGGCTAATGTAGGAAGCATGAGATATTTTTAGCAATGACTATGGGCATGTCAAGGGAAGAATCTAATAGATGAGATGAATTTTAGAAATGCTGAGAACACACCCGAAATTAAAAAAAAAAAAAAATAGGCATTTAGTTTAGGTCTCTGATTTCTAGGCTGAAGACTTTTTCTATTGCATTTCCTAACCTGAGAAGATAAAGCAGGATTTTGGTGTTGAGGAGACTGACAGCAGGCTATATGTATAGTCTCTTCTTAACCCCAATTTGAATAATGAAACTAAGAGTTCTTTCTTCTACTGCAGTGATATCCAAATTCATCAAGACTGAGCTCAGAGCTAACCTCACAGTCATTCCATCAAATAGATAGTATTTTAGAAAGGAGACCTGTAGGTCTCTAAATTAAACATTTAAATTAACTCACTAGTTAGTTGATGACTAGGGAGATAGTGGGCCACAGAGCTGATTTCACCTCTTCATATTTCAGGCTGAAATATGTAGTATGTTTAGTATCAGGAAACGTTAAGGGTCAGTATGAATAGTATCTACAGTAATTCCTTGGACTTTCGTTTTGAGCCTTTACTTTCAAATTACTGAACTACGGACTTCATCATACAGAAAGAAAAATGTAGAGCAGTATTCTGTTACCTTATACCAACTTACTCATTCAGAACTGTTCATGTCTAACACATGCACAAAGATTAATGAACAAGACTTCTGAAAGTTAATAAATATATCACAGTCTTGAATTACGTCTTCGATTCATTTCACTTGTGAAAGATTCATTAATCCGGGATGTTTTATGTTCTTTCACACTCTTGTTTTTTACTTTTTAAAAGGTACCAAGTGCTGTTTCTCTCTTGCCATCTCTTGTCTCTGTCCTTCCTGGCCTCTCTCTCCCTAATGCATTTTGTTTGTTTGTTTGTTTGTTTGTTTGGGGGGCCACACCTGGTGGAGCTCAAGGCTTACTTCTGGCTCTGCACTGTAGAATCACTCCTGGCAGTGACACTGGTAAAATGGAATTCTTGAAGTAATTATTAAGACCTTTGCATTTCCGGCAGCTACTGTTCGCTTGTTTGTCCTTATGGACTTGACTATTCTGGATAGTTGATATAAAGAGAATCATACAATATGAAGCTTGATTAATATCATATTTTCATGGCTCACCCATGTTGTAGATATCTGCTTCATTTTTGTGATAGAATACTTCATATTTTACTACATTATGTTTATAGATTTATCAAGTGATAAACATTTGAGTTGTTTCATTGTTGTTTTGAATAATATAATATTCAATTTTTATATGTGTGTCCATATAAAGTGTCAGTTATCCTTATTTGTGAAATTGTCCTCAGTAAAGTCACTGTATACACAAAATTAGTGGATAAATTTTTCTCCAGTAATTCAGGGTTACAGTCAAGAAATTCAGGGTTATGTTTTTATGAGCTACTGGTCATAAAATTTTAATCAGTCAGTATATAACCTTCTCTTATATGTATTTATATTTAGGGATAATTTAATAAATATCGTTACTTCATGAACTTATATAACTAATGGCTCTATAACTCAGGGCTGATCAAAGCTTATCTAACTCTTGCATTTCCTCACACTCCAGTCTTCTTATGCTTAAAAACACAAGACAACACTGAAACACTATTGTTAGGGATTATTTTAAACAATGAAATTGCCAACCAAAAGCACAAGTACATGAAAAATATGAAGTAAGTTTAGAGCACAAAAGAACACTTGTTTATAAGTGAGAGAGCTAATACTAAAGGTGGAGCATTGCCTTGTTCATTTGACCTTTGACCTCATGAATCAGATTTTCTCCTTGCTTCCTGTGTCTGAATATCCACAAATATGCCATGAGAGTATTTTGCGAGGATTATAAATTAAGCTTAGTGAGTAGGTAACTTTTCAGATATTGAATATAGAGATAATGATGATCAGCAGTAGCTCAGATTATGACTACTTAGTTATATGCGAAACCTAATTTTTTCAGTGTTGTTATTATTGCTGTTGTTTTTAGTCCACACAGTTGTGCTCAGGACTTACTCCTGGCTCTGTGCTCATGGATCATCCCTAATTGGGCTCAGAGATCTTATGTGATTCATGATCATACCTGGTGTACTATGTGCAAAGCAAGTGCCTTACTTGCTGTACTATTGCTTTGACCCTTATTTAAGCTTTTGAGGAGGGTCTGCACTATTTCATATGGTGAGTATACCATTTCACGTTCATGTCAACACTATGTGAATGATTACAATGTCTCCATGCCTTTCCCAATACTAGCTCTTTTCTTTTTCTTCTTTAACCTTTTTTATTTCTTTTTTTATTATTTTAAATTTGCATTTTTTATTGTTTTCATGATCCTATCAACCATTTGTGCATCTTTTCCACCAAGCTGTCTATTGTTTATTTTTAAATTACATTATGTTTTTAATTGTTGAGTTATGAGGGGATTTTTAACATGTTATAGATGCCAGCCTTTTAGACATTGCTTTGTAGATATTTTCTTCCATTTTGTGGCATTGTATTTTCACTTTCTTTGTAGTGTTTTATGATGTACCAAAGTTTTTTTAGTTTTATGAAGTTAGGTTTATTGCCTTTTTTCTTTGCTTGTGATCTTGGTGTTATTCTCTTTAATTTTTGAAAGTGTGATATTTATGTAATTAGAACAACACATTAAAAGAGTTATTAATGCACTAATTAACACAGAAGTCATAACAAACTTGCTGGTTTCAGTGAATATCACTTATTTGTGATGGCTGTAGTTTTCACATTACAGACATTTGTTTACAAGCGTTTTATGTTATGATTGTGGAATTTTAAATACTGACATAATCTTGGACACATTTTTAAAACACTATCGAATTCATTTGAGAAATTACTGTTTTTTTAAGAAATGTGAAAAACACAACTTTTTAAAAATATTATCTTTTTTAATATCAAGATACTGCCTCTTTTAAAAATAATGAATTTTCTGTCCTAAAAACAGGACCTCAAGAATCATTTGTGAAAGAGCACAAAGATCCCGGAACTTGGAAATAAACACGGATTGGTGTTTATTTGTGTTAGTTTAATTGTAGTAGCAGTATGTGTCAGAAAACTGAGTCTATAACACTTAAGTTGGCCTAAGCAAGCAAATAATATCAGCTAACATGGCTTTAATCTACTAAGTAACTTTAAATCCAAAAGATCAAAGGAAGTTATAACTAAAAACAGTCCGTGGTGCAATTTCCCTGTAGAAGCAGGAAAAGACTAGAAATTACATGTCACCTTCATATCCTGGCTTGCTGACCTTGTGCTCAGATCAAGCCCCTCTGTATGCCAGCTGTTACCATTATTAAGACCTTGCCCCTAGGGGTTAAGTAGGAAAAACTCTCCTGTCCTATAGGAGAGCAAACAGTCTAAGTTCCAGCCCCTTAACATGCCTAATTCAAAGCAATCTGCATGTGCTTGTCATTCAGTCTACCCTGCAGCTCTGTGGAACTGCTCCTGCGGACTTAAAACTCTCAAAACTCTGGTTGCTTTCTCCTGTGCTGTAACTACTGCAGTCATTTGCAGACCAAATTGAGCCAGGCAAGTTTCTTCTTTTAACATAAAGGTGAATGCATTTACTCATGATTCTGTGTGCATAAATTTGTTATTTGGGGGAGGATTGTATATTTAAGAACTAATCTTCATTCTGTACTTGTAGAGTTGCATTTTAAATTCCAGTTCACTGTTTTTGGTTTTTGGTTTTGTTGTTTTTTTTCTAATGTAAATTTTAAGTGGCATCTTCATGTGCTCAAAATCGTCTGAGGTTTACTTGAACTAGAGTAAAGTAAGGTAAACTCTTTCTTGGATATTGTGAAATGTGCTTTCTTTATAAAGTTGGGAAAAACTCTTAGATTTAAGTTATGTTGTTTCATGCTTTAATTACTAAATCGGAGAATTTTGAAAACATGTGCTTCTGTCTTTAGCTGATTGATAGAAAAAAACATGAAACAATAAAAATTCTTGAGTCACTTGTGAATTAAATATTGTTTAGAATATTGCAGCATATAAAATTACAAGTTTGGTGAAGATACAGCCTTAGTAACTGCTGAGACAAGTTTAATTCTCTTCACTATTCATTTCAGATGTACAGTTTGGATATACCTTCAAGATATGTTTGAGTTTTTCAAATATTCCATGTGTTGAAAGCATTTAACTATAGCACTATAATTGGATTTATTAATTAAAGTACAAATCAATATATTTGTCAGATTAATTCATTTAAAATTAAGTTGGATAATCTATGTGACCAGCAGAACAATTTAGATTAGTTTGACTTATGGAATATTCGCATAGCTCATAGCAAATGTTTAACTTGTTTTAAATAGAAAGATTTCATTAAAATGGAGGTATTTCATTTAAAATCTTTGACCACAAATGATTTTCTTCATTATGCAAGCTATAAAGGACATATTTTACAATTTGTCAGATTTTTTGAACAGATATTTGTGCTGTAAGGAAGAAAGTGTGTTCTTTTTGCCTACAGAGGGTTATTTTTAGATCATAGAATTTATAATTAAGAAAACTCTAGTCAACTTTGATGAGTGGAAAGTCACTAAACTATGTAAATAAGATCCAAACTAATGAACGTTTGTTTCACTGGTAGACACTGGACTTCCTTCTTCTCCTGATTTTAATGTTAGTTGACACATTTCTAGTTAATAAAATGTTGAACTAGTAGTCATTTTACATTGTATTTCATAAGAATATACCACCTATCTTAGAATGCTTCTAATGCCAGATCTTGATGATTGGAAATACTTTTTTCTTTTTTTGTAGCATGTTATTTTATTATCCCCCACAAAAATCCAATTTTTCCTTTTAAGAATGAGTGGCAGTCTGAGAAAGTTTATGTAAGTATAATACCTAACCTGCAGAACAGTTTAGAAAATGTATGATAACCTTGTCTCACTCTGGGAAGTGAGTCATGTATTAATTGATCCTTCTAACATTTTTACCAGTTTTTGTAGCCTGTATTGAAGTCTTTGTGTAACTGGGGAAATCTGCTTCTCAGTATTTATGGTGCTGCCTTTATTTATCAGTGCTATCTTTCATTCTGGCTGCTTTGATTTCTAAGATTGCATCTAAGCACTGTGTACAAGTCTTACAACTTCTAACTCAGTGTGAGTGAACAGTCTTGTCATATACTACATATATCATTTCCTATATTTTTAAATTTCAATTCCTGCTCCTATTCTACCACTTGAAATAAAAATGGGTGTGTAGAGTAAACTTTACTGTACCTAGTAATTGTTTGGGGAAAAATTCTAAAACAAAAGAACTGAAGTCAATTCTACCATTATTCCATCCTAATTTATTTTATTATATCATCATTATTAAACAGGTACTCATATCTAGATTAAAATAAAATCATTCACAGTGCTTAATCTATACTTGTTAAATAAGGACATGCACCTATTATATTGAAAATATATATGGTTTAGGTTCCTTTCTTTGTGAGCAAACAAAAATTACACATCAACAGATATGTAATTTAAATTTATCTAACATAAGCAAAACAGTAGAATTCTTGAACATTTATAGTGATTTATATAATGAATTAGAAAAATGTATAAAAATCTAAATTGGGAGTGAATTTGCTGATACAAGTTAAGTTGTTGTTTGTTTGTTTTTTTTAACTCAATGAATTTGCTGTTTTTCTAAGCTTAAAATAAATTTTAGTTCTTCAGATGTCTTTAATTGTGTTTAACACAAATACCTTGAGGGATATTTTCCAAGTTTCTCAGTAGACTAAAGGATACCCTTGAGACATTATTTGCGAGACTCTGCAGGGAAGAGCCCATTTGGGGAGCTGCTCTAAGAAATTTGATTTGCTACTCCTCAAGCTTCACAAAACAGCAGGGAGTGGAGCCTGGTGTCAAATAGTTAACGTTTTGGGGAAAAGCTTAGATAATTCTAAGTGTACTATTAAAAAAAAAAAGATACCATTTAAATCAAACAACTTTCAAGTCTTTTATGGTGATTGATCTCAGTTTGGGGATTTATGGGAGGGAGACATTGGGAAAATGTCCTCACATTCTTTAGCCTTACAACATGTGGGAGAAGAATTTTCTTAGTTTGATTTACTCAGTGATTTTTTTTTCCCTTTTGTTTTGAGGTTTTGAGATGTGTGAAGTATTAAACTTTCGTGGTGCCTGTAGATGGTGATTGTGATCTGTTGAACACTATTAGTTAAGCTCAGTAATCCGATCCTGTTTCTACTGGAGAAGAGTTCTAGTGATACAGATAGATAGCTTAGTTGTAAAATGACCTAGTTGGGAAATTTCCATTGGGCCAAAACAGTTTCAGATGAAATCTTTGACTCAAAGATAGGACATTTGGAGGGTGCTGGTTGTTAAGAAAACATCATGTAATTCTTGTTTGGTAGGGATATTGAACTAGATACCTGGCCCACTGCCTGGAAGCACTCTCTGACTCTAGAATTGGAAAGTTTAAGATGTTTAAAACATTGCAATCAGAGATCTTTTGTTCCCTTTTTTTTACAGGGGCTAGGAGGTGGGCTGTAGGGAGTGCCTAGTTCAAATTTTGGGGGAGCACTGTTTTTTTAAAAGAAAGTATTGGAATACTTTGAAGACTGACCATAGGCTTAAGATACGCTTTTTTCCTAAGGAGTAAATTGGCTATTAGTCAATACTCAAATTGTCTAAATGTTTATTCAAGCAGTCCAGTAGTATTTGAGCCTTTTCCACATCTTGTTTCAAGTTTCCACAGCATTATTCCACCTGGTTTCTTTGGAACCAGTGTCTTTTTAAGGTTTTATTCTTTACTGCCTACTTCTCTATTACACTTACAACTTCAGAAGTACTATAGAGAAAAACCTCTTGTGGTTGCAACCAAACATAGAGGTAAATTGGGGCCAGTTCAATAGCACACTGGGTAAGGGACTTGCTTTGCTAGGCGACCTGGGTTTATTCCCCAACACCACATATGGCTCCTTTAGTCCCCCACAGAAATAATCCTTGTGTGCAGAGCCAGGAGTACACCTTGAGTTCTGTTGTTGCCCTGCCCCACCCAAAAGAAATGAGAGTGGATTACCAATTTACAACAAGCTACACACAGAGGGGACAACTTATACTAGCAGCCGGGGGGGGGGGGGGGGCGGGGGGGGCTCTAAGGAGGGGGATATGGGATACATGTTGGGAACGGGGTTGAGGGAGGACAACACTGGTGGTAGGAATGCCCTTGATTCAATGTCACTATGTACCTAAAATATTACTGTGAAAGATTTGTAATCCACTTTAGTCAAAATAAAAATTATTTAATTAAAAAAAGAAATAAGAGCGGTTTAATGGAATTTATATCCAAAATTTAAACCTCAAAATATAAATCAGTCTCTTTCTCTCTGTCTCTGTGTCTGTATGTCTGTCTCTCTCTTTGTCTTGCTCTTGCTCTCTTTCTCTCTCTCACACACTCTTTACCTGCTTGCTCTCTGGCACTAATGCTTATGAATATATTAAAACATATAGCATGAGTGGTAATAAATATATATTATTTGTAATATCAATTTCTTTGGATAAACTTGGAAGAGAGTTCTCCAAACTTCCTTAACAGTAGTATACATTAAGGTATGGATTTTGGATAACTGTTTATGCTAAAAGGGTATGCTATTAAATATCATTTATTCCAATCATGAAATGATAAAATTTTATAGTACATTTCTCTTCCCACATAGGTCTACTATCCAATTGTACATTGGACATAAAACATACAAGGAAATGAAATTAATGTTTCCACAGCTCTGAAATTCCTGTTATTCACTCCTCTAGGTATAAATGCCTGTTTTGACAGCCCAATCCATATCTGTTTTTGACACCCCAACTCATAAGACTGTTTTCCAACTCAGGCTTCTCATTTTTAACCTGTATAGCACATACATTGATATGTTTCCCTAAGGTAGTTGGGGTACTTTATCTGACATTTTAAAGTAGTATTTTTCTAAGTTTAGACAACACGGTTACAATAATGTCAATGTTTATGATATTAATGCACAAAATTATTGCACCCAGCTACCACTAAAGTTCCCAGGACCATTTCCTACTATCCCTGTGTCACTTCTAGTTTACCTTGTCATTCCGATCGTTCCCGACCTACTGCTTGATAATCTGACGCCTGTCATTCAGGACAAGAACCATCTATTCCCTTGTTTTGTCTCGATATACCATAAGTCAGTAAGATTATCCAGTACTTGTATCTGATGATCTCTTTTTCTCATCCATGTTGATAAATACCAAGAAGAGTTTTTAGGAAATAAATGAAACCTTCAACTTTTACAATTTACCTCTCTCTGTTGATGGCTTTGTCAATATTTGCAAATTACATTTTTAATTATATGAAAATATTAGGTACATTTTTTCAGAGGTTGTCAATTTAAGCTTCAAGTCCCTTCTTGACTATATAAGATTAATAGACAAATGCTAAGTTTTTATGTTAAAAAAAAAGTAATTCTTTTTCATCATCAGAACAAGTCATCTATTTTCTTTTTCATGCACTGGTGGAACACATATTGACTCTGAGGCTGTTAGGAAAGGTGTGATTAGTATTACACACAGATCCTCAAGTACATAACACTGTTTCTTTGGGAGAACAGTGTTTTATTTATTGCAATTTAGGCTTAAATGCAATAGTAACCATAATAGCTTATTTTTTGTATAGTGCTTTGCATCATATTAACTGCTTATCTGTAAGTAAGTGAAGACTTCGGTAAGTGCTGCTAAATGAAGAAAGTTTTCATGGCAAAAAGTTCATGAACTCAAGAAAAATGTTTAAAATTTCATTTGTCTCAAAAGTAAGAAGATTATATTTCTTTAAGACCATTCTTTCTAGCTTGGTGTAAAGTGCTGGATTCTTGGATGAAGACACTGGTTTTGTGGCCAGGATCATATCTGTGTTATTTTGAACTGAATCCAAAGACTGTGACAACAGCTATCACTCCACTGCTTTGCTTTCTAGGCTTGTATAACAAGGTACAAGTATGGATAACACCTTATCTTAATTCAGTGAAAAATGTCTCTTGACATTCTTGAATGCTGAATTGGACCTTCTGAAACTATCTTTGAAAAGAATTGATTTCAACACTTTTTTATGTGAAAGTGCAAAACATATTTTCTTTCAGTGGTCTAATAAAATCTAATTGAATTTGGCATTGTCCCATAATCATCTTTAGTTAGTATAACTAAAGCTTCACTTAGCCTTAGTTTTATATTTCATATTGTTTAGTGATTGGGTCTTAATCGTCTGGTTTGGATTAGGTATGTTTTAATATTTGACTCTTAATTATCTTCTTACTGAGTTTTCTCCATAAGTATTGTGAGAAAACTGACAGTGAGAGAGTAAATGACCATAGCTATCCCCATTTTATTTTGTCTTTGAGCCACACTAGTAGTGTCCACAGGTTACTCTTGGCAATGCTCAGGGAACCACATGGGATGTTGGGGATCAAATCTGTATTGGCTGCATGCAAGGCAAATGCCTTACTCATGGTACTTGCATGCAAGGCAAACATCCTAATGCTGTGCTATCACTCTGGTCCCCAGTGTGAGCATATTTTTGGAAACTTAATGGTGGACCTGTTCCAGATGTATACTATATAAAAACCTATACTTTAACGACATTCCCACATGATCTTATTGGTGATCCAGTCAGTCTTGCCATTTCTCTTAAGTTTGGTTGGTATTAAAGAAACTGATGAAGCAAAGTGTCCTCGTAGTATATATTATCTGAGCTCAGGGAATGCAGTTTAACAGAAAGCCCTCAAAACTTTGGCATCAGACTTTCTAGCCTTACCATTTAAGAGGTTCTGAATCTCAAGTTTTCTTTTGTAAAAAGGTAATGCCTGTCACACCTGTTTTTCTGAGGGCTATTAGGAGGATCAACTCAAATGAGATCATGTGTGTGAAAGTGCTTTGGAACTACCAATGGAGAGGACTGCTGTAACTGCTGATATGGATGGTGTTCCTTCAGGCTATGTGAGCCCTGTGTTTGTTAAGGATAGTGATGGCTTGGCTAAGTAGTAAATGTGGTAATTGGAACAGGTCTGTGTTTTCTCTTCAACATTGCATTTAGATTTTAACTTGACAGTTTGCTGGCTCCTATAGCTGTTCTGACTTCAGTTCCAAACAGGTTTCCATAACACTCTTTAGATGTGTTTGTACTCTGAGAGCTACCTAAATAGTTGTTGCATGCTTTAGGTAAAGTGTGTGTCATTAACACATTTTATTAATATATTGACGAATAAATTTCCATTAATGAGACAGATTCTGCTCTGTGTAATAGAATTTCCATTCAATAAGATGCTACAATTTAGTTATTGAAACATGTTAACTAATAGCCTTCTGTTTTATAGGTTTCAATTTCCTTCAGTTTTCAAGTTCTAATCCAGAATAAGGTGTAAATGTTTGAGCCTTAAGATGCATGAACTATGATAACTTTTTCTCTACATTTGATGTGATTGAAATGGCTCTGTATTTCTTCTCTATAGTTTGCTTAATGTTTATAAATTCAGACATAGTACTTGAGGTTCATAGAAAGCATTGATCCAGCAAATAATTATTTGTGTTTCTAAAAATTAGTAAGCTATGAGATAAGATGCAAGATAACTTAAACTATTGTTATGAATAGCAGATATTCACCTATTTTTGCACTTAACTTCTGTTTCCATGATTTATCCAGTTGTTTGCCATATCACATAGTATATTATTATAAAGGGACAGTTATATAACAAAAGACAAATAATTTAAAATGTATTCAAGAAATAGATATCTTGATATCCTTTAAGATAAAGTAATTTTGTTTCTGTTTTTGCATTGTAATAATAGCTATCTTGTATGTATTGTCACTGCTCAGCCACTATTTGATGTTTTATTATCATTATCACTTAAGACATTTATAATTATGGGCAGTAAAAAAGTAGTTGTGAAAGGTTTTGCTATCCTTCCAAATAAGTCCTTCTCTAGCAGGAAGTAATGGTAGCATTTTATGTTCTTCTATAAATTATTTATGCACATCCTAACTTGTGTGTGCTCCCCTTCCATTTTTCAAATGAAATGGACATGAACAACTATATTTTACATACACACAAAGATGTACTTTGGACTACTTTCCTTATCAGTACACCTGTGCCGAATTATATTTTTTCATGGGCATACTTTTCAATGAATGTATGGACAGAATTGAAATCTCCTATCAATGATAATAAAGTTTCTAGTATTCACTGCTACAGTAGTCTAGTCAACAATTATTTATACATTAATCTTTATACCTGGCTTAGTTCCACATTTTCCACATTGTTTGCACAAGGGGCAAATTTTTAGTAGAACTTTATTAGTAGAATACTCTCAAAGACTGAGCATATTTAAAAATTTAACAAGTAGTGCCATTTTGGAAGTTTGCACCAGTTTTCCTTGCAAATAAATTCAACTCCTAAGAAAAGAGCTTAAGTAATTTGACCCAGGATCTCAGTTTTAGTAACTCATTGAGCCAGCTTTCAAAATTGGCTGACCTAGGCCAGATGTTTCAGTTGTTTTTTAAAATAATAATTTGGCTTTGAGTCATCATTCAATCAAACAATAATCATTTCTCCGTTATTGGTGCATGCCCCATATATAGGCCTTTCAAGGCAGTTTTGCATTCTTCTGGTATTCCTTTAAAATATTCATTGACTTTTTTGTGGGAAGGGGAGGCCATAATGGCTTTGCTCAGGATTTATTCCTAGCTTTGTAGTCTGGGATCATGGTGGGGCTTAGGGGACCATATGGGATGGTAGGGATCGAATTCAGGTCTCAAGGTAAATGTCCAACACACTGTGCTATATCTCTAGCCTCAGAATATTATTATCCTGACTCTTTACTCTGAAGTACTGAGGTACAAAGAAAAAGGAACTTAAATCTAGAATGTAATCAGCATCTTTGACAAAATGCCAATGCACTCAGTACATAAATATGCAGTAGAGTATGAGCCATAGGAAATGTACCAAACTATCTGGCCATGGGGACCATCACATCTCAAGTTAGTGCCTCAAAACTGCCTTCCATTGGTGGCTTCTGTATGTTATGCCTTTGGGGGAAATAGGTGATTCAGCATCCCTTTTTGTTATAGCCATTCATTAGATTTGACCTACAGCTAACTTCAAATTTTTACCAGAAGCACCATTACCCCAATAGTTAAAATCACATAGCAGTGCATTTATCACATTAGATCCTTTATATTATATGGATTCTTTCTCTAGCTCATCTCCTTTTCTGTTAGTTCTCTTTATCCAGACAAAGACTAAATATTTTCTTCCTGTTAGTCTCCATTCTTACTTCTCTATCTACTGAATTTAACCCATAGACATTTCTTGAAACAAAAATTTTACCCCCTCTTGTTTTGCTTTCTGTTCCTTTTTACTTATAAGTCACAAGTGGTCTATAAAATGCATGTGATTGTTTCTATGTTATGATTAAAGAAATCAGTTCAAAGAAAAGTCATGTGACTTACATCAGATGTAAGCCAAAGCCAGAGTTCAAATTATTCTTTACTATTCATTAGTTCCTGCTTCATTACCAGAAGCCTCCAAGTTACGAAACAGGTTGTGTTCCAAAAATTCATTTGTAAGTCAGTTTTTTATTTGGCAGTTGAAATGCATTTTACCACAGTGAAGGGAAAATGTTATAAATGGTGATTAGGTCCTTTGACTGGCCTACAAAATTCTGTTTAACTCTTATGTAACTCCAAAATGGTTCACTTATAATAAAAATAAAAGGAGATGTTCATTGTAATTCTACTCAGAAAAAAAAAAAGAAAAGAAAAGAAAAGGTATTTTCTGGAGAAAAAGAAGATTCAATTAACAGATAGGGATGCCAGTGAAATGGGGATTTCAGGGAACTTGAAAAGCATTAGACGGGGCCAGAGAGGTGGTGTTAGAGGTAAAGTGTCTGCCTTGTAAGCCCTAGCCAAGGAAGAGCCGCAGTTCAATCCCTCAGCGTCCCATAAGCCCCCAAGCCAGGGGTGGTTTCTGAGCGCTTAGCCAGGAATAACTCCTGAGCATCAAACGGGTGTGGCCAAAAAAAAAAAAAAAAAAGAAAAGAAAAGCATTAGAGGTTGATGGCAGTTTCTCTGAAGCTCAGTTTTACTTTTAACTTTAAGGATTTTGGTTATTTGTTCTTTCTAGCCTCGCTGTTATTTGGATTTCTTAATAAATACAAAAAAAAAAGAGGATATCAAGTAACCTGAGATGACAAATAAGTCAGCAAGTCTTGCTCTTCTAGACCATGTTCTCCCTTAAACATGTTTTGTTTCTTTGCTTGCTTATCTACACTCTGAAGAAGCCTATGTTCTCTCTCGAACACATTCCTCTTCTCTCTCCCTCTTTTTCTCTCTTTCATTCTCTCTCCTCACATTTTTTTAAATAAGTTTCAATTAAAAAAGAATATCTTGATCCACAAAAACACAACAAAACAGAAAACCCATTTATTTCTTCTTTCCTCTTGATGGTAAGGTGGAAAAGAACTGTTGATTTTTCCTTGCAGGGCACAGACCACATCCACTGGGACAGCCTGGCTGCTGTCTGGAGAGATGGCTTAGGAGTAGGGCTGCAGATGACAGTGAGTGTGCTGATTTCTGTCTGTGAATGTTGGTTTTGCATCTAGTTATTTGAGTTCTTTGAAGAAAGTCTTAAGTAAGCTATCTGCACCTTTAATAAAAGAAATTCAGAATATCTATACTATAGTTTTAGACTGTGCTAAAAATAGCATATAAAATTATTTACAACTCTAGGAAAACTTATGCCTGCAATTTCTTTTTAGCTAAGATGGAAATTTAACAGAGTGGTGGATGGGGCCACTGCTATAGCATGGTGGGTAGGGCATTAGCCTTGCACACAGCTGGCCCAGACTCCATCTCTGGCATCCCATAGGGTCCCCTGAGCCTGTTAAGAGTAATTTCTGGGCGCATAGCCAGGAGTAACCCCTGAGCCCCAAAACAAACAAAATAAAAAGTGAGAGAAACTAGAGAGATACAGTGCAGGAGTTAAGGAGTATGTCTTGTATGAGACTGATCCCTGTTAGATCTTAGCACTGCGTGGTCCTATGATCACCACTGGGAGAGGCATCAGAATACAAAGCCTTGTGTAGCCACTGAGCACTGCAGCAATAGCCCCAAAGCAAGTAAGAAAGATAGGAAAGAGGGAAGGGAGGAAAAGGAAAGAGAAGGAAGAAAAGGGAAAAGAGCAGGGCTCAACAGACTGAATATATAGTTTATACTCAAAGGCCAGCATTCAGTCACTGCCTCTGCATGGTCCTCTGAGCACTGCCAGATGTGGCCTAACAATAAACAGAAAAGAAAGAGATGGAAGGCCTAGATATGACTCAAGTGAAAGAGCACATGCCTTCCATATGCCAGGGGTCAGATCCCTGGAATCATATGCTTCTCCCACCTGTCACTACAGTGGGTGTGATTCCCTTTACAGTGTGTGTGTATGGTGGGAGCAGTGTCAAAAAAGTAGAAAGTGATGGAAGACTAGAGTATTATACTTTGTACCTGAGTTATTTAGGGCTCTTCCCAGTGTAAACGCCTCCCCCTACTTGGGTAATATATTTATACATTCAATGACTGTTGCTTTGTGTTGAGTATATTGAATCTTTTTCAGTCCAAGAGTGATTTAGTTAAGGAGAGAGCAACCGTATCTACAATTAAAATTCTTTCTTAGTGAACTTTTTAAAAGGAAGTGGAAGATTGATAGGCCATCTTAAAAAGTGATTAAGCCTGATGAAAGAATGAACATAGACCTGATTGCATTTGTTTTTTAATGTTTATAAATGGTTAAATTTGTGAAGACACCTAATGTCTGCATTAATTTTCCTTTGCTCTTAACATTGATACTCATATAATTGAATTGTATGTGTTCTTGAGAGCATTTACCTGAAAAGTAAATTAATAATGCTGAATTTGCATCTTAGTACAAGGCATGTCTTCTTGGTAACCATATTCTGGTATAAATTCTATGCATTCTTCTGTCATACTTTGCTTAAAATCTTCCCTATTAGCTGATTTACATGTTGAATGGAATTATGCGGACACTTCCTCAAGAATGATCCATGTTTGTTAGGGACAACCAAAAATATTTTTTTTCTTCTGGTTTCTTGTGAATATGTCAGAGGTGTGAGGAGTTGAGGTTGAGAGGTTGAAGAGACATTTCTGCAGAAGCTCTTTATCTGTTTCAACAAATGCAATACCAGAAGAATCAGTTAGCAAATGTGAAGTTATTTTTACCTTGTTGATTTTTATATATAAGTGACATAAACCAATAGCATTTAGCGACTCATTTTGCTCACTGAAAATTCCCAGATTTGGCATATGTGTTGGTCAGAAAGTAGTGTGTGGGTAAGGGGAGAAGTGGTGTCTATGTTTATGCTTATGTTTGTAGATCATGTAGACTATTATGACACAAGTGTTTGTGTCATTTGCACATTTAAGGGTTTTATTTTACAGTGAAGACCTTGAACCCTTCGACAAAAGAAAAAAAGACAATGTACTAATATCTTTTAAAGCAAATTCCATCCATAGTGTTTCTTTCTTCTTGTGGAATCACTTACTATGTGTTCTAGTTAACTTTGAAAACAATGATTTTATGACAACTTCTGCAATCTGTTTGCCTTATAGTTTCAGCATTATTTTTATGATGATGATGAAGATTTCATATTTTGGTTGCCACAATTCTTAATTTATCCTATTTATTTTTATATTTTGTTTATTATTTTAAGACCTCATGACATAGAAGTATATATTCTTTTTTTTTCTTTTGGTTTTTTGGGCCACACCCGTTTGATGCTCAGGGGTTACTCCTGGCTAACCGCTCAGAAATTGTCCCTGGCTTGGGGGGGACCATATGGGAGGCCGGGGGATCGAACCGCGGTCCTTCCTTGGCTAGCACTTGCAAGGCAGACACCTTACCTCTAGCGCCACCTCGCCGGCCCCTAGAAGTATATATTCTGATGCTTTTCTAAGGCATAACATTTTCTGAAGTTTCTTCAGATTTCTTAACCTCTAAAATGTTTCTCTTCTAAGTAAATGATAGAATTTCAGAAAGGATATTCTTTATTTTGCCCATCACTCCTACAATCACATCACCCCGGAAATCATATTAATGAACTGTGGGAGGATAATATTGGCATCTTCTCTTTCTTCCTCCCCGTCCCTAAAGCCCAGCCTAAAATGTTCTTATTTTTCATTGGTATTTGTATACCTAGGATGAAGGAGGGGGAAGAAGTAGGGCTGAAGGAAGTCACTAGGAAGGTCCTCAGATGCAGTAGCTGAAACTGAAGGAGGAAAATGTCAATGTCTTACAAATAGCTGTATTAAAATGTCTTTCCCAAGGTTGGAGCAATAGTATAACAGGCAGGGTGCTGCCTTTGCACATAGCTAGCTGAGGTTCTATCTCCAGCATAAAATCTCCTGAGATACCTGGAGTGATCCTTGGGCACAGAACCAGTAGTACCATCATATGTGGTCACAAAACAAAACAAATAAAATATAGTTTCTTTTTTTTTCTGAATAGTTCCATGTCTTACTGTAATTGGATATTCTTGTTATTTTCTTTCATAAGGTCAAAAACTTGACATAATTGGAGGGTTTTTTTTTTTTTTTTTGTCATTTTCGTTCCTAGGGTCAAGAACTTGGAGCATGGCTATGAGCAATGGAAATAACGACTTTGTGGTTGTTAGCAATGGCAGCATTGCAACCAGTGCTACCAGCCCTAGACCCCTCACCCCCTGTGATGGAGACCTCACATCCCAGCAGCTCACACCCAAAGCAACACCAGGAGCAAAAGTGAGTCCAAATGGATGCCTACAAGTTAATGGCACTATTAAATCATCCTTCCTGCCTTTAGACAACCAAAGAAAACCTCAGATGATATCCCAATGCTGCCATCCTTGCCCTTACCATCACCCTTTGACCAGCCATAGCAGTTATCAAGAGTGCCATTCCGAGGCTGGTCCCACAACACCTTCTGCTTTGGCCTCATGTTGCATGCAGCCACACCCAGAGTATTCTGCATCTCTTTGCCCAAATCATTCACCTGTTTATCAGACTTCGTGCTGTCTTCAGTCCTCTCCATCCTTCTGCCTACATCATCCGTGGCCTGACCATTTTCAGCATCAGCCCGTGCAGCAGCACATAACCAACATCAGGTGAGTCGGCCAAAAGTTTTCTTGGTGTTTTGCATTTAATTCAAGAAATGTGTTTCTTGACCTAAAAGAAGAGGGAAATGTATCAGAGCAAGAAAAGCTGTGGAAATGCCTAATTTGTGGTTTATGTGACGCTTACTCAAATGCAATAAACTAACATATTTGTCGTATTATCCTTTATGAACTCAAGCAAGCTATAAGGTATCCATTCTAAGCCTTGTGATTAAAAAGTTTTGTCAAGAACTTTGCTGTGAACAGTTTCTTTTATACAGCAAGGATAGTTTTGTGATGATATTTGTATAAGCAAGAGTCATTCTTTGCTGTTATTGACAGTGAAAAACTTTTAAGAAGAAAAGAATAAAACCAGCTGATGTTATGGAACTTTGCTCACAATCCTACTCTTGTGCTAGAGGTAACTATGTAATATATTGAGAGCAGACGGAAGCAATAATTTCTTTCATAGAAAATGAAAGCTATAAATCTGTAGCATAGACTTTTTAAAATATGTTTTGTAAAGCATTTTTAAGTCTGGTACTTTGTAAAGTAATAGAAAAATATATACCATTGCCAATCCCCATGTCAGCCCAGCAAACCTTTCATATGTGCTTTTTAGTCATATTTTCCATGTTGTCATATAGGTAAGCAATGATAATATTTTATTAAATACTAAGCACATTATAGAGACAAAGTATTACTTCATATATTTAAGTAATAAAAAATTAAACTGTAAGAGCTCTCTCTCTCTTTTCAGTATGTAATGTGCATTCAGAGAAATGGATGTATCTTTTTTATATAATATCTTTACTTAAGCATCTTGATTACAAATATGATTATGATTAGGTTTCAGTCATGTAAAGAACACCCCCCTTCACCAGTGCAACATTCCCACTACCAATGTCCTAAATCTCCCTCCATCCCACCCCACCCCCACCTGTACTCTAGACAGGCTTTCCAGTTCCCTCATTCATTCACATAGTTATGGTAGTTCTCAGTATAGTTATTTCTATAACTGCACTCACCACTCTTTGTGGTGAGCTTCATGAAGTGAGCTGGAAGTTCCAGCCCTCCTCTCATTGTCTCCGAGGGTTGTTGCAAAAATGACTTATTTTTCTTAAAACCCATAGATGAGTGAGACTATTCTGCATCTCTCTCTCTCTCTCTCTCTCTCTCTCTCTCTCTCTCTCTCCCTCTGACTTATTTCACTCAGCATGATAGATTCCATGTATAGGAAAATTTCATGACTACATCTCTCCTGACGGCTACATAATATTCCATTATGTATATGTACCACAGTTTCTTTAGCCGTTCATCTGTTGAAGGGCATCTTGGTTGTTTCCAGAGGCTGGCTATTGTGAATAGTGCTGCAATAAATATAGGTGTGAGGAAGAGGTTTTTGTATTGTATTTTTGTGTTCCTAGGGTATATCCCTAGGAGTGGAATAGCTGGGTTGAATGGGAGCTCAGTTTCCAGTTTTTGGAGGAATCTCCAAATCACTTTCCATGGAGGTTGGACTCCACGGCATTCCCACCAGCAGTAGATAAGAGTTCCTTTCTCTCCACATCCCCACCAGCACTGATTGTTCTCATTCTTTGTGATGTGTGCCAATCTCTGGTGTGAGATGGTATCTCATCGTTGTTTTGATTTGCATCTCCCTGATGATTAGTGATGAGGAGCATTTTTTCATGTGCCTTTTGGCCATTTGTATTTCTTTTTTTATCCAAGTGTCTGTTCATTTCTTCTCCCCATTTTTTGATGGGATTAGATGTTTATTTCTTATAAAGTTCTGTCAGTGCCCTGTATATTTTGGAGATTAGTCCCTTATTTGATGGGTATTGGGTGAATAGTTTCTCCCACTCAGTGAGTGACTCTTGTATCCTGGGCACTATTTATTTTGAGGTGGAGACTTGACAAAACTAATGTAAAATATACCTGAGTACAGTGGACAGCATTTTAAATCCTGTGGAAAGTTTCATAGTTCTGCTCCTAAGTCATTCCCTTTTTTTACCAGACCACAATCACTGTTGTGAGTTCTGTTATAATAATTTATTTTGCCTACTCAAAAACTTTATGTAAATGGACTCAGTGAGCACTCTAAACTCAGTATGCATTTTTGAGCCTCATCTGATGATTTTCTATAGTAATTTTCCTTTTTAGTGCCCAATAGCAACATATTATATGTATAAGCAAACTCACTTTTTTCACTGAAGTCAGTTCAGACTTGCAATTTTAAAAGAAATCATCTGAATAGTCACATGTAGCATAGTAATGATAAATTCCACTTTTGAAAATTGTTAAAAGTGTAAATCTTAGAAGTTCTCAGCACAAGAAAAATCTTGGAGGAACCATATGTGATAATGTATGTTAACTCAGTTTGTGGTTACAACTATTTACTCATTTTATTGCACACCAAAACTAATATATTTTAAATGCCTTTTAGATTGCAACAATTTAAAAGAAAAAAAAATGTCAGGCCCAGACAAGGATCAAGTCATAAATACTTTTCCCCTTTATCATGTTTTAGATGTTTTTGAAGTTATCTGGTTTTTGAAAAGAGACTAAGAAAGACCTGGAAGAGGGTTGGGTGTGGGGAAAGTCCTCAAGGCATGGCATGATAACTACAGTTTCTAAATGCATTTTTTATATCAGGGTGAATACTCGAGTTATAGAACCATAGTACAGCATTCACTAGAGAAAATCTTAGATTTTTTCCTAACAATTTTGCACTACATAGAGTTTTAGACCCTACTATAAACTAAACTGTGCTAGAATTGATTTTGAACTGTTATAGTCATAAACATTGATTTTATTTTGAATCATAAAATGTTTACAGAATATGATGTGATACATAGTTTCCTTGAAAAACTTCACAAAATATTATGACTATGGCAAGGCACTAACTCTTTTAATATGGCAGGCATAAAAATATCTTTAGACATTTTGGCTTAGCTCTTCTCATTGACCCAGTTTTAAAGGAACAAGAGTCCTATATAAATATATATATGCAATTTAGATAATTGACATTAAAAACATATAAAAATTCTATACTCATGAGGACAATGGTGAGCACTCTTAGGGGTTCAAGGTCTTGGGATGCAGTTAACATTGTATATCATAACTAAAAGTTAACATTACTATATCCATGTCATTTATACCATAATTTAGAGAAATAATGTGCTTAAAATAATAAACAAATGCAGTGTTTTCCATCAGGAAAAAAAGTTGTAGAATAAAGTGGAATATCATGTTAGAAATTTTTTCTATTTATAATTTGACCTCATAACTCTAAGCCTTTTGATCAATTATTTGTGACATACAGAGAAACGGTGCCTGCAGAGGTTCTTTACAGGCCTAGATGTATCTACTACGCACTTCATTGTAAAGTGTGTACTTCAGACATTGTTTTCATATTCTCCATGCTTATTTCTTTATGTAATCAACAATATTTACTTAGTACTTGCATGTGCCAGACAATGAAGAATTAATTCTGAACATACCAAGACTGTAAACCTGAAGTAAAAACACATAACTACAGATAAATGGAATTATAAATGGTGAGTCTTGTGAGTAGTGGCGAAAGTTTGTATAAGGGTCAGCACAGTTCTGGATAGTTAGAGCCTGGAGGAAAAGAGGATAACAGGAGGAGAGGTAGATAGAGTAGGGCTAAATCCTAGGGGCATTTTATACATTAGTATCTGAACTTTATGCTAAGTGATTAAAAAAGCATTATAGACTTGCGTGTGCAGCATATTTAGTTGTGAACAATATGCATAACAAGATGTGTCCTTTTGGCATGCAGTTAACATAATATTTTGGCATACAGTTAACATAAATGTATTTACAGTGCTGTACAACAAAGATCAATTTATCTGCAGAACCTCTTCCATCTTAAAATTCAGCTTAGTTTAACCTCAAATTTTAGTGCCAGGAGTTAGATATTAATTCTTCATTCCTCCATCCTAACCATCCCCAATACATGTCAAATAAATCTTGCACTCTCCGGAAAATGCCAACTAGGATACTTTCCGATCTAGGAATTTGACTACTATAGGCACCACATGTAAGTGGAATTGTATAGTATTTGTCCTTCGATGATTTTCTGATACCACTCACTTAGTAAGTTCTAATGTTCATCAAGGCTTATTATATTGTCAATTTTAGTGTATTCAATATATGTCAGTTTTATAAATTGGATAACATTCCATTGAATACATCTACCCACTGAATTTACTCATTCATTTCTCAGTGAACACATGGGTTTCTTCTGCTGTTTGGCTGTTGTTACTAGTGGTACTATGAATACAAATGTACAAATATCTGTTCAAGTCTTTGCTTTTAGTTCTTTGGGGAATATATCTAGAAGTGGAATTGCTGGGTCATGTGGTAATTGTATGAATCATATTTAAGGAACCACTAAACTGTTTCCATAACTGCTGTGCTATTTTCCTTTCCCACCAACAGTGCACCACCTTTCAACACTTGCTATTTTTTTGTTTATAGTATTCATCCTATTGAGTGTGATATTACATAGTTTAAACAGTAAAGAAAAGCGATCAGATTTCCATTTGAGAGGTCCATTTTCTGCATTGTGGAGCATTGATTGAGTTGGGCTAGGATTTATCAATAGACTAAATAGAGGTTCTGGACAGAAATGGTATTGACTTGAAGCAAGATTCACAAATAATTTCTTTCTTGAGAGATTTGCTATGAAGAACCTACTAGATTTGGTTGAACAATTGGATATAGGGGAGAAAGGGAATAGAACCACTCTTGATTTTTAATTTTCGTGGTAATAAAGAAAGTCAATAAAATAGTGAAGGAAGAAAAAAAGCCTTACCTCAAGGAAGCAGAATTGAGTCTGAGGTTCTAGGGGTGAGTCTGAGGTTCTAGGGGTGAGTTGAGAAACGCAAGGGCAGGAACTTTAAGAATGATGTACCCTGAGCTTTCTTAAACAAATAAGAATAGGAGATAACTGGAGCTGCCACTCCTGTTTGTCTTACAAGAGCCAAGATACTGCCTTTTGCCTTCCAAATTCCCTCCATCCTTCCCACCTTTGCCCCAGGCAACAGACAGAGAAATCTTTCTTAGGAAAAAAAAAAGGTAGCTACATTGAAAATGACAGGTTAGACTCTGCTCAGCATTTATTTATATGTATAATTATTCCTCTGGCCAGATACTATGCTTCTCTGTTCCAAATAAGTAAAATACCAGACAGTAATGTGAACATAAGTGTAGCTGCTATTTGTCAGGAGGGCAGGGCAGTTTGGGACAGTCTACACTGGATGTACCTGCTAAGAAACTGAGGATGTTATATGGTGTTTAATGCCTTTTATTAGTTATTCTTTTTATCAGCACTTTAGGAAAGTTATTAAAAAAACAAATGTTCTAGGGTCTAGACAGATAGTGCAGTGGGTAGAACACTTATTGCTTTGCTGACTCAGGTTCCACCCCCAGCATTCTCTATGGTGTTTTGTCCACAACCAGGAATAAGTCCTGTGTGTAGAGCGAGAAGTAACTCCTGAGCATCACCAGATAATGGCTGGCCCAAAAACTAAAAACTAAAAATAAGTTTTAAAAAGGTTCTAGAGACAGATCTTTACCAAAAAAATTTTTTATTTTATTTTAGGCACCAAGGTTTACCATGTTAATTATAGGGTTTCATCATAACACACTCTAGCACCACACCCTCCATCTGAATGTCCTCCCTCCCCCATAAAACTTTAACTCTAAATCTTTCAGTCTCCTTTTCTGGTATATTACATGTTGCTGTTTTTATGCTGATATTCTCAAATATTAATGAATTATTATTCAGTTAATGTTTAAAATCTACTTAGTACAGACGCATGTATGTACTTACATTGCTTAAGAACTCTTTAAAACTGATGATGTTAAGGTAAAACTTTTCAAGTCCTCGGTGCTTTTATTAATATCACTCCTTGTGCCTCTACCAGAGTTTGCCCCCACCCCTTGGGCATTTTATTGTTTTGATTGTTTATAAGATACTAAGTCACAGATAATGCTTTAAATGGTTCATCAGAAAGTGTGGTTTATGTTTTGTTGTTATTGTTGTTGTTTTCATTGCACCCAGAATTTTAGGGCTTAATTCCATGTCCATGCCCTTCAAGAGTCACTCCTGGCACTGCTCAAGGTACTTTCTGTGGTATTAGGGATCAAACTCAGATTGGCCATGTGCAAATCAAGAAAGTGTGCAGCCCCAGAAAGTCTAATTTTATTTTAGCCCCTTTTACATTTCTTCCCTCTCACATAACTCTACAGTAGACTACTTTTCATCCTTTTATGCCTCTTTAAGAGCTAATAAATCTTATCATGAATATGAGTCATATGTGTATTATTTTATCTTTTTCCTTAATAAAGGTATAATCATCGTGATTTTACATTTAATGCATCCTATTTTAATTTCACTTATCACCAGATACTAATTTTACATCTCATTGTCAAGTTTCTTGCCTTTTCATTTGTTGATGCTTCATCTCATTCCCATAGCTCAACTAATTATTCATGGTTCCAGGTGAGATCTTTAAGGAATTTGAAAAGGCAAAAAGTAACTGTTCTATGCCATGACATTAAACTTCAACAAGTTGATCATTACAGGTGCCTCAGACATTAAAAATGTAAAATGACCATTTGCACCCAAAGCAATTGTTCAGAAGGTACATTTGCCTTTCTCATGACCAGCCCAGATTCCATCCTCAGTATCCTATGTGGTTCCCTGAGTAACACCAGGAGTAATTTCCTGAGTGTAGAGCCAGGAGTAAGTCCTGAGCATCATTGTGTGTGACCCCCCCCCCAAAAAAAAAAGTTATTAGGGATGGGGGAAATAACTCATTGGTTATTCCCAAACACTGCTGAGTGTGGCCCTGGTGGTCCTCAAATATCATTGACCCATGGACCAAACCATCAAACCAAGGACTGCAGAGAGTGCTCCCTACCCCACTCCCCAGCACATCAGTGAGACCCCTTAAAAATATTTAAATTGGGGCCATGAAAGGCAGTAGTGGTTTGGGCACATACTTTGCCTGTGCCCAATCTGAATTCAATGGCCAGCATCACATGGTCCTGCAGACATTGTTGAGTACAGCCCTGGAGGCCCCCAACATTGCCAGGAAATACCCTGAGTATTTCCACCACCATAGTACCTGAATGGTATTAGACCCTGGCCAGTTTTACTCCCTGACCATAGCATAGGAATCCCTCCAAATAAAACCCTTGAAAGTAAAACAGTCAAAATTAATGAGGGCAGAGTGTCTTGGCAGTGAAGAAAATAAGGAACTCTAGAGTTCAAAAGTGAGAAGGAGCCCTTTAAAGAAAGGAGATTACAGGCAGTCAGAGAGGACTTGAGTGGCCCTTGAAGGATGGACAGGACATGATAGGACTGTAGGAGGACATGTAGGACAGTAGAGGAAAGATGTTAGGGGAAGTGGCTGTACCTATTTAGGGAAGAGAAGAGGACAGGTTGGCCAGATGTTATTTGGGAGTTCACAGGTAGTGGTGATTCCTGCTCCTCTATCCTGAACACAACCTTGTTGGGTGAGCAGCATGACCTGCTGCTCTCTGTCCTCCAAAGAACTGGAAATACTTCTAAGGGGAAATGTATGTTCTATAGGTGCTGGTTGAATTAGGTTTTTAATTATGATTTCATGTTTTCTTATTGACATTTTAAAGGGAAACAGTAATAGTATTATGCCATAGTTAATAAGGACTTCTGCATCCAAAAGTTGCATACACAATTTCTAATTTAAACTTTACTTCTTACTAATGTTGCAGAGAGCCATTCTTGATTGTAACAAAGGATTCTGTAAAAGTCCAGACTTAGGAATTTCCTCTGATCTTTTGGGGTACCTGTTCAATGTACTTCATTTCTCTAAGAAGACATTGTGCATAGGTGGTCACTTCAACTTTCAGGAAAAATCAGAGAAATCCATGGTTAAGAAGACTTTGCACAGATGGGAGTATGGAACCTTAGCAATAGCTCAGCCCTGCAAAGACTAAGGAACATTCTTTCTGCCTCCCTATGTGACTATAATTTTTGTAACCTTTATTTCCTTTTACTTTCAGTTCTTTATTGGTTTTCTCAATTTGGATTCACTTTTCTCAGAGATTTTCTTGTTTTTTTTTTCTTTTCTCCTTTAGGACCCTGGTTCTTTCTGGAATGGGAATTCTTTTTCTTAATAAGTAAGAAATGGAAAGTCCCATAATGTTTAGACAAATCAAAACTAACTCCTAAAATCCTGCACTTTTGCCTATGTTGCATCTTAGCACCCAGAGGGAAAATTCCAGCTGAGCTCCAGTTCTCCAAGTGTTTTACTGCACTGCACCTGGCTTACTATGTTTTATCCTTATTCCCTCCCTTACCTCTAGCCATTGTGTTATTTTATTTAACTAGAATATATGAACCCAGATCAGTTTTCCTCAATGATCCATACATGCAGCTGGTTTCCTCAGGTCATCATTGTTGCTACTTTACAAGTTTTCTTTTTTTTTTTTTCCTTATTTTTCTCTGATCACCTGCCCTGCCTTGGAACACTGGCTCTGCCATATTTTAGCTTTTTAATCTTGGGTCAGGCCTATTTCTCTCCCCTTTATTTCTATCTTGATAAAAGTAGTAAGAGCAGTGGCTATTGGCACATTGTACAGTGCCTGAAACTGATAATACTCTTTTTTCCTTCTTTTGTTCCTTACATTTTTTTAATTATCTTTTTAAATTTAAAGCATTGTGACTTACAGTTTTTCAGAGTTAAGTTTTAGACATCAATGTTTCCGCACCAATACCAACATCAATGTCAACCTCCCTCCACCATTATTTCCAAAATTCATCCCATACCTTCACCACCACCACCACTACCACTCCTGCCATCATAGCAGGTACCTTTTTAAGTTTGGTTGTTAGAGTTCAGGTCTCATTTCATTGCTGTTATTCTGTGGATTGGACATTTAGTTCTGTCCTTTTTTTATTTTTCTGGTTTTTGGGTTACTCAGGGATTACTCCTGGCTCTACGCTCAGAAATTGCCCTTGGCAGGCTCGGGGGGACCATATGGGATGCCGGGATTCCAACCACCATCCTTCTGCATGAAAGGCAAACGACTTACTTTCATGCTATCTCTCCAGCCCCAGTTCTGTCCTTTTTTAACACCACCAGTGCACTTCCCTAGTAAGTGTCTTCCTTACATTTTTGTATGTGTTTTTGCTCTTTGCTGCCTTACTTAAGTGTTTTAGCCGTTTTCAGAAACCAAGTACAGTTACCTAGTTTAACTTCAATAGTGAGATACTGCTTTTCATCCTTAGGTAGAGACTCCACACTTCACCCCACAACCTCCAGGAAAGTAGGACAAGGGTCAGTGATTTGCATTCTGGGAGAGGGAAAAGTGTTGTCAAGAGTCTGTGGGTCTCTCCAGCCTCAAAGTCACAGCCCTTGTGCTTTATTCTCATTGTATAATCTGATTCTGATAGTTAATTTTAGAAGTCTAGCAAGATTTCATCTTGATTTCACTGAAACCAGGATTTATTTTTACATTCCCTAATGTAGTCAAAATTAACTTTTTAAAGTGGGATAGTGTTTGTAAAATTTAAAACGTTCCAAGATTGCTTGCCAAAGTAACTTAGTTTGGCAGTCAGAGAGAGTGAAGGCCTATTTTATTAGCAGGACTTTGCTTAGAGACTTCTTTATATTACAAATGAACAGATTTTAGAGTGTGCTATGCCTTCTGGAATGTACTGCATAGTTTGTAATACATTTAAGAACATGATCCTTTGTCATCTTTTACTTTAATAATAAATGTCAGGAAACAATGACCTCTTTATTTCATAGCATTAATGAATATAACATTTTGAAATAAAGCAAATATATTCTTTAATTAACCTTTCCCTTTGTATATTATAGCTACATCTTTAGTAGATATGAGTGAAAGCAAAAATGAAGAAGACAAAATTGTTCAATTTTACTCATTTTTTTTTCTTGGTTAATAAGAAAGTTTGAAAGGGCAAAATATTTGACCAGCAGTGAAACTTAATATTAAAAAAGATATTTTTATGGGTCCATTACATTTTAATACCAAGGAAAAAGCAATTGTTATCTATTCCAGGTCCAAACTCAAGTGGATTTTTAGGTATAATTTATAAGAGTTTGTAGAACTTCGCGTTAATAGAAGAATTTTTATTGCTGTACTATTATGTGTTTTTACCACAAAATTGACTCTAAAAAAATTATATCCTTTTTTGTAACACAAACCAGATATTCAATTGATTGCTTGGTATTTGGAATTTAGCATACAATCTTAGTACCTGGACCACATTTTTGGAATGGATGATTGTTTCTAAGATATCGCTTAGTCACGTGTTGCCAGCCCATGTACCTGGTATCTGCACACAGGTTTCCCACATCTCTTCTCTAGAGGTGTGGACTTTCCTACTCTAACTCTGGCATGATCTTTCTCTTTGTCTGTCTGTCTGTCTCTTTCTCTCCTTCTCTCTGCCCTCCCCTTTGGAGAAACCTGTGTTCTCCCTTGAGCATATTACTCTACTTATCTTCTCTCTCCTCTTCCTCAGTATCTCCAAATAGAATCTATTTTTAAAATATTAAAACAAAATAATTCTTAGGACTTCTGTTTTGTGAAAAATCTGCAATGCCTAAAAGCCGCTTGAAGTTATTAAATTGGCTGCTGCTATTAGGCCTCTGTGTTCTTGTAGGATGATTAGAAAACTAATCATATTTTCTGAGTACTCAGAAAAGCAGACAGTTTTTGGAGAGCTTACGGAAAGTGAGAAATAGGAGGCTTCTTCAGAAAAATTGAACTTTCAGGCATCCTACAGCCTGACATTTAGGAATCAGAGACCTGTTGTTGGACTGGTATGTGAGACTCACAGTGGATGACATTAAAATTTCCTTTGTCTAGAGAAGGGCACAGGGTGCTCTCCACAAGGCATTTGACCTGTCAAGATCAATATGCAGCATCCTCAAAGAAACTGTGAGTTCTAAATGTGTAATCATCGTCCAGTACTTAATAAGTATATAACTACTTTAATTGCACCATTAATTATATTAATCATTGAGGACTAGCAAGGTGTCTGACGTTTAATAGACAATCAGAAATGAATCGGTGCAATCAAGTCTGAAGGCAGAGCTACCCCTATTAATATGATAACTTGATCATGAAAATTAGGCAACATTGTTCTAATTGTAGTAAACTATTTCACAAACCATAAAAAAAATCACCCTGTTTCTTACACTGAGAGATAGTACAGTGGTCAAGGCATTTTCCCTGCACATGGCTGACTCCATTCAATTCCTAACCCCACATATAATCCTCCAAGCACTGCAAAAAGTTACCCCTGAGTTCAGGCCAGCAGTAAGTCCTGAGCACCAACGCTGTGGCCCAGAGAGACAGAAAGAGTACAGTGGGTAGGAGTGTCACTTTGCTTTGCCACTGCTGACCCAAGTTTCATCCTCAGTCTAATATCATAGAACTCTTAATAGTTATAAAATAGTATGAGATTCAATCTGATGCACTGTATAGTGAAGTGAGCAATTTACTCTTTCTATGCACTATTTTGAGTGTCTAAGAAGAAGCTGAGATGGACAGTCAGCATATTCATTCCTTGAAACCCTATTTGTATGCCTATGTCACTTGAGTCAGTCCACCTTCCTTCGCCTTCCTGAAACACTGGTTTCACTATGTCACTCATAAACCTTCCATAATTTCCCCATGATTTGCACTGAAATTCCCTTTATAGGTAGAGATTACATGTTGTTGGGGAAGGAAGGATTATTCAAGATGAAGGGAATCTTCTAACTCTGGACAAGAACAAGAGATCAATATCAGTGAATGAGATTATTGTCTTTGCTACACTCATGCCCTCACTTTGGAATTTTAAGTAAAACCAAATTAGTGGTTATTCATTTCTTTTTTTTTTTTTATAATGTCTTTATTTAAGTAGCATGATTACAAACATGTTTGTGATTGGGTTTCAGTACACCACCTTTACCAGTGCAACCTTCCCGCCACCAATGCCGCCCCCATCTCCCTCTTCTCCCACCTCCATCTATCTTTGAGACAGGCATTCTATTTCTCTCACTACCATTGTCATGATAGCTGTTAGTGTAGTTATTTCTCTAAATGCACTTGCCACTCTGTGATAAGCTTCATATCTTGGGCCGGTTCTTCTAGCCCTCATCTCTATTGTCTCTGGGTATCATTACCATACTGTCTCTTATTTTTCTTAAATCCCACAGGTGAATGAGACTATTCTGTGTCTGTCCCTTTCCCTTTGACTTATTTCACTGAGGATAGTAGTCTCCATGTCTATTCATGTATAGGAAAATTTCATGACTTCATTTTTCCTAACAGCTGCATAGTATTCTATTGTGTATATGTACCACAGTTTCTTTAGCCACTCATCTCTTGTCGGGCATCTGGGTTGTTTCCAGATTCTGGCTATTGTAAATAGAGCTGCAATGAATATAGGAATGCAGAGGGCATTTTTTATTGTTTATTTGTGTTCCTAAGGTAACAATATCTCTAGAAGTGGTGTTGCTGGATCCTATGGGAGTTCAATTGATGGTATTTTGAGGAATCTCCGTATTAGTTTCCAGAAAGGCTGGACTAGACAGCATTCCCACCAGCAGCGAGTAAGAGTTTTCTCCCCACATCCTGCCAGCATTGATTGTTCTTGTTCTTTGTGATGTGTGCCAGTCTCTATGATGTGAGATGGTACCTCGTTGTTTTGATTTGCATCTCTCTTATGACTAATGATGTGGAGCATTTGTTCATGTGCCTTTTGGCCATTTATTTCTTCTTTGAGGACATGTCTGTTCATCTCTTTTTCCCGTTTTTTGATGAGGTTAGATGTTTTTTCTTGTTAAGTTCTGTCAGTACTTTGTATATCTTAGATATTAGCCCCTTATCCAAAGGCTATTGGGTGAATAGTTCTCCCATTCTGTGGGTGGCCCTTGTATCCTAGTCACTATTTCCTGTGAGGTGCAGAAGCTTCTCAGTTTAATGTAGTATGTAGGTAAAACATTTCATGACATTGAGACTAAAGGCATCTTCAAGGAGGAAACACCACTGTCCAAACCAGTGGAAGCAAAGACAAACAAATGGTTCTCTTCATTTCTGCTTAGATATAATGGAGAACTAGACACATACTTTTTTGGGAGGATCACACCCAGTGTTGCTCAGGGGTTACTGATGGCTGTGTGCTGAGAAATTGCTCCTGGCCGGCTGGGAGGCCGTATGGGATGCCAGGATTCAAATCACTGTCCATCCTGTGTTGGCTGCATGCAAGGCAAACACCTTATTGCTGTGCTATCTCTCTGGCCCAAGGACTCATACTTTTTTGACCCAAATATTTTGGATCTTCATATTTAAATATCTACCCAGGACTTTAGTTTTTAGATGCCATTTAATAGCCTACCATGTTGGCTATCAGAAATTCTTTTACTTCATTGAAAAATGATTTCTCTGAGATTTATTTAAATGTATGATTTTTCTAAAAATGTCTCCCTTTAGCACAAAGTTAAAACCTATCCTGAGCACCAAACTGATGGAGGGTTTTTTTTGTTTGTTTTTTTTTTTTTAAATCTTAATCCTCCTAAAGCTTAAAATCAAAGTGAGCAGCTTTACTATTTCATGAGAATTTTGGCCTGAGGAATATAGACCTTATTCCAGAATTCCTTCCTATTAGTTACATTTAATACGATTTTTCTGGCTTTCTAATGAGCTTTTCTTGGATCTCTTATTAGTGACTCTCCTTCACATCTTACTAAGAAAGAGGTGTGTGTGTGTGCGTGTGTGCGTGTGTGTGTGCGCGCGCGTGATATTCTGTCATTTAGCATGTTCTTTTCAGGGCTCCTCATGACATGGAAAGGCTGCAATTAAGGGCTCATGGTGCTTCATTGTTAGTGTAACTTTAAAATGGAACACATGCGGCTGTTTGCTTTATAACTCGAACTAAGGCATGAAAATTGGACTTCATAGATTGAGGAAGATTTTTTTTTAAGCAATGCTACCATTTAACCATTTAAAAATATGTTTAACTAACTAATTGTACTTTTCAGAATTCTAATTACTTTCAACTGTTTTTGGAAAAGTTGGGGAGCTGGGATTCTTCAATTCCTCTTGGGGAATGCACTGCACAGGATGTGAGATGCTGACCTTTAGTATGTGTTCCCCCTCTCCCTTGAAAGTGGCAGAGACAAAATGTGTTTGAAATGAATTTCCCAGGCCCTGTTTCCCTCACTTTTCACTGAGGAGCAAAATAGCTACCTTTCAACTAAGTGATCTTCTGGGCTTTCTAACTCTCTTAAGCAGAAATGAGAATATAAGAGAAACTGGCACGCCTCCCCTATTCCACCCAGTTTTATCTCATGAAATTCCCTTCTTGTTTACCAATATAACAGGGATGAGGAGGGTGGGCTGGAAAGAAGCAATCTCATTTCCTAAACTTTCTTAATTATTACCACTATATGGTACTAAGGAGTGGAGGGGCTCTCTTGACATTAATTCAGAATTGAAACTATGACACAAAGGTGTGCTTTGTTCGGTTGTCCAATGGCAGTGGTTTATCAGAACTTATTAATGTTAGTATCACAAAAGTTGGTATATAACCGCCCCCCCACTGCTCAATTTGACTGGCTTTAAAACAAATGGAAAAAAAAGTGTGTTTTGTGGAACTATGAATCTGCGAGGGACGGGTAGGGAGTCCCGGACATATGTACAAAATATATCCTTCTTTTAGAGCATTAATGTCTTCATGCTTGCTTCCTGATTGAGATCATCATTGGTAGATCTGATAAGTATATAGAATTTCTTTTCAGTCTTAACAGTGAATAAACATCCAGAAATATCAGGTCATTTCCCTCACCCCCAAGTTTTAGTTAAGTTGGCTAGGGAATATATAAGTATATGTCAGATGTACACTTCTAACATTCTTCCACAGTCTTTTAGCTATCTCTATAATAGTGCTTTTTAGAATTGAATTGAACAACAATTGAACAACTCTTTGGAGGTGAGTTTTCCTCAATTAATCAGAAGCCACTGAATGCTTAAATAAGCTTTAAGTAGAAATAAAGCAAAAGAAATTTAGCTGTAGGATCACACATAATTCAGACATTGCCATTTTTAGCTATTTTAAAATATAGGCCTATTTTCACTCTTATACTAGCATGTTCCCATCAGTTATATAAAGGACATTAATTTGTATGTTAGAAGTGCTATTTTTTGGTCTGAAAAAATTGCACAGCTGGTAGAGTTATTTGCCTTTCACACAGCCAACACAGGTTCAATCCTATATGGTCCCCTCCCAAGCCTGCCAGGAGTAATTTCTGAGGGCAGAGCCAGTAGTAACCCCTCAGTGCATCCAGGGGTGGCCCAAAAAATAAAAAGATGAATGAATAAATAAAAAGAATGTCTATTTTAATGTCAACATTACATTCAGATTACATGGTCCTAAAAATTATTTCCTATTCTACTAACACATGAATCTTTCATCTTTGTTACTTCTTAGTAAAATGACCTAAGAATTTTATGATGTGTTTTTACTAACTTCTGAAAATACTTACTAAAAGACAAAATGACCGTGCCAGAATGACAGCTCAGTAGTAGGGTGTTTTCCTTGCACACACCCAACATAGGACAAACCGTGGTTCAATCCCTGGAATCCCACATGGTCCCCCCTGGATGCCAAAAGTGATTTCTGAGCACAGAGCCAGGAATAATCCCTGAGCACTGCTTGGTGGGCCCCCCAAAAAATGATCCAAAAAAGAACAAAGTTACTGAAAATATTAGTTCTAAATAACCCCAAATAATAAAATCCCTTGAGTATAAATAATTTTCCTAAGTTGTCAAACCGATTAAATAGAACTTGACTGTGTATTGTTCTTTGGCAAAGACATAATATTAATAGTGTTAGTGATTTTATTGAACCCCTACCATGTAATAATATTGTGTGATATACGTATACTCTATTTAATCCTGAAAACAGACCAAGAAAGTGGGCAGTACTCAGGGCTTTTTTCTGGCTCTACACTACAGGATCACTACTGGCAGTGTTATGGGGTCCATAAAAGGTGCCAAAGTCAAACCCTAGTTGGCTGTTTACAAGGCCAGCATGCTACCTGCTTTGCACTATCACTCCAACCCGAAACTATTACTTAATAACTACTGTTTTAAATAGTCAGTATTTTAGAGATAAAGAAACGATTTTGAAAAAAAATAGCATTTCAAAGATTAATAAATGGTTAATAATAAGCACTAGAAGCTGAAATTGAATTCTGGTTTGTCTGATATTTTTTGAAAATTGCCTAAATTTGAAGCTTTTCTCTTACATCACTGTGCTAGTCAAACATCATAAAATATGGTGTGGGGGGGGCATAAAACTTTTTGTTTTATTTATTTCCACAGTATTTTAGGCAATAATTGTCAAGAGCATGCTCTGCAGTAGTGAGCACTGTGGAAGTTTGTTCTTGAGAACACACTGCTGCACTCACAAGCAGATCATACACAATAGCATGAAAAGTATAGATCATTTGCCTTGGGCATTTGAGATCCTGGGAACAGCCTAGATAAAGGGCTGCCCTACATATACACTGAGGGAAAAAAAAAAACTGCCTGACTTCTCCAGGCTGAACCCTGTCCATAGCATACAAAACTTCTTTATCTTACAGGGATTCTTGGAAATGTTTACAATAGTAAATAGAATCTTCACGATTTAAGTGTAAGGTAGCTTTTGCTTTGTTTTGGTTCTTTTGGTAAATTATCACTGTTTACAAAAGTTTTTGAACACAAAGCTGCCATTACACTGTCAAAATGCCAGGAACTCTCTACTATACTCCATAGGATCCTTCCCTTACATGCCCCATTGATCTATTGTCAGCAGTTGATTCTTTGGGGGAATTACCTGGACTGAATTCCTATGTGGATTTTTTTTTTTTTTGGTTTGGTTGGGGGAGCCACATCAACCAGTGCTCAAGAATCACTCCTGATAGAGCTTTGGTGACCATATGTGGTGCTAGAAATACAACCAGGGTTGTCTGTGTGCAAGGTAAGCACCTGATTCACTGTTCGATCTCTCCAGCCCTCAGTTGAGTCCTGCTTCATAATACTTACTAACTTGTATGAGTTTTGGCAATATATTAATGTTTCATTCCTACTTTGTAAAATCTGTGCCTACCTCATATGATTGTTTTAGGAACTTGAAGGTGTTTTCAATATGTTGTTAAGAATTTAAATATATGAGCTCAAATGATAGTACAGTGGGTAGGGTACTTGCCTTGCTTTAAGCCACCTGAATTCGATCCCTGCCATCCTATTTGGACCCCTGAGCCCCACCAGGAGTGATCCCTGAGTGTGGAGCTAGTAGTAGTCCTGGCTTTATAAGAATATAAAGAGAGATAATACAGCATGTCAGGTACTCTCCTTGCATGTGGTTGAACCAGGTTTGATCTCTGGTGCCACATATGGTCTCCAACTTCCTCCTGGAGTGATCCTTGAGCACTACATATGACAATCCCTCCCCCACCAAAAGATTCTTTAAGATGTTTTAATACATTTAATACACATCAAGTGTTTCAGACAGTGTTGACACAGATTGAAATTCAGAAAACACTGCTATAATTTTTCATATTATTATGCAGTACTTAAATGTTCTTACTGTATCTGACTTTTTTCCTTCTGAAGTCTAACTTTTACAAGCCCTTTTTTCAAGAGAGAGAGAGAGATCTGTGACCCAGCTAATTCAACTCTTTTCTTCGCCTTTAAAAAAACAAAAACAAAACAAAAAAACAAAACAAAAACAAAAACTTCTAAAAATGCTTGTGGTTTCATATCCCACACTTCTGTGCTTTTTATCTCCTTTTTTTTCTTTTCTGATCCTTTTCTGTAACCATCTCTGCCCTCTCACAGTTGGAACCCCTCTTGCTCCAAGACTCACTATCATTTCCTTAATACATCCTCACTAGTGGTTGTTTTTGTTTTTTTTCTTAATTTCCTTCAACTGTTTAGGTTTGGGTCTCCATTTCCTGCCTCTCTGTTTTAGTGTAATGGAAATCCCTATATTCACAGTGAGATGCAGCGTCCTCTCAAATATTTGCCAAAACAACATGTCATAGGAGAGAATTTAATAATGCTTAAATTAAAATGCACCTTGGTTTTATTTACTTAAGTATAACCATTTACATAGCTAAATGTTGGTGATTCTGACAAGATTTTGAGTGCTAGAAATGAACAAAATGTAAAAAAAAAATCATAACCATATGGACTTTTAAAATAATTACTCAAGAGTAATATAACAACAGATGATAGTACCAAGGGTGTTATTTGGCTGTGGATTTGGATAAGAAGTTTTATTGAGCAGAATTTTTTAAAACCTAAGTAGAAACAATCAGTGAAAGACTCATGGGTCTTGTGCATGTATGTTACCAGACTTCATTTTCATGTATTTTCCTAAATTGAGTATTTGCTAGCTAGGGTTCCATTTAACTTTCTATTTAAAAAGGTATTTCTTTAAGCAAAATTAATCTGTGGGCAGGATAATTACTGATTGGGCAAGGTATAAATAAAATATTGGGATTGAATATAAGAAATGTCCAGTCAGTGCTAGGTGTGTCCAGGTATAAAAATCTACCAGACTGTGTGCTTAAATATTGTCTGGTTGTGAAAGTGTTGGGTGATATAGGAGTAGTTTTAGAATATCCCCCTTTAATTTCCTTTCACCTGTTTTTTTTTTTTTGGTCTTGGGTTTTGGGGACACACCTAGAAGTTCTCAAGGGTCATTCCAGGCATTCTTGGGGGGCCATTTGGGGATGCCAAAAAATGGCCCTGTTGACCACATGCAAGGCAAACACTCTACCCACTGTGCTCTCACTCCAACCCCCTCCTTTCACCTTCTTGTCCAGTCTGTACACACTTGTAAGGCAGGGACAATAGTAAATTAGTTTTAATATACTGTTATGCCTAGGGAGTGAAGGTGAAGGAAGGCAGAAGGCCTATCTTTCCCATTCCTCTGTGCCACAATCAAAACCTAAAAAAGTGTTTTATGGCATGATACTTTGTGGCATATCTTGAATTCTTTGTTTCCCCACTTGCAGCCTCTGTCAACCTCACATCCTCCTATTTTAATACTTCAGACTAAAAACTATCCTGAAGTGCTTAGGGAATTGGAATTTTTAGGGTTAAGAAGAGATGACAAAAGAAATTATTTAATAACATTGAGAAAATAAAGAGCTATCCTTATACAGACATCCTTAGGGAAGATGGTAACACATCTTTTCTATCCCTTTGCCAAAGATTTTATGGGAGAAGTAAGCCAAGATTATAAAAAGATTTAAGTTTTCCATATGGAAGAGCCAGATTTAAGGCTGGGGGTGGGGGGGTGGCAGAAATAAAAGGACATTTGTAACATTTATGACAGAAAACCCTTGGAATATACAGATGTAAGCTTTTTCCTCCACAACATCTCATTCCTATGACATAAGGAAGGTTCTGGGAAAACTGAATGTACTCAGTGGACTTATAATTGAATGTGGGTGTATGTTTTAAGAATTATCTGTGCACTAAAGAATACATATGGAAATCTTGTCGTAGTATTATCGTCAGTACTCATGAAGTTGTAAAGTTGTTCTTAATGAACTGAAAGACTTAAAATTTCCTTTAGAAATCTTCATTCTTTACTTATTTAGCAGTGTATGTGTAGAATTAACATCCTTATATTTTATTAGATAACCATCAAATAATTTCTAATAATATTTTATTAACTAGAATTGTTACCTAATAATGGATACAAGAAAAACCATATAAATCCATGAGTGCTTTAGTAAGAACTAAGATTTCCTAAATGTATTCATTTGGGGGATGTACCTTTCTTTAAACAAGCAAGGAAAAGGAAATAAATAAAAGTGTGGTGAAGGGATGGGTATTGGAACATTGTATGACTAAAACTCAACCATCACCAACTTTTTTTTCTTTTTTTTTTCTAGAGGGAGAGAGTGGAGAGAGAGAGAGACAGAGACAGAGAGAGACAGAGGGAGTGAGAGGGAGAGGGGGGAGAGGAGGGAGAGGGAGAAGGGAAAGAAGAAAGGAGTAAGAGGGAGAGAGGGAGGAAGAGGGAGGAAAGAGAGGAAAGAAGAGAGAGAGGAGGAGGAGAGGGAGAAGGAGGGAGAGGTAGGGAGAGGGAGAGAGAGAAAAGAGTGACAGGGAGAGGGAGAGAGAGAGAGAGAGGAAGGAAGAGAGGGAGGGAGAAAGAAAGAGGAAGAGAAGAGGATAGGGAGGGGGAGAGAGAGAAAGGAAGGAGAAAGGGAGGTAGAGAGCGAGAGCCCATCACCAACTTTTAACTCTGTATCTCACAGTGATTTAATTTAAAGAATGAAATAAATAAACAGTATGATCCTAAGAAAATAATTCAGTATATGAATCCACTGGGACTGATTAAACAGGCCTTAATGTTATACCTTAATAAAGTAGGTTGATAACTCGGTGGCCTCTAATTTCTACCATACCCCCATTCTCAAGTGGTACAGACTAAAATGTGTTTCTGGCAAGCCAGGTGACTTTATACAGCCTGTTTGAAGGAAGAAAAGAGGCAAAAAGTTCATCTTCATAATCCCATTCCACCTGCCCCATCCCAGTCCAGTTTCTCCTAATACAGCTAACAAAATACACACCTAGTAACTAAGAGATTTCTGTTACCATTACTTTCATTCTGCAAGGGCCAGTCAGTCTCAGCAATCTGTTCCTTGACAATATGGATAAACCAAAGTGAATAACTATTACATGCTGGTAAACCAAAAAATTATATTAGAGTGAGCTTGGATGGTCCAGCCAGGTCACGGAAATTCAGTCTGCCTGAATTACTCTTACCAGCTCATCACTATAACAGTATCACATGTTATCTAGTCTATGAAAATGAATTTTTAGACACACTTTTCCTCTTGACAGAACATTAAAAAAGAGGCTAACAAAGGAATCCCTAAGTAATAGGACTAGTCAAGATGTTCAGTAAATGAAATTTGGGTTAGGTGGAAGAGGAACTGAGACCTACATCAAGGATTACTAATTTAGAAAGTACTTATAAAAATTATGAAAGGAAATTACAACTGTTGACAAATCATTGACAACTTTTAAAAGTTTATTTTTTTTAATTCTATTTAAAATATGCCACAAACTAGAATTGTGTCATAAGGCTTATATCTTTAGTGTAGCACTCTTTGAAATAAATAGAAAGGACAAATGTAAGCAAGAAAGATAATATGAGTTAATGTGGGTTATGATTTTATGCTTATCTAAATAAATCATGGTAATTATAATAAAACAATGTACATATACTGAAAATAATGTCTAGCCAGTCAATTAGTTCTATAGGTTGAAACACATTTTACAGATGGGAGCCTTGGATTCTATTCCCAGCACCATATGGTTTCCTAAGCACCACTATGAGCATCCCACAAGCACTAAGCCAAGAAAACTAGCTCCCAAAAATACCAGGAGTGGCTCAATCCCCAATCTTAAAAAAAAGCTTTCTAAAGTTTTTCATTACATGGGAAAAGCTCTTAATCCTGAGTGATAGCACTTTATATGTCTCATGTGATCCTAATTGTGAGCATATTTAATATGTATATTTAGACACAAAGGGAAATAAACAGAAAGGAAATTAGTCAAAAAGAATTACAGAGATTAGATCTGTGATATGAGTGTGATGGTGATTTTTTTTATCATCATAGTCTATATTTTTCAGACTTAACAAAAATGTTAGTTTTATAATGAGAAAATAAAATCAGCAATAAAATAGAAAATAAGACTCATTTAGCCTTTGTCCTTTTTTTTTTATAAAATAAGGTTCATAGCTTAGAATGGACAAAACATTAAGAGAAAATGTCTTATCAGGACTATGTTTATTTTTAATTAAAAACATGAACAATTTGAACAGCCTTATTTAAGCAGTAAATGAAAAGAAGCTTTGAGAAATTTGGAGTTTGGGGGCCACACTGTTGATACTGAGGGGTTACTCCTGGCTCTATACTCAAGAATCACTCCTGGCAATGTTCAGGGGACCATATGGAATGCTAGGGATAAAACCTGGGCCAGCTAGATGCTAGACAAGCATCCTAGCTGCTATGCTTTCTCTCCAACCCTGACTTGGGGATTTTAAAATCATTCTCTTTTTAACTGGAATGTTCTTCTAGTGAAAACTGTTAAATTGGTGAACTCTATTTCTGACTATTCCTTATAAGCATCTTTTATAATTGTATCTGATATAATTTAGCCTCTCTGGTTTCTTCCTCCTTCCATCAAATACTGTTACAGACCCCATCACCATCGCACCCCTAGTCCCATCAGTCTTTATACCACCTAAAATTAACACCTGGAGACATCTGATCTGTCCTCTATGCACCTCCTAACTCTTTTCATTGACTTACTTCTTCAGCTATGTAAAAGTTTCTCTAGGTGGAGCGTGAAGAGTCAGCTTTCTTTTTCAAAACATCTAAAAACCAGCTGTTGTTATCTACCATATGGAATGGGAGGGAAACTCTTTTTTCTTGATTATTCATGAAGCTTTTCAACATTGAATTTTGATTAGGAAAACTGACTTTCCAGCTTTACCATCAGAGGGTGTTGAAATACTTGTGTGGGGATTTGAATTATCTGAAATTCCAAGGGAGAATACAATAGAATTTTTCAGTAAAAAGAACCTTAAAAATAATCTGATTCAGAATCTTTGTTCTAGGACTGAGGAAATTGAAGCCAGAGAGGTTAAAACCCAAGATTAACAGTCAGTCAGTAACTAGTCTTCTAAGGTCTCATTGTAATCTTTTAAAAACATTATCCTCAAAATAAGTTCCTAAGCTTTGACACATGGTTTGGGGCATACTAACATATATACCCTTCTGAACAGAATGCAGGAGCTGCACAATTTCAGGTGAGTTGAGTTGCCCTAGTTCCAGAATATGTGTGACAAGGTCCTCCCTACAGTTTGAGAAAACATGGACCCACCATGTTGGGATTTTCCTCTTTTCTCTTCAGAAAATTCCTATTTGTCCTCAGTCTAATTCTTTTCAGCTTAGTTATTTTTTATTTTAACCTCAGATTTTCATCTAAAAAAATGCTTTCTGTCATTATTTTTTTTCTAGAAAGATGCTTGGGTATTTATCAATCAAAACTCCAGTTGCTGAAGTTATATAAATTTAATTTTAAGTTACTTAGGAGAAAAATCATTTAAGAAAGAATAACTCATTTTACTATATGTTCTTGAAAGCATAATTGAAGAATTTCTGTAGAAGTTGAGAGAATAGTCTGTCCTTCTGGCCAGGAAAATGAAGATATCACAACAGCTGCAAGGTATTGGTTACACTGTTGGAATTCATCTTGATATAGTGGATTTTTTTTCACTCTTGCCCCAGAGGGGTTTTCTCTTCCTTTTTTCTTTTTAGAGAAGGAAGTATCTTTTGATAATATGCATAACTTTTCCTTCCAAACTCAAACTTTTGTGAGTCTGAGGGTTGTATCTTTTTATATAATCTCAAAACTAAGATTCTTAATCTATTTTAAAAATATTTGTTGCAGTTGCAAGCTTAAATCATAGCTCATACATTGAACAATAATTAAAAGCCAGTAAACGTTAGGAAATAATATAACTGGCAAGCTTATGAATTAACAACTATTTATAGTTGTTTTCTAATTTATGAGGCATTGTTTGTTATTAATAGAATGGATAACAAACTTAGTTTCAGAAATACAATCATTCCCTTATTGACACATTAGTATATAAGCTCTGATTTGTGTATATGGCATATTTTGCAATGTAAATAAAAAACATTTTTAGATAGTAGCCATAAATTTTGAAAGTGGAGAAATGTTTATGTTCCTTAAGAAATTAATGAGATCTTTACTGAATTCATCTCAATTACGATCCCAAAATTACTTTTAAAAAACTCACCCTCCAGCTAAATTTTTGTACAGCTTCTTTACAATGTTATGTAAGGTATCACTGACTTTGCTCCATTAGACACTACTAGGATTGTTCATTTGTTTTGTAAGTGAAATTTTATTGAAGAATAGCATACATACAGATGAGATCAAACTTCATTAAGTGAGCAACTCAATGAAATTTCAAAAAGTTATCATTCTTGAGCCATGTGTTCCCAAGATCCATACCAGGATTACTCTGAAAAGAGCAACTAACTAGCCTGACTACAAACTCTTAGAATAATGTGTCATATTTTTATTTATATCAAGATGAATAAATTAGAAAACTCCTTGGTGGAGAATTGTCAAATTAAAAGAAAGTAAGTACAAAAGAGACCAGTGTTATGAATGGGAAAGCAATGTAGCTGTACATCCCACAAAATAATGTAATAAGAGAATATCTTAAAATCTTAAATATCATGGTATGGTACTAAATATCAAATAAAAGAATAGGCTGGGAATGGGATAATGCCTGATTATGTTCAGAGCTTTCTCATGTGTCTGTGCTCAGGGATCACTCCTGGCACGACCCTGGGGACCCTACGGATTATTAGAGATTGAACCTAGGTCAGCTGCATGCAAGGCAAGCATCTTACCTGCTGTACTACTATCTCTCCCACCCCAAAAGAATAGTCTTAAATTATGATAAAATAACATTTTCAAGGAGACTACTCTAAAATAGCACCAGTTTAAAGCAGGTAATGCTTAAGTATGTGCTCTGATGAATAAGATAGAATCTGGAGATGCAGGATAGAATATCTAAAATATCGGGGATACAATCCAAAATTAGTGTGGTAAGCCCTCAGCTCTTCTTTATTCGTGTAAGCATGTGTTTCTCTGATGCTTTCCTTTTCTCTCTGACCCCCATTTTATAAGTATTACTCCTCTTGATTCTATCATATGTAGCACTTACGATATCTTCATTTTTTAAATGTTTCTACTACTTTACCTTTGAGTTTACTGATTCAGTTGTAAGCTTCCTTCATTCTACTGTTAAGCCTATCTAGATTGTAAATTTTGCATCATCTTTATGGTCTGTTTGTATTTCTCTTCAATTTTTTTTTTTTATATTTTGTCTTTATTTTGTGGTAGTATTACATTGATCACCTTATACTGTTGCTCTGAAGGCTTCTCCAGGTAGCCCAAAGGCTCTCTTACATTAAGAGTTCTTTCCAGGTTGTGGCTGAATTTGTCTTTCTCACCATTATGTCTGGTTGCTCTCTGAGGGCCTGCCCAGTGCTCATGTCCTATGTTTGAGAGAAACTTTGTAAAACCAAGAAGTCTTTCACTCTACTTGTGGATTTGTGTGTGTGTGTGTGTGTGTGTGTGTGTGTGTGTGTTCTGTGTCATTTGTTTTATTCTGTACCACCTTTCCATATCCTCTGTTAATAGATGGACTTTGCGTCTGTTAACACTTTTTCCCTCTTTACAAAGACCATACAGTAACTATCACTGCATGTGCATTTTGTGAACACTTTCATTTTAAATAAATCTTTCTGCTCTGTTCATTTCATTTTCCATGGGGACTATGTCATTGTCTTCATCCATATGCTGTTTGTTTGTTTGTTTGTTTGGGGGCCATACCCAGAAGCACTCCAGGGTTATTCCTGGCTCTGTGCTCAGAAATCACTACCTGGCAGGCTCAGGAGACCATATGGGACGCCAAGAATCAAACCCTGGTTCATCCCAGGTAGGCCACACGCAAGGCAAAATGCCCTACTGCTGTGCTATCACTCCATCCTCCATATGCTCTTTTTTTATTATTATTATTATAAACTAAAAGCCCAGGATCAGTTCAGGAAATTTGCATGTAACCCATGGTTGTTCATTGACACCCTCTGTGATCTGACACTTTTTTTCTCTTTTATTAAGAGAGGTGTTAGACAGGAAGAACGTTAGGGTTCCATGTATCTCTAACAATCTCTTAGATTTTATATGTAAGTCATAAAGATTCATGGTACTTCTGAGTTGTTCCACAGTAGTTTCTGCATTATTTCTAAATTGATGTGTGAATGTCATTTTAAAATAAAATTGTAATTGTGGTGGTGATAGTTGTGCAAGAAGAGGGGGAAGTGTTAACATTTTCTTTTTTTTTTTTCTTAAGACACTGTGATTTACACTATGTTAGGATTTCATCCATAGTGTCCCAACATTACACCCTCCACTACATCAACCTAAATCAACCTAAATCACCCCTCACTATGTCTCCCCACCATGGTTAGGTCTTTTTGTTTTTGTCAGCCAGTTCTTTATTGCCTTTTTTGGTTTTTTGGGTCACACCTGGCAGCACTGAGGGGTTACTCCTGGCTCTATGCTCAGAAATCACTGCTGGCAGGCTCAGGGGATCATATAGGATGCTGGAATTCAAACCACCATCCTTCTGCATGTAAGGCAAACGCCTTACCTCAATGCTATCTCTCCAGCCCCTTTTGCCTTTTTTTTTTAATATCTAACATGTGAGATCGGTCATTCTGCATCTGTCCCTCTCCTTCTGACTACATTGAAACTTCTAAATAGTTTCCTGAAACTTGCTATTCATACCAGCTCATTTTCTATCCATTTATTACAATATTACTACTATCCATTTCTTACAGATCTCCAGAACATAAAGGACTTGCTTAAGCTCACCCAAATGATGAACATCAGATTTCAAACTGCCTAATATCTTTTCATTACCAAATTTACTATTTTCTATTTTTTTTTTGTTTGTTTGGGAGCTACACCCAGCAACACTTAGGGGTCACTACTGGCTCTGCACTCAGGAATTACTTCTGGCAGTACTTGGGGGATCAGATGGGATTCCAGGGATCAAGCTCAGATTGACTGCATGCAAAGCAAACACCCTACCTACTATAATACCTCTGCAGCCCCATAAACGCATTATTTTTAAGAACTCCGCTTTATATATGAATTCTAAAGTATATACTGATTTTTTAATATTAAAATGCTTGATATATAGTAGCTTTTCTTTAAAAACATGTTTTATATACTGATTTTTTAATATTAAAATGCTTGATATATAGTAGCTTTTCTTTAAAAACATGTTTTCTACTTGCAACCTTTTCCTTCCTTCTCCCAATTTATATTCTATATAGTAATTTGGACTCTTTGTATATAACAATCTCAGCAAGTGAAATGACCAATATTTTTGAATCTATACTCTTGAGTGTGCAAGAAATGCATTGCACAAGTGGTTATGGTTATTGTTATATCTCAAATCACTTGACAGATCATAAATATTTAGCTCTGGAGCATGAAAGATGAATTAAAGAACAAGCTTAGCTTGTCTGCAGAATAACTTTCATCTTCACATAAAGCCCAAATGTGCCAATGATGATTAATATAATTAATTCATGATGAAGAATGATTGTGCTCTTGCTGGAAACATTGAAAGAATGTTCATTGAAATACAGATTCTTCTCAGATATTCTCTTATTACCTTTTCATTTTCTTCTTTCACTGGCATTAACTGAAGTTATACTTACAGAATACTCTTTTACAAAAAGGCGGAATAAATACATCCTGGACTTACTAAGACTAAAATTGTTACTCTTATGTATTTTATGACTTAAATTTGGTTAATGCTTATAGAAGAAAACATATATCTTTATAACCGCCTCCCATAGTTTTAGTTTTCTGGAACATGAGAAAGAGCTCTTTAGGATTTGTGAAGTCTAGTACAGCATTTTTTTAAAGTTGTTTAAGATTGTAAAGTTATGATATTAACTCAACATCAACTGCATTCTATATTTTAGTATTTATATTTGTTTTAGTATTTATATTTGTCCTATATATTAGCCAACCCTTAGTTCCCCTCTGCCCAAACAATATTAAAAGAGAAATAACAAAATGTACTATTTTTATCTTTTGGGGTATAAAGTAAAGCACCCAGTGGTGCTTTGAGCTACAGCCAGCTCAGAAGTCACTTCCATCCAGCTGAGTTCGTATTCCTGGAAGTGCTTGAGGGACCATGTTGTGGCAGGATTCAAACCCACATGCAAAATACAGCTCTAGCTCTTGATTAACTCCCTCGCCTGTCTGCTTTTAATAAAATTTCCCTAGCCTCTGTGTTTGACCCAGCTCCCATTATTTCTCTACTCTGTCCCCCTTCCAGCTGTCCTCTCTCCTTCCAGAACTTTGCTGTCTCATTAGTTGTTGCTTTACCCAATATATGGGCACATACCACAGTTCACTGGTCATTCACTGGAGCCAGATCTCTCAACTACAATTACAGTTTTAAAGTGTAAAATGCCAGGAGCAATCTATTACTAATTATGAGCTCTTGAACTTAAAAATGCTTTCCTTTTTTTGAAAGCCTAGCTGAGCTTTGCTCTGCAGTAATGTGTCACCCACTTGCATGCAGAAATGTTTTCTTGAGTGGGTGAGAGTTCAGCTAGTCCTCTAGGCTTTATTTAAGACCAAGTTTATCTGTGTCACAGTGGGGGGGGGGTTGTTGCTAAGCCCCAAAATGGCATCTTGTAGGGGTTTTTTGTTTTGGGGGGGGTTTGTTTGTTTTTGCATAAAGAAACTTTTTTTTGCCCAGAAACTTTCCAAAGAACTTGCAGATGTTACCACCTGAGAGGATTAGAGTGTATCTGGGTTTTGACATGTGTTTCCATTATATGATATTAAAAGGTGAATGAGTTCTGTAACAATATTTTTTTCTCTTTCTAGTAGAGGTTATATTTGGAGGATGGGGTGTTGTTTATTAGAAGTGGAGTTACACTTGGCTGTGCTCAGACTTACTCCTAGCTCTGCACTCATGAATCACTCATGGGGTGCCGGGATAGATTAACATCCTACCTGCTTGCATACTGTGCTATTCCTTCATCCCCCTGCCATTTGTTTCACTAATTATTTATCAAGACAAAAGTCAAAGTAAAAACACTCATACTGCAGGTTTTATCAGATAATAGAAAGTAGCAAAAAAAAAAAAAAAAAAGAAAGAAAGAAAGCATTTACAAATTATCTCTCTCATGTTTAGTATTTAGAGATACATAAGTGAGCAACAAATGGCCGAAGGCAACAGGACTTGGTTCATAGAACTGAGTTCTTTAGTGTGTGTGTGTGTGTGTGTGTGTGTGTGTGTGTGTGTGTGTGTGTGTGTGTGTGTGTTGGGGAAGGGGTTGCATTGAACCAGAGAGGCCTTTGGGTGCTTGGTAAAGGGAAATCAGTACTCTTCTGGTAAGTTTGGTGTTGGAATGATGTATACATGACAACATCATTAAACATTTTGTAAATCAAGTACCTCAATAAGGAGAGAGAGAAAAGAGAGAGAGTTTTACAAACAGAGAAAGACAACTTGCAATAGGTGGAAGAGTGTGGCCTGTTCTCTCAGCTCCTTTCAAGGATATTTTCTAGTACAAGATCATAAAGGCAGAATTAGACATGGCAAGACTGTAAATCTAACAGGTTTCATGTTTTACCTGTCATTGTGGTTTGGATGTTTCAAACATCTGTTTGTGGTATTCATTAGTATAAAAACTTCAAAGCTATCTGATGTTTTCCCAGAAGGCATCTTTGTGGTAATCTGAGTTTTCCTTTTTCAAGTGATGTTGACATTCTCTTTTTATTGTCTCAAATTTAACATTAAATGAGGTATTAACTCAAGCTGAAAGAAAGTAAAGAATCTATAGTTGTTTCTGTCTCTAGGGCATACACTAGTCATAGAGGCATGATTTTCTTGTTTGTTTTTTAAAAAAAAATAGTGGGGGGAAGTAGGAAAGAGAATATTTAATTTATATTTGTTACAACCCCCCTAAAAAGGTAATTTTACATTTATATAGTTATTTTGGATTTTGGGGGGTTTTTTGGGTTTTTTGCTTAGTATAATCTGACAACTGTAGCACTTTAGGTCTTTTTGTTCTTGTGGATATTCAAGAGGATATGTAACTTGAAAACTGGGAGTAAACAATTAAGCTTTTGTGTAAAGCCATTTATTTCTTTGTACAAGACCTTATTCCTTTTCTCTCCAAACAACTTTTCTCTCATCACAGTTACTTTCATCCTGATGCTCAAATAGAATATCCCTTAAATATCAAAAGATGTTTGTGTCAAAGGATGGGCCATGTTTAAAGGCCTAAAAACCATTATTTTCAGTGAATTCACTAGATGACATGTAAATTATTTCCCAATAAAATTATAATATTGAAAATACTAGAAATTTTATTTGAAAATATTATGGAGTTTTTTTCCCATGGTATTCCTACCCCACTTCAAACTAAATATTTTTCATATCTTCCTCAGTACCAGTATTTTGTTGAAAACCCAGTTTATATAAAGTATAATTCCAAGACCTTCACCAGTTCAGTAGAATTGCCATATGCTTCCTGGGCTCTGTTTGCTCATGGGGAGGACACTCAGTGGTCCAGGCAAGATCCTGTTTGAGGCTGATAAGCTGTACTTCACACCTTACCTTCACACCTACCCACTCCAATCTTTTGCCATGTGTGCTTACCAAACTTTATGCATGCCAGCTGGGCTTGTTTTTGTAATTATGTCATTTAATGAAAGGGTTTTGAATAAATATTTATATATAGGTTATTAAAGAAAGAGTTGCTCTTGAAGAAAGATCATTTTAGGCTCCCCATGTCTTTTCAAAGGACTATAAAAATGTAAATGTAGTTGCTATGAAAAATAATTGCTGTTGACTTTAAGCTGGAGAGAAACTGTTACAAAATATTTCAGGGAAAATCAAAATTTTAGTTGTATATTGTAGTTAGTTTATGCAGGGTGCTCGCAGTATACTAAGCTCTCCAGTGGTGGAAATCACAGGCAATGCAATATGGTATGGCTTATGTGAGAATGAATCCGGACTAACCATACATTTAGATTACGATTAAATAGTAAAGGAATGTAATGGTGGTGTTTTAGAAATGTTCATTTTCATAAATCTCACCAATTAACTCCAAATGAATGGTTCCTACGTCATTCTAGAAGAGTGCCACTGCTATGGGATTTAAATGCATAAAGAACATTCTACCAGAATTTCCATCTTCCAGTAATTTATCAAAATCACCAACAAAAAATAAAAATAGAAATGAAGAGAGTTTCTTTTGTTCTGTATATTTTCTAGACTAGTGTTGTTCAACCTTTCACACCTGGGGACCAGCATTTGTCCTGCATTTCAGTCCACAGACTAATTTTTAAAAGACGAAAACAGGGGCCAGAGAGATAGCACAGTGGTAGTGTTCACCTTGCATGCAGCTCACATGGTTCAATTCCTGGCATCCCATATGGTCCCCCAGCCTTCCAGCGGCGATTTCTGATTGCAGAGCCAGGAGTGACCCTGAGCACCACCAGGTGTGGCCCTCAAGCCAATTAACGAATAAATAAGTAAATAAATAAAGTTGAAAAAAATAAATAAAAGACACAAACCAAAACTTATTAACTGTAGTAAAAGGGTGAAGGAGCTTAGGATTTACAGATGAGAGTGAACTAAATTTAAAGCTGTATGTGTATATATAATAAAGAGAAATGAACAAACAGAAAATTAAAATAAGTTTACCTCTGTTCCTAATATTCTGACTATCTGTTGACTGCTGATTTCATAGCTTTAAGCCAAAAATCAAAAACTGTACATGCATTTATTAATTCAACAAATACTGATCTGACATCTCCAAAGGACCACGCATTATTCCAAGCTATGGAGATTTGAACATGAATATGATGGGATCTTCCTTTAGTTTCTAATTTTTAGCTTATAAAATAAATTCTGTTTACTAAAAACATATGAAAATAATACATTTTGATATTCTTTAGTCATTCGAATAGTCAGTCTCATGTTTATCCTTTCAACAGTAAATACTTATAGTTTGTACTTACTAGAAGTTCTGGCAATAAATTCTATCTCTTTCAACAAAAAGTATACTTCTTTTCCTGTATAAGAAATTGATATTTGGGGCCGGAGAGATAGCATGGAAGTAGGGCATTTGCCTTGCATGCAGAAGGACAGTGGTTCAGATCCCAACATCCCATATGGTCTCCCAAGCCAGCAAGGAGTGATATCTGAGCGTAGTCAGGAGTAACCCTTGAACACTGCCGGATGTGACCCAAAAAACAAAAAAATAAAATAAAATAAATTGATGTCTGATTATCTCTGCATTACTTTAGCCTCATGGTTTTATAGACAAAATAAAACAGAATAGGGAGCAGCAAATTAAGTAACAATAGACATAAATTTTCACTACATATTTTACTCCCAAAACCTTGAATGATCAAAGGCAAATAAATTCAAGTCCATTTCTGAACATGGAATCAGGATGGAATTGGACAATAATTATTTGAGATGCTCCATCCCCTGAGTTTAATGTTTTTTAAATAGGTTGATAATTTTTTATGGGGACATTTAGCTAAAATATGACATTTGGAACTCTGCATCTTACATATAACCAGATTAATACAAAGTACTTTGTATAATGTGAGCTTCATGAAGTTCAGGACCTTTTTGTCTCATTTATGGTTATTACAGAAGATTTAATTTTTCTTTTCTATTGCAGTGGAAACATCTCTGTTCTTGACCCTTCACATATATTTTGTTTTCTTTTGTATTTTTTTTTTCAAATAATGTTGGCCTACACACACACACTCAACTCACTATTCCCCTTTGGTATCCTCAACTTTGAAATCAAGGGTTTTTTCACTGGCCATTGTCTATATCTTTGCTTTGTTTCTTTATAAGCCCTATAGATCATTTGTTATTTATTCTTCTCCCTCTGACTTATTATCAATTAGCAAGATACCCTCCACTCCAGTTTCATACATGTTGTAGCAAATGGCAAAATTTCACCTTTTCTAGTGGCTAAATACATCCCATTGGTGTATGTATTTACCACAAATTCTTTATCTACACATCTGAATTTAGGTCCTTGGGTTATTCTCAGATCTTGGCTATTGTAAATAGCACTGCCATGAGTATATAGCTTTTCAAATTAGTGTTTTATATTCTTGGGCTAGATACCAACATGTGAAATTGCTTAGCTCAGATGGTAGTACTATTTTTAACTTTTTTGAGAAATCTCTTTATTACTTTCTATAGAGGCTGAACAAGGTGCTTATGGGGATGGGGAAAACAGGAACCACGTTTGGAGTTGGTTTAAATGGGGTGTCATTTGTGAGCCTTAGAAATGTAAATAGAGAGGGGAAATAAGAAATGAATCAGCATCTCCTAGAAATCCCAATTGTTAAGAGTAAGAATAGTTCAAAGTAGATTTGAAGAAAGATTAGGGCCAGAGAAAGAAAGAGTCCAGGGAATGAAGGCACTTGCCTTGCACACAGTAAACCCCAGCAATGCATTATCCTCTGAGCTCTGTGGAGTGTAGCCCCAAAGCAAACAAATAGAAAGAGAACAAATAAATTGAAGAAGATATAATATTTTTATATTTTGTTTGGTTTTCTAAGAGTATGGTACACCTGGTAGAAAATTTCAGTATTGGCCCGGAGAGATAGCACAGCGGCGTTTGCCTGGCAAGCAGCCGATCCAGGACCAAAGGTGGTTGGTTCGAATTCCGGTGTCCCATATGGTCCCCTGTGCCTGCCAGGAGCTATTTCTGAGCAGACAGCCAGGAGTAACCCCTGAGCACTCCCGGGTGTGGCCCAAAAACCAAAAAAAAAAAAAAAAAAAAGAAAATTTTAGTATTGGCTAGAGTACATATCTAAAATACTAATTTATGTACTCAGCAAATATTTAAGGGTGTTCTTTATTGTAATGTAATAGTGAGGAAACTTTCTGATCCCATAACCTCATTACAAATTTCAAAACAATTTTAAGATCCCACTGTGCTTTTTGTTTATGTTATTTATAATATGTGCTGTATTAAAGTTAGAACAGAAATTTTCAGTATTTGTAAAGTCATTTATAAGTGATTATATCAGTCCTATATGCTAATTTAAATAATTCTTTGCATGAAAAAATTTTAATGCTATGTGAGATGAGTAGCATTCACTTTTTTCCCAAGGCTCTGACATGTGATTTAATCAAATAACAGTAGTCTCCTATCTGCTTTTGCCACCAATTTGTTGCAATAGATTATTTGACTGAAATACATGTAATTATAAAGAAAATCAAGACTTACAAGGGCCAGAGCAGGAGTACTACCGGTATAGATAGCACTTTCCTTGCACACACCTGAGTTTGAACCGAGCAGCACAGATGGAGTTGTTGATGAGCACAGATCCAGAAGTCCTGAGCACCTTAAGTTGTACAACACTCCTTGTCAAATAAACAGACTTACACAGTTGCATAGTTGGTCGAGATTGCCTTACAGAGTTTATGAAGAGTCTCAGGAACTGCCATGATCCTCAGACCACACTGAGAAAGACTCACAGTATTTTGGAATATGAAATATGAGGACTTAGGTTTAACTTGGTCACTAATTACTCATCAAGTGCGTACCTTATGTCAGTAAGTAAAGGGAGGAACTTGACCCAGGAGGAGTAGAGTTTGGACTTTCTATATCGGAGTGGTTGTGAAGGATGAGAAGAAAAAATGCAAGGGACTAATAACAGAGTGGGGATATACTGATTAAAATACAAACCAATATATGTCAAAAATGGCTTTGAGGCTTAGAAATTAAAAAAATTGAAAGCTAAACCAGTAACTTCACATCTTGAAAGCATAGATTGTTCCTGGCACTAGAAGATACTGTTGTCCTGTGTTTTGTTTTTTTTAAGTGTCAGGTTAGTTAAGAAGGCTCAGGTGGTAGGAGCCAGAACAATAGCACAGTGGTCAGCATTTACCTCGCACGTGGCTGCCCAGGACTGGGTCATCCCATATGGTCCCCCAAGTCAGGAGCGATTTCTGAGCACATAGCCAGGAGTAACCCCTGAGCATCACCGGGTGTGGCCCAAAAACTAAAAAAAAAATAAAAAGAAGAAGAAGAAGGTCAGGTAGGAGACACAGATGTGCTTGTGAGAGCACTGAGTGAATATGTAGTGGCAGTGTGTGAGGCTTGGAAAATACCATCACATCTCCTCACACTCTCTCTGGCATATGAGATAGTTTGCATTCATTATTAAATCCTAGAATATTTAAGTCTCTCAATTTGACTGTCTTTTTTTACCTTGCCAAGATCCATTTATTAAGAGAGCATGTAAATAAAATATCATTTATAAATATAAGCATTTGTTAATAATGCCATGCCTTGTTTCTGACTGTTTTCCCTTGACTTTTTTTCAGACCTTCCAGACCTTTCAAGTTACCAAAAAGGTAAAGTAATCTGGATTGTTGTCCTGTTTAGTAATAAAGCTTCTTGAATGTTTTTCCCTTTCTCATTTTTCCATATTCTGCTTTTTCTGCCTTCCTCATTCATAAAAGAAAGAATTGATTTCTCAAGTTGGCTGTTTGAGGAATCTCCTAAAGTGATTTTAATCTCAAGATAGATTTTTTTCAGCCTTTAAGCTCTATTCATGTTCAAGTATTTATACTTAATGTAGCTATTGTGTATTCCTTCCTGTAATGGGTCAATTTTCAGTATCTTTATTTGTTTAAGAGAATACACTGATTTGAGTTCAAAGCACTAGATTTCAGATACACTATTTCTGGGGGCGGGTTTCCCTTAAGGTTTTGTTGTAATATTAAAATGAAGCATTTTTTATGTGGAAATTTTAGTTTTATCTCTTCAGTGAAGTTTTACATGGAGACGAAATTGGGGGGAAAAGTGTGTTTGTTTTAGTAGATGTCCTGTATATTTTGGTGTTAGACATATTATTACACTTGAAAGATTTTAAATGACCTTTGAAATTTGCTTAAAAAGCTCAACTACTAATAATTTTGAGACCTTCCTCAGGAGAAATTATCTTTTCTGGGATAAAATTACTACATAAATGTTAATAAAACCCCTTCCTTTAATTATTTTTAATTATGTATAATTAAATATACAGAATACAAAATGTTCCAGTTTTGACCATTTTGGAATGAACAGCTCTGTTGAAGTAATTACATTCATGTTATGCAACCTACAGAACCTTTTCATCTAACAAAACTGAAACTCCATCCCTATTAAATAATTTCTAATTACTAATAGCTGCCATCACGTACCCTCCCCCCATTAGTGCTCCTGGCAAGCACTTAATAAATTTGTTTACTCTGATGCCATATATGAATGAACTTAGAGTTTTCAGGATTTTGTTACTGACTTTATTACCCTTTTAACCCCAGGCTTCACAAATGTTGTAGATTATGTCAGGATTTCCTTCTGATATTACATTGTATACTAATATCACATTTTGTTCATTAATTTTATCCCCAGAAATAAAGGGGTAAAAGAAAAAAGAAGAGGTGTTCCAATAAGTCCTAGTAAGAAAGTGTATGTCCATTTTTACAAGAAACAGTAGAACCTTCTAAATTAACTGAACCTTTTGCATTTTAGAAGGATTCATTTGTATTTTTTCTGTTTCTTTTCAGTATATAAATAAATTAATACAATTCTAAAGAAGCCTTTCCCATTATAGCTTTGTTATATGCACCAAAAAAGTCATCAGTACTCCTCTAAAAACATTTTTGGGCTGGAGAGATAGTAGAGCTGGTCAGGTCTTGTCTTGCACATGGCCATTCCATATTTGATCCCCAGCATCCCATATGTTCCCCCAATACCACCAAGAATAATACTTATGCATTGCCATGTATGGCTCAAAAAAATTTGTTAACGTATTTTTTACTGTAGGTATTTTTTTAGATATTTAGATATTTTGTAGGTATTTTTGGTACTTGTCTGATTTCCTGTATTAGATCCTTTAAGTTATTTGAAGGTAGTCTCCATATATGCCTTTTTTTATACTTTATGAGAAAACTAGGCCAGAGAAATTGTACAGCTAGCTAAGAAGCTAACTGGTTAACTCATGGCTAAATCTGGTTCAATACTGTTCTTATATATGTTCTCCCAAGCACTGCTAGGAATGACCCCCTTAGCACAGAGCCAGGGATAAACTCTAAATACTGCCAGATGTGGCCTGAAAGCCAAGAGAGAGTTCTGGCTCTTTTTTCATTAATGAAAGAAGTGAAATTACTTAAGTTTCAATTATACCTTCTACTTAATTAAAAGCTAATGCCCCTAGAAACATTATAATCAACAATATTTTGATATGTTTGCCCTTTAAGGGAAAACAAGGGAATTAAAAAAAAAAAAACATTATGAAGGGAAAAAGAAAGGAATAAAATGAAGAAGAGATGCTTAGCGAGGTAAAGCATCAAATAGGGAGTGCTCAGGCAAGGAAGATTAAAATCCAGACTAGACAGTGTGCTGTTTCAGAAGAATCCTGAGACTTAAAACCAGGCCTCAAAGGGGTTAAGGATGGGATTATTGGTCAGGGAAAAATGACCACTAATTGCCCTTCCCTTTCTGGAGCCTCTGGAGGGGAAAGAAAAAAGAGAAGGTTTGTAGAAAGAGGGAGCAAAGCTCCCAGGGGGAAATAAAATGAAACCCTTGTACTCTAAGGAAGTAACTTTCACTAGTGGAGAGTTTTCTTGTAATACAAATAGATCACTTAAAACATATATTTTCACTCCAGTATATTAGCCCTGCTAGCCTCAGATAATTGAGCAATTACTATCTTTTTCATAGCCAACCTGATAATGTGACTGAGATATTCTGAGTATTTTGAGGGACTTCCTGAAGTCCCCAGCGGACACTCATGAAAATAGTAACTTGGACCAGTATGCCAGGCAGCTTTCCCACTAATGAGAGTAACCATTCACCCATAAACATATATCCCCACTAATGAGAGCCACCATTCACCCACAAATTCATCTGAGTCATCTCATCCTTCTGATCTGCATGCTATTTCAGTCTTAACCTCTTGAGAATCTGATGGGAACTTTTTTTTTCCAGGAGCAGGGGACGCAAGAGTCTTTGGGGTCATACCCATCTCTTTTTAGGGTTTACTCCTGGCTCTCCACTCAGGGATCACTACTATTGTGCTCAGGGGTCCAAGTAGGATACTGGGGACCAAACCCAGGTCCATAACATGCCAGGCAATCATCCTACCTACAGTAGAATCATTCTGGCCTTGTTGATGAGAAATCTTATTTAGCTGTACCCTAGCTAGAGCAAAGGACCCTAACATAGACAGCTAGTGCAACTGCCTTAGAACCTCAGAGAAAACCTGATCCTTCACTGGAAAAATGACCACCTGCTGTAGCCCAAGTATTAGAGAGATGGTGTATAATTAAAAAATGGTGGTGGTGGTGGTGGTGGTGGTGGTATTGAAGATTTCCAAAATTCAGGCAAATAGATGCAAGTCGGGTATTGTATAATATGTGGGAGAACACAGTCAAATAAGTTAATTTTTTTTAACTTTCATCTCCTGTACCATGCGCTTGAGTTCATTTTTAAAGAAAATAACATGCAAATACTTTATATGTGCATGTATATGTGTATATTTATATATGTAAGTATGTATGTATGTATCTTAAACCAGATTCAATAGGAATGAAATGAATTGGTGGGAGATTTTTGGACCATTTTTTTATTTCCTTTACTTCTCCAATTTTTCTGCTTTATTAGATTTCTTTTCTCTTTTAATCCCACCCCCTTTATTAGATTTTTATTTCTATATTGTAACCATTGTATAGATTTTATACTGAATATGAAGTTTGGGTTATATGAAATATGAAACTTGGGTTTCCCTTATGGTGCCCACAGCTGTAGAATATCTTAGCATAGGTAGCAAGCAGGAAAGGCAAAAAAGACTCAGCAATTTTGTGGTCTATAGGAGAAGCCCTTCTCTGAGTAACATTTTACTCAGAGAATAGTGCTTTCTGCACTCAGGATGGTGATTCCGTTTCTTAAGTGTGAACAGTTGTTGCTTGGAAAGGTTAGCATTTGAAACATCTGCTGTGTGAGGAAGTGGAATTGTAATGCATTAAGGTTAAGTGTGTTTGGAAGAAACGTGCTGAAATCACTAATACCATAAAGTTTCCATATGTAGTCACTGCACATAGATGGCATATAGTAGGGCTGTAAAATCAAAGCCAAATGTGTTCAAAGTCAAGAAAAGCAATTATTGAATGAAGTTTTTTAGCTTGCCATGCATGTGCGTGCAGATTTTTCAAGAACACAAAACAAAAAGTCATTATATGGGTAAATTAAAACACAGTATGAAAGTGAAGCAATTTGGGGCCCGTGGCCTTCTATTGATAACATGTTTGTAGGTAAAAATGTATTACTTCTGGTCCATTTGAAAGAAAATTGATCCATTTAAAATAAAGCATAATGAGTGATTATATAAGCCTGGGGCTACTTTCATTTCAGTTGATATTTTAAAGGCCTAAAATGTAAAGAACTCTTTAAGTCTGAAGTAGTGAACAGAAAGTCTCAAATGTGCTATTGACAAAGGATTTTACTACTTCAAAATAGTTGCTTTCATCTAAGTTTGCATTTGGTGGAGGAGGAAGTAAAGTACAGAGAATATAAGCCCTGGGTGTGTTCTAGAAATGTGAAACTTTCTGACCACTTGGAATTTACCTTTGAACAGCCACAATCAGCATGTTGTGATTTGTATGTTTTTATTGCATCCAGAGTAGTTCTTAAAAACTTATTCCTTTTCACCTAACATAACTTTTCCTTAATACATTTTAATCCAAAATTTGCAATCAGTATTAAACTTGAAGTCCTATAGATCTGGGTGATTTTACCCAAAAATAAATTAACTTCTAATATGATTTAAGACTTTGTTAATTGTGAATTTGGGAGGCATATGTCTGGGGTATTCCCCTTATTCATAATGTCTTTTGGTTTTCTTGTATTTTAAGCAAGAAATGATCTCTCTCACTCTCTTTTTCTCTCATACTTTCTCCCTCTCTCTCCCTTCCTTTCTCACTCCCTCCATCAGTCCTTCTCTCCCTACCATATCTAGTGGTGCTCAGAGATCACTCCTCTTGGTGCTCAGGGGTCCATATCTGTGTAGTACTGGCACTGGTCAGGCATGTGCAAAGCAAATACCCTAACAGCTGTAGTATCTCTCCAGCCTCCTCCCAAGATTACTTTTAAAAGGATAATGAAAAATGCCTGTTATGCAAGTGCTTCCTTCAAGCATGTAATTTTATATTTTAATTTCCTTGTTAACATTTAATATGGAATTAATATCTTGACAAAATAAAATCTGTGATTTGAGAGATCAGAATATATAAGCATCTGTATTGTAGCGTGTTTTCAAAACAGCTTTTAAAACTATCAGTTTTATTAAAATTTCTTTCATGATTTTGAAGAAATAATTCTCAAAAGCTTAAATGGGAAACCATTTTTCAGATATACTAGAAACAATCATACCAGCAACCATTTGAGAGAATTTGGCAAATAAGACTATTAGAAGTCTGTGGATAATTATCTGCAAGCTGTGTGTTTCCCTTTTTACTGATAAAATTTTTTAAAATGTGACATTACAACATCCATTTTTAATTTTAGAAAAATTTAAATTATTCATTCAAAATTATTCAAAATTATTTACAATAGCCAGAATCTGGAAACAACCAAGATGCCCAACAACAGATGAAGGCTAAATAAACTATGGTACATGTAAACAATGGAATGCTCTGCACCCATCAGGAAAAATGAAGACATGAAATTTTCCTATACATGGATGGACATGAAAAATATTATTCTGAGCGAATTAAGTCAAAGGAAGAGAGATAGACAGGATAGTCTCACTCATCTATGGAATTTAAGAAAAATAAAAGACATTGTTGTAATAACACCCAGAGACAGGAGAGATGAGGGCTGGAAGGACCAGCCCATAGCATGAAGCTTGCCACACACAGAGTGGTGAGTTCAGTTAGAGAAATAACTACACTGACAACTGTCATGACAATAGTAGTTAGGGAGAGAAATAGAATGCCTGTCTCGAATATAGGTAGAGGGTGGGGGAGGAGGGGGATTGGGAGGGGGAGGCATTGGTGGTGGGAAGGTTGCACCTTTGTTACAGAAAACAAACAGGCCTTAGACTCCACACTGATTTTGGGAAGGAGGTCTGGGAGAAAGGATTTGATGGTAGAAATTGCTAATGAGCATTCCCAAGATACAGAGAGAAATTAAATAGTGGTTGGAGAGTGAGGGGTTGCATGGTTTTATGCTCATAAAAATCTGATGTTTCATAAATTCATCCGTTACCCAGCATCTTTAGATGCCACTGCTGAAGGTCTGGTGATGGCACTCAATAAATAAAAACTAAATCTCTGTCATTATGGAACCCACAATCTAATGGATATGTTTGTTGTCATTTACCTAGAAGGAAAAATTGTAGATTATGTCAGTTTTTTTATTTGGTTTGGTTATTTTTAATATTTACTTTACCTGAGCCTGATTGTTTGTGTCCTGAGTTCTTTTTTGGAACAGGCAGTGTATGGAGAAAGGAAAGTTCTGGAAGAGACAACATGGAAAGTGGATCCTCTATTAAAATTTTCTCTCTACTTAAAGAGAAAATATTTTGCATCTTCTTTTTCCCAGACACCAATGTGAACATAAAATTTTATTTCTCAGAAAGAGACATTCTGTCATTAGGCTACAGCATATGGCCATAGTTACTTGATCACAAAAATGAGAAGATGTTACCTGCCTGCCTGCCTTCTCTCCTTCCTTCCTCCTCTCCTTCCGCCTTTCCTCCTCTCCTTCCTTCCTTCCTTCCTTCCTATCTTCCTTCCTTCCTCCCTCCTCTTCTTCCTCTCTCCTTCTCTCCTTCCTACTCACCTTCCTTCTCTCTCTCCCTTCCTCCCTTCCCTGCTTCCTTCCAAAAAAAAAAAGAAAAATAAAGAATTGTCAGCTGTAATTACATGTAATACTTATAATGCTGTTAGTTTTCTTTTATTGATAAATTATTCCCTGCTTCCTTCCAAAAAAAAAAAAGAAAAAGAAAGAATTGTCAGCTGTAATTACATGTAATACTTATAATGCTGTTAGTTTTCTTTTATTGACAAATTATTATGTTGGCAAGAATTTACCAAATTGATCTCTTGATAGCACAAAGGAAAACAGTTCTCCATTGTTTCTTAGAATGTATCTTTGTGATTTCTCTCTACTTCTGTAGTTACGCATCCCTGATAGCCGACTGGCCTGTGGTGGTCCTGGGCATGTGCACAGTGTTCATCGTGGTCTGTGCCTTGGTAGGAATATTAGTGCCAGAGCTTCCTGACTTCTCTGATCCATTGCTGGTAAGGAAAATTGAGCAAGAAAGGATTTGCCTCTCTGCTTCTTTAGCACAAAGACATTTTCAAAAAGTAAATTTGGAGAATATATGATGCATTATATTTCGAGGGAAGATCCATTCTTTTGGAACCATCTCAAACCGGTAAGTTATGCAACTTTGTGAAAAGTAAAGAGATCTTCATCTTATGAGACAATAGAGATCTCATATAGATCTGTATGTCTACAATAGATCTCAATAGTTCTCAGGAATGTACTAGCAAGGATAATAATAAACTCTTTGTAAAACCCGCAATGTGAATCTTGTAGATTGGCTATTGTTGTTTATAAGAGCAAAAATAAAATAACGATTTATTGAATGCTGAGGTAGGGTAGAAAGAAAAATTTCAGACAAGTCTTTTAACTTTCCTGATACTTTCAATATCAATTTTGTGATAGTGGAGTGCTGATGAGAATCTGCTCAAGTCATCTTGTAATGCATTTCAGACCTCTGCAGTGGCCAGCAAGAATGTCTCTGTTTTCTGTTGAAAGCTATCCATCACATTGACATTGCTTTCCCCAGCTGTTATTATAGCTCTGCCTAGCTTGAAATAAATCACACTAATGGGAATTCGTAATATTTTGCCTTAGGGTTTTGAACCAAGAGGGACTGCAATTGGCCAAAGACTGGTCACGTGGAACAACATGGTCAAAAATACAGGATACAAAGCAACATTAGCAAATTATCCCTTTAAATATGCAGATGAACAAGCTAAAAGGTAATCCTTTCTATAACTTATAAACAGAATATTGCCAAATGTATTCTCCTTTTAAACATTTCCTCAGCACAAAAGATTAAATATAAAACAGAGTGACTCAGAATCTTTGCCACTTTGAGAAGGAAGCTCAGTAGGGTAGAGCATATGCCTTGCATACAGGAGGCCCCAAGTTTGATCCTTTTACCACAGACCTTCCCCTACCCCAGCACAACCTAGAGTAGGCCTAGTGACCTCCAGCACCAGCAGCCCAAAGGGCACCATATCCCTGGCCTCTGAACACCGAGCACCTCACCATCAGGCCTGGCACATGGATTTTTCAGGAAGGCCAGAAATTAACAATCTTTGTCACTAAGTTTAAGATGGGATTGTCTTTTAAATTTTTGTTGTAGATAAGTATTTTTAGAAATGAGAAAACACAAAATGTATAAAACTAATGTTGATTATTTGCATTAATTTTATCTTCTTGATATCAATACTAAATAGGCCATAGCCTTAAGGATGTGTTTAACTGTCATACTTTACCTTGAAAATACTAGAATTTTATTGAAGATCGAATTGTTGTTCCATTTCAGCCATCGGGATGATCATTTTGAAAGAGAAAAAAGAGAAGTTGACTGGAACTTCCACAAAGATAGCTTTTTCTGCGATGTTCCAAGTAAGTGAGTGCTTCACAGATATCCTATAGAGGGGCTTTGAACAAGATTGTAATCTAGACCAGTATTTCTCAGCTGGGGGTCATGTGGCCCTTTGTGTGTCCCCAGGATATTCCAAGGTGACCATAGGTGAAAATTGCCTCCATAGGAGTCACAGCATGAGGCTAGGCTCCCATCCAACCTGTGAGACAAAGACTTGGGGTGGAAGGGGACCACAGGAAGAAAACAAAGTCAGAAGGGCTTTGTTTGTCAAGCACGGATCTAGAATAATGGGGGGAGATCTGTGACATTGGTGATAGGAATGTTGCACTGGTGGATGGGTGGTGTTCTTTGCATGATTGAAACCCAACTACAATCATATTTGTAATCAAGCTGTTTAAATAAAGATATATATATATATATATATATATATATATATAGAGAGAGAGAGAGAGAGAGAGAGAGAGAGAGAGAGAGAATAATGGAGGAGGAGGGGTTAGCTTAATTAATTTACACTTTTACTTCTTTGGGCCAGTCAACCACTAATCTAAATGTATATGTCTATGACAAAAATGAAATAGATACAATTGAGTTTCAGTTTTAAGGAGATATTAATCCAATAAAATTCTTAACGTTGCCCCAGATTTCATGACATTTTTTCAAATTTCTTATACTATTTCATAAAATATATGCTAGACAAGTAAATAGTATATTGTTAAATTGAACCCTGGAATAATTTACTATATAATCAAAGATTTTTTATTTGATTTATTCATAAAGTATACATCTGTGGTATTTTATGTATTTGTTCTTAAATTTAGAAAGAGAAAGCAAAATTGAATCCAGAGATTCAAGGCTTGAATTCCTTAAAGACTTAACACTTAATGTCAGTGAATAACGCTAGCTGGAGTTAGAGACTATAGGAAGTGTTGGTGAGTGTGGAAAACTGAAGAGAACCTGCCTTTTTTTTTTTTTTTTTTTTGGTAGTCTTTGAGCCATATTTGGCAGCCTTCAGAGCTTATTCCTGGTACTGTGCTCAATAATCATTCTTAGTGGTGCTCAGGGAACCATATGGGGTTCTGGGGATTGAATCTGGGGAGACTTCATGTAAGTCAAGTGCCTTAACCCACTATACTATTTCTCTGGCTCCACACATGCCCACTGGAAAGAAGTCAGCAGCTACCTAACTGCCATAGAATATGGCCTGGACGAAATAAGAACCCAGATGTAAGAACTTCCTTAAAATCAGGCATCAGGAATCCAGATTTTAATATAGAATATCCAGTTTTTTCCAGTGTTACAGCAAACTCACCCAAGAAAATTTACTGTAATCTAGAATCATCCTAATCCCTGTAACTGCCAGAGAAGGAGAGTGCACAGATTATAAGAAATGCATATAATAATTTTAGCTATAGGGACCAGCAAAATAGCACATTGGTAGAACATTTTGCCTTGTGTTCAGCAGACTCAGGACAGACCTGAGTTCAATTCCTGGCATCTCATATGGTCCCCTGAGTCTTGAGCAATTTCTGAGTGCAGAGGCAGGAGTAACCCCAAAGAGCTGCCGGGTATGGCTTAAAAAATAATTAAGAATAATGCTAACTATAGGGGCCAGAGAGATAGTACAGCAGGTAGGGCATTTGCCTTGTTCATGGCTGACCTGGATTCAGTCCCCAGAATTTCATATGATTCTCCAGAGGCTACCAGGAGTGATCCCTGGGTGCAAAGCTAAGAGTAAGCCCTGAGCAGCACTGCGCTGTCAAGTGGAGATAGGAAGGAAGAAAGGAAAGGAGGGAGAAAGGAGGGAGGAAGGGAAGGAGAAAGGGAGGGACAGAGGAAGGAAGGAAGAAGGAAGGAAGGAAGAAGGAAGGAAGGAAGGAAGGAAGGAAGGAAGGAAGGAAGGAAGGAAGGAAGGAAGGAAGGAAGGAAGGAAGGAAGGAAGGAGGGAGGGAGGGAGGGAGGGAGGGAGGGAGGGAGGAGGGAGGGAGGGAGGGAGGGAGGGAGGGAGGGAGGGAGGAAGGAAGGAAGGAAGGAAGGAAGGAAGGAAGGAAGGAAGGAAGGAAGGAAGGAAGGACAAAACAAAAAGAAAAGAAAAATATTGGAGGGAGGGAGGGAGGGAGGAAGGAAGGAAGGAAGGAAGGAAGGAAGGAAGGAAGGAAGGAAGGAAGGAAGGAAGGAAGGAAGGAAGGAAGGAAGGAAGGAAGGAAGGAAGGAAGAAGGAAGGACAAAACAAAAAGAAAATAAATTATTGATTGGTTAAAATTAGGAGTGAGGAATTGTGGATAATCACTAGTTCTAATTATGGTAAGTGTATTTTCAAAATTCTCTTAATATCCATTAAGCGTCTGCACCCAGAACAGCAACCCCAGCAACTTAACATGACTTGTACTTATATACTTTATGTATATCCAGCCCTAGGTGTTTTGTTGCCTGATTGGTTATATATGTTACTTTGGTCTTGAAAACTGATCAATCTGATTTGTTGAATGAGTTCTTGAAAGTTGATTGAGCTTATTGCCACAAATAGCAGAGCAGTGCAGTTAGGGCAGAGAAGGAACCATCAAGATCATGATAATTGGGACTGATCACTCAGGACAATAACTGGGTGTTGGATGGAGATAAAATTATATGCATAAAATCCTTTCAATAACAATAATGCAAACCACAGTGTCTAAAAGAAAAAATGGAAGAAAGAGAAAGAGAGAAGTAAAATTTCCCAGAGGCAGGCAGAGGGGAGGATGGGAAGGTTTCAGGGGACATTGGTGGTGGGCAGCATTCATGGGTGAAGGGTGGTGCTCATTGTAAGACTGAAACTCAATCATGAACAACTTTGTAATCACTTTGTTTAAATTTTTTAAAAAAGGACCAAGCTGGGCCCGGAGAGATAGCACAGAGGCGTATAGCACAGAGGCGTTTGCCTTGCAAGCAGCTGATCCAGGACCAAAGGTGGTTGGTTCAAATCCCGGTGTCCCATATGGTCCCCCGTGCCTGCCAGGAGCTATTTCTGAGCAGACAGCCAGGAGAAACCCCTGAGCAACGCCGGGTGTGGCCCAAAAACCAAAAAAAAAAAAAAAAAAAAAAAAGACCAAGCTTATTGGTTACACAAAACAATAAATCAGGGTTTGTTGGGATCTTCAGTATGCCTAGATCTTGCTAAGTCTCACGGGTCATTTTGAACACTATTATTACTGTGTGGTAACCTAGAGATGAAAAGTAGATAGGAAAGCCACGTAGCAATGAAAGTTTTCTTTTCTATTTCTTCCCTTATGAAATTTCTTAAAAAGTTAACTCTGGTCTGTTGCATATTCTGGCTGCCTTAAACTAGATGAGCATTAACAAGTCTGTAAACTACTGAATTGTTTATATTTTAAGAGTTAGCACCAAATATTTGTCTAATATGTAACAGGTTCTGCCTTCATTTAATTCATTTCTAGTACTATGAAAATGAAACATTTTCTTTTTTCTTTTTTTTCTTTTTTTTTTTTTTTTTTTTTTTGATTTTTGGGCCACACCCTCGGTGCTCAGGGGTTATTCCTGGCTGTCTGCTCAGAAAGAGCTCCTGGCAGGCACGGAGGACCATATGGGACACCGGAATTCGAACCAACCACCTTTGGTCCTGAATCGGCTACTTGCAAGGCAAATGCCGCTGTGCTATCTCTCTGGGCCCGAAAATGAAACATTTTCATTTTTAAGGGTAAATTTCGGTCTCCAAAATTAATCCACAGAAGATAAAAATTTTTAATAAAGATAAGAATTTATTGAAGGAAAAGTATTGGTCATGAATTATGTAGCTTTCTTTGTAAATTTGCAGATTTATTTTATTGTTAACTGGGCATATTAGAAAACAAAACTAGTCTATTTTGCTTTACTTGGTTCCTATTAAGTTGGGTTTAAAAAAACAGCCAAGGAAACAGTATTTATTTAGCTCTATCTTTTGTTGTTGTTTTTTGTTTGTTTGTTTGTTTTGGGCCACACCTTGCAGTGCTTGGGGGACCATATGGGATGCTAGGGATCCAACCCAGGATCATCCTGAGTCAGTGCCATGCAAGGCAAGTGCCCTACCACTGTGCTATCACTTCATCTTCACTTTAGCATCTATTTTTCATTATCATTTATTTTTCACAATTAATGGAAAAATTCAAAATTTTCACAATTAACTATTTCTATTTCAAACTCGGAAAAAACAGGGCCCCTAAAATTGTGCCAGTGCCTAAAATCAGCCAGCTAGGAAATGAAAGTACTTATTTACCCCAGTCCTGACATAGAGACTATCATACTATCTCCTGATTCAGGAACGTGTGTGAATGAATATGATTTTCAAAATATTCTTCCAAGATGTAGTGTAAGCAAGAGACCAACCATGTCCTTCACTAGCATGTGAAATATGTCTCTGGTTCTGGCCAGCAGCCTGTGCTTCATTGACTGTTTTCAGTGCTTTCACATTGAGAGTGTGCCATGTACTCTGCAGTTAATTGCTAAGAAAATTGCCCTTAGAATCCATTCTTGATATTCCCTCACGTATCATTCTTTGGTTTTATATGCCATTATGGTGATGTTTTGTAAAATTAAGAGAGAGGCACTCAATTAATTTCCTGCTGAAATTTCTCGTGGATTGTTCTTCCTAATTATAGTCTAATCAGAAATAGATTTGTTATGTAGCTGCTATGATTTTTCACATATAAAAGTAGACAAAGTCTTTGAGCTAAGGTAAAATGATAGTATTGCTTTCCTCACACACAATTTACATAGGTAGGGAAGTCTACTGCAAGTGAATTGTTCATGAAGTTTCCCAGCATGAACTGTTTCTGTGTGCTGTGTCTTACAGAATGAATGATTTTTCTTTTTTTCTTTTTTTTTTTTTTTTTCATATCACCAGGTGACCGTTATTCCAGGATAGTATTTACTTCAGCTGAAGGAGAGACATTATGGAACTTAGCTGCCATTAAATCAATGTGCAATGTCGATAACTCAAGGGTATGTAAAATAAAACTGGAAATTTGTTGTACACAAATAAGGATTGTTTCTGAAATTCCTGCTGCTAACTCTGGTATCTGATCAAATGAAAGTACTTGAGTGGCTTACCTCTGCGGAACAAACAGCATCTGGGCCAATTTTGCCGTCTTTCAGATCCTATGATCAAAGCCACTCTGGTTCCTTACCTTTAAACATCCCATCTTTTTTAATAAAGAAACTTCTTTGTTTCCCCATTCTTGTTCTCTGTCCATGTTAATCTTTTGTGTTATTTCACAAAGTATTTCCTTTCAGGGTAGTAGTTAAGTTTTCTTCAGTTGTTGTTGTATTTTCTCTTTCCTAATCCGGTTTCATTGTTCACTACACTCCTCCCCTCTCTTCCCTTAGGCAGTTGTCAGTATCTTAATTATGCTGTCAAAAGCTTTCTTTCTCTAGCTATAAATGGGCCTTCAAAGGAATAATCCATGGGACAGTAATCTCAAAGATATATTTAGGGTTAGGGCTGGGAAAGAGAAAAATCAAAAAGCATAAATACAGTATCTCTGTAAATGAGCAAAGTAATTCAATCCAGATGGTTCTGAACGCTGAACACCTTTCTGCTTTAGAAGACAGAAAGAGAAAGTCTTGGCCTCCTCTCAGTCCAAAAAGATGTCTGCACCAGGAAATGCAGAGTCATTCTCTCTGCTCAGAAGAGTTGTCAACTTCATGTGTTCATTGTCATTTCTTGATGTAAAAACTTCTATCTGATCTCACTAATGGACTTGCCCAAGCATAGTCCCCAGAGAGAAAGGGAGCTCATTGTATCTTAGCAAAACTCTCACATGTAATATCACTCATCAGTTAGTTGAAAATATAATCACATGCCCTACTAAGAGCGAGCCTGACCCTGTTCTGTCAACAGGGTTTTCTAATGGAATAGGTGATAGAAAGGACTCTTTGAGATCACCTAGACCAGCAGTCTCATTATATTGACATAAGTATCTATCCTCTGAGAACTGAATGACTTACCCAGGCCTCCTAATTACTCCGTCCCAGATCTCCTGACCTTACAGCGGTCTTCATTTTGTAAGTTTTGAAAATAACTTTCTTTAATTGGAATAGGAGATTTTTGTCTATGTCGTGTTTTCTTTATCCAACTCCAGCTAAATCAGAGATGTAAACCAATTTCTTACTAAGTGGTCAAAAGTAATTTGCCCTAGTTTCTTCATTTTAGCTATAGTTCAAAAGCTGTGAATATATTTTTGTCATATAGGAAGGTAACTAGGGAAATACATTTGTTTGGTACTTTTGTGTGCCCGTTTTTATTCTGGGTAGTTCACATTGCTCATCCTATGCTCACCTGGAATTTGTTGTTGTTTTTCATAATGAGAAATGAAATGACCCAATTTACTTTATAATCACACCTTGAATAGAACAGTTCTGTAACTTCTATTCCTTTCAGACTGAACTGATTATAGTCAGTTTATTGATAAGTATATGATATTTGAATCTGATTGATATTTGTCAGAAGTGTTCTGAATGCTTAAGTGACTTATTTCATTTAATCCCCCTGAAAGTGGTAAGCATAAAACCAGTGGTGAGCATAAATCCAGTTAGAGCCCAGCCAGGTCTAATACTGGGGATCTTACCTTTACCAATTGTGCTTTGTGCTTATATAATGCCAAAGATAGCCATAAAGAGCCATTTTCTTTTGTTTTACTGTATATTGTATCTTCTACTCAAATGAGCTGAATAGAATCATCATGGCTCTTGTTCGGGTTTTTTTGTTTTTTAAAGAGCTTGTGTGTTAGACTGAACGAACTCATAGACACACAAGCCAATAAGCTGTATGGTGCTCATATGACTTTCATCAATAGGAGCTGTTTTCCTTTATAGTAATTAGCATCAATAGATAGCTGACAAAAAGACATACACTAGAACTCATAAGCCTTTGAATGATTACTTTGGTTGTAAAAATAATAAAGCTAAGAACAAGACAGGCAATAATGTGACTCTATAGTCCTATACATTCTCTGGCAGTGAGCTTCAAACTTGTGCTTCTAACCTCTCTAGCAGCCTGAACCAAAGGGAATTCACAATCAGTGGAAAAGTCATATAAATAGGACAACGGTTTATTTTATAAATCCAAGTGTCCTCCTCATACTAAAACCAGAGATGACCATTCTCTATTCCCTTCATAAAATAAATGTTATGATATGTACAGAGTTCTGAACAGGATTCTGACAAGAGTTTATGATAATGAATCCTATTTGAATGGTAAATTATAGTTTAGTAGGTAGGTAGCAGAAAAATTTTTCTAACAAAAATCTTTCTACAAGGGATAAAAAAAGGCAACAGTAATGTGCCTTTCTAAGTAACTTGATGCTTTTACAAAATGTAAACTATCTAAAGGAATTTGTATACTTTTTGTCTAACTATTTCTGCTCAGGATTAGTGATAAAGATTGGATAATTGTGAGCTCAAGACTATAATTCCTAGTGACAGCATAGTTAGCATTTTGGTTTTTTAGTGAAAATTTGAGGAAAAGACTGAAGATAATTGTTAGTCATAGGTCCACACCAGCAAGTGAATAAATAGATAACCAAGGCCCCAATATTCTACTTCAGAAAATACAGTTATCACTTTGACATATTACATTGTTTATTTTTTACCAAATAAATGCCTTTGTATTCTAGTTTTCAATTCTTTTAATGTAACCAGGATAATAAGATTTTTCTCATGGAGATAATATAGTCAATGGTATATAGTAAGCAAGAATAATTGGTTAACAGTTCAGTTTCATATTATATTTTCCCAGTGTTCCAGCTCCCTTTTGGTGTCCTTTTCAGTACTTGTTGTTGTTGTTGTTGTTGTTGTTACTTTGATTTGAGAAAACTACCTGGAGATTACTTAGCCATCTTTCTTCCTTTTCCCTCCTCAAACCCTAGGTAGTGTACTTAAGTACTTGATTCTAAACAACTAGGAAACCGAGTGGGGCACATACCAAATGATGCAGATCCTAAGAGTTTAATTGTTAGTAGCTTGACTCCAGAAAACGTCTGGTAGCCAATGTAATATCTCAGTAAGACCAGATGTTTCTATTGTCACCTGCCAGTGTTTATGGCACATTGAGTTCAAATTCCAGACTCCATATAAATGAACATGCCTCTTGTGCTCATAACTCAGCCTGAGATTGGCTGAGGAGCTTCTGTTTCTGATACTGTTGTTGTCTCAACTTTCATAAAGAGCTTCAATTGACAACCCTCATCTTCATTTTTTTTCTGGTCTTTGATATCCTCAGGGACACATTGCAGTTAGTCATTAGTAACCAGAAGTATGTTTCTCTAATCTTGGCTCAGCAGGGAACCCTTTACCCTATTTCTTAGTCTTTGAACATTATAGAAGTTAGTGCTTTGAGACTTTAGCTTGTAAAGGGGATTTGAAACTTGGTGCCTAAGACCCTGTTTGCTAGGGTAACTTTTCTGAATAGCTTAAATTCCCTACCCCCCTCCTCTCACCATCACAATAAAAACTTTGAGGATCTCAAAAATGTGTTTACTCATGCTTGTTTTTAAAAGGAGTAGGAAGCCTTTGCTTTGCTTTTCTCCCACAGTTCCCTTAAATTTTTAATAATGGAGAAATTTTTCACAAGGAGGAGAGTCCAGTGGTCAATTAAACCTTGTATTAATTTTCTTCCTTTTATCCTTCTCTCAGCCTCTTAAAATGTGCCCTACTTAACCAATACTTTTAAAAGTTAAGGTATAATTTGGAAATCTGCTGGCTTCTTTTTTCTCTTGTCTCCTATTTTAAGCCTATCTTTCCCTCCTATTATCTAACTAGAAATTCAAAGACATATTATAGCCATGAGAAAAATAATTCCCTGCAAGATTCTATTCTAGAATTAAGAGGGACTTTTAGGGCCAGAGCCATAGTACAGCAGGTATGATGCTTGTCTTGCATGTGGCTGACATGGGTTCAGAAAACCAAAAGGAGTGATCCATGAGTACAGAGTCAGGTGTAAGCCCTATGCACTACCAGATGTGGCCACATACACAAACACACACAGAAGGACTCATCTATCATGAGAGTCCAAGGTATTATTCTTACTAACTCTGTTCTTACTCTTATAAGCTTCAGAGATTTTTGAAATCGTTTCTGTAAATTCCCATAGCAAAATTAAAACTGTTGGCAGTTAATAGAGAGGTTAAGGTGCATACTTTGCAATGACCCATTCCAGTTGATTCCTTGTATGGTAGACTCCCCTGAGCATTGCCAGGTAAAGTCTTAAAGGGACTTCAGGCATCAAGATGCCTGGTAGCACCCGAGTATTTAGGCCCCCATTTTGCACCAATGCACAGATTGACTAATCCTAAATAGGGGGCCCCCAGAATGTCTAAGCACCTACACACACACACACACACACACACACACACACACAAGAGCTGCTTACTGAAATGAGGACATACCTGTTTCCCAGTAAATATTTGGATCAGTACTGAAATGTCCCAGTTACAAGCAATTAAGCTGGTATCCCCACATACTTACAGATACAGGTGTCTGCTCTGCAGACTCACTTAGACACTGAACTGTAACAGTTGAATGCAAATGCATAAATGTTGGATGATAATTATCAATTACTTTGTCTTATTTCTCTGCTGTATTATCTCATGTAGATAAGGAGTATTTTATTTTGGATGGATGAGTGGCTGGGTCGATGGGAGGGGAAAAAGGGAGGAAGAAATGGAGGGCGGGGAAGAAGGAAGGAAGGAAGGAAGGAAGGAAGGAAGGAAGGAAGGAAGGAAGGAAGGAAGGAAGGAAGGAAGGAAGGAAGGAAGGAAGGAAGGAAGGAAGGAAGGAAGGAAGGAAGGAAGGAAGGAAGGAAGGAAGGAAGGAAGGAAGGAAGGAAGGAAGGAAGGGTGGGAGGGAGGGAGGAAGGAAGGGTGGGAGGGAGGGAGGAAGGAAGGGTGGGAGGGAGGAAGGAAGGGAGGAAGGAAGGGAGGGAGGAAGGAAGGAAGGAAGGGAGGGAGGAAGGAAGGAAGGAAGGAAGGAAGGAAGGAAGGAAGGAAGGAAGGAAGGGTGGGAGGGAGGGAGGAAGGAAGGGTGGGAGGGAGGGAGGAAGGAAGGGTGGGAGGGAGGAAGGAAGGGAGGGAGGAAGGAAGGGAGGAAGGAAGGAAGGGAGGAAGGAAGGAAGGAAGGAAGGAAGGAAGGAAGGAAGGAAGGAAGGAAGGGAGGGAGAGTGGGAGGAAGGAAGAAAGGAAAGAAGGATGGGAGAGTGGGAGGAAGGAAGGAAGGAAGGAAGGAAGGAAGGAAGGAAGGAAGGAAGGGAGGGAGGATGGGAGGAAGGAAGGAAGGAAGGAAGGAAGGAAGGAAGGAAGGAAGGAAGGAAGGAAGGAAGGAAGGGAGGGAGGGAGGGAGGAAGGGAGGAAGGAAGGAAGGAAGGAAGGGAGGGAGGGAGGGAGGGAGAGAGGAAGGAAGGAAGGAAGGAAGGAAGGAAGGAAGGAAGGAAGGAAGGAAGGAAGGAAGGAAGGGAGGGAGGGAGGGAGGGAGGGAGGGAGGAAGGAAGGAAGGAAGGGAGAGTGGGAGGGAGGGAGGGAGGGAGGGAGGAAGGAAGGAAGGAAGGAAGGGAGGGAGGGAGGGAGAGAGGAAGGAAGGAAGGAAGGAAGGAAGGAAGGAAGGAAGGAAGGAAGGAAGGAAGGAAGGAAGGAAGGGAGGGAGGGAGGGAGGGAGGGAGGAAGGAAGGAAGGGAGAGTGGGAGGGAGGGAAGGAGGAAGGAAGGAAAGAAGGAAGGAAGGAAGGAAGGAAGGAAGGAAGGAAGGAAGGAAGGAAGGAAGGAAGGAAGGAAGGAAGGAAGGAAGGAAGGGAGGGAGGGAGGGAGGGAGGAAGGGAGAGTGGGAGGGAGGGAGGGAGGAAGGAAGGAAGGAAGGAAGGAAACAAAACTAAAAACCAGAGGTTCCTGAATTTATTTGGTCTATAGCCTCCTTTGCAGAGAATAATAATAATAATAATAATAATAACAATAATAAATAAATAAATCAGTGCTCCATAGAAATCTACCTTCTTAAAGGGCCCTTCAATTGTACCCAAGACTGCTTCTGGTCCCTTATTGAACAAGCTGTCCTTAGGGGACAGTATCACCCACTTTGAAAAACCTTGACTTTGATAATAATGACTCTCCATTCCCTTTGATTTAATTCTCTGGAATCTAACTCAAGATGCTTCCAAGTCCTAGTAAATTGCATCTTTCTCTATTAATAGTTCTCAGAAATTGTTTCCAGAAGTTGTATGTTTGCCAATTTCACCTTTGACTTTGAAGATTGACTCCAGAGTCTTACTAGCATTTTTTTTTTCATTGAATGCATCAAGGTAGTATTTGCATTTATTGTGTCCAACTTTTAATATTTGGTCAAATACACATCTTCTATTATTTGAAAAATTATTCAAAAACAATGATTGTGTACTTTTGTTTTCTCAGCTTTACTTAGAATCTCTGTTTCAAATTTTGATTGGCAGTAGGGCCTAGAGAAATAGTTCAATGAGTAATGTGCTTCTCTTGCACACAGATAATCCAGGTTCTATACCCAGCATCAATACCCAAATAGTATTTCTAAAGCCCTGTCAGGAGTTATCCCTGAGCACAGAAGTCAGGATTTTACCCTGAGCATGGCCAGTCGTGCCCCATTCACCCCCCGCCCAAATGGTTGACAGAAACTACAGATATGCCCTTCTGATACAAGTTTCATAACACATGTGATTCATTTTCTACTGTCTGAACTGTCAGGCATTGAGGTGTATTAATTTCCTGTGCATAGTGAGTTAGGATGACCCCATGGTCTTCATGTTATTTCCTTGCAGGTAAAATTGGTCATCTGACTCACAAAACAAAAGCTATTAATTCCAGGTTTCCTATTATTTATTGGGTATATTAGGTTCCCCTGACTTAGAATCCATTAACTTAAAAACAATTAAAATAAAATTATCTTATGAAATTATCAAAGAACTATTGATTTTTAGAAGTAAGCTTTTAAAAAAAATCAATAAACGTAATCTTTAAAATTAAATTTTTCAGGTGGTCTTAGGAAATGGCTAAAGTGGTAGAGTTCATGCCTGGCATGTCTAAAACCCCAAGTTTTGTTCCCAGCACCACATAGCCACCCAAGCACCAACAGGTATCTCCATGGTAGCTCTGGACTTGTGGGATGGAGCACCACAGAGTGTGTTCCCTGTTAAAAAAAAAATCAAGACTTTGTTAAACCTTATTTTAGCACACTTGAAAAATAAACCTTTGAGCAATTTCAGTATAATACCTCCAATGGAATTTGTTTTAACCTTTTTATTGGTCTAGAAAGGTAACTTAGTAGTAGATAGATCATTTGCCTCACTTATGTAAAAAACCAAAGGTTTTATCCCACGCACTCACAAAATCATTGAGAAAATTTTCTAAAGATAGAAAAGTAGAATAGTTCCATGAATCCTCCAACTTTAACAGTTCTCATTGCATGGCCAGTCTTGTTTCATCTGTACTTTACTCACCTGGGATTAATTCCTGTAAAGTATCATAGTAAGGCTTAAAGAATTATTAGGAACTTGGTTCTTAGATAAATTTTAAGTTCCAAAGAGAAAGATTAGTGCCAAGTTTTCCTAGACTTTGAGAAGTCATAGCATGATTAAGAAAAACTTACTTAAATACAACTTACTGAACTTAAAAACAAATAACTGTAGTAGAATGCCTGTCTCGAATACAGGCAGGGGATAGGAAGGGGGGAGGGGATAATGTTACACTGGTGAAGGGGGGGTGTTCTGGTTATGACTGTAACCCAACTATGATCATGTTACTTAAATAAAAAATATATTTAAAAAAAAGAAAGAAAAACTTAAATAAAGAGAATGGGTGGTTTTAATCCTAATAAGAAAAAGACAGTTTCACCCCTTCTTGACCTTTGGCATTTTCTTGCTAAAATGGCCTTTGGTAAACAGATGAAGTGATGTGGGTAGGTCATCTTTAACTGGTACATGGAAGGAAAAGTCTTTGGAGAGGCTAAGGAGAAGAGGAATATTGCTTGTTATTATTATTTAGGGAAAGGGAATTCACTCATAAAATTTAGCTTCTAAAGGAGCAAAATTATGCAAGTTTTCTCCCTATCCTCTAGCCATGGAAAAATTGCTCAGGTTGTTACCTAACAAGGATTTCCCTAACAAGAAAAACCTTCTCCCAGAAAGTGTTCTTATTGAAATGCCGTCCATGTTAAGCGTAGAACTTTCATATTTGCAAAGAAGCAACAGACGCACTTTACTAAAAGAGAAAATACCCCAAAAAAGGGTGTTAGCTTACTTAAATAAAATGTTAACCTGTGGTATAAATCATTAATTTTTTTCTGAAGAAATTAGTTCTTTGATATTATACTTTCTTTATAATCAGAATAATATAGAGAGATAGACCAAAAGCACATGCCTTATATAATGCCAACCCCATTTTGGTCCTCAGTACCACATAAGTTATCCACATACGTCACACGTCACATACTTCGGCATCCCAAGGCCAAGGTCCTGAGGCCCCAGATCTTAGGGAATACCTAGCACTGCAGCACCTGCTTCACCTGCATTGAACTGCCAGCCAACTGGATGAGAAATGCTAGGAAGTATCCTAGACCTCCTAAGCACTTGGGTTGCCCCAAAGCAATAATAAAATAGTTAGAATGTTTGATGTAAAGTTCAGTTGAGAAGCACTGTCTTTTTCTACTTACACATTTCTACTGAAAGAAACTATCTGATTTCAGGTCTTTCTTAAGAATCATTGACAGGGCCCGGAGAGATAGCACAGCAGCGTTTGCCTTGCAAGCAGCCGATCCAGGACCAAAGGTGGTTGGTTTGAATCCCGGTGTCCCATATGGTCCCCTGTGCCTGCCAGGAGCTATTTCTGAGCAGTCAGCCAGGAGTAACCCCTGAGCACCGCCAGATGTGCCCCCCCCCCCAAAAAAAAGAATCATTGACAGTTTCCTAGGAGATATAATTTCTGCTTCCAGCCAACTTGATGGCAATGTAATACTTTGATCACCCAAACCATAGTGCTGCATAACCAGAAATTTTAGGCAAAACTCATGACTTTTTTTATATTCAAATTGGACCATCGTACTCTTTTTACAAAATTTTTCTTCTCAAAGTGATTTTGAAAGGAATGTTAATTGTATGTGATTAGTATTGGTAGGGGGTAACACCCAGAAGTACTCAAGGATTACTCCTGAATCTGCACTAAGGGATCTCTCCTGGTAGGCTCAGGGGACTATATGGGGTATCAAGGATTAAACCTGGCCATGAACAAATCAAGAGCCTTACCCTCTAGTCTGTACTATCTCTGGCCTTACGTTCTTTTTGGACCCAAACTAGCATTTTCAAAGTGGTCTCACACCTATGAGTCATCCTCAAACAGTAATTTGTTGTTCCATATTAACTTAGGGAGTACTTCACAAGGTAAGCTGACTTTAGGGAAGCAAAACTTCATCTGCTAGCCAAACTGGTGCCTAATTTTAGAGGATGAATCCTTTAACTTCTGGAACTTGCCCTATCCCTCAAGGTCACTTTAACTGAGACCATTCTGTGAGCTGATTTTAAAAGCCAGCCCTTCTGTGTGTCTATCTCTACAGATCAGGTCTCATCCGCAGTTTGGGGATCTGTGCCAGAGGACCACTGCTGCTTCCTGCTGCCCCAGCTGGACTCTAGGGAACTACATCGCCATTCTGAACAATAGATCATCCTGTCAGAAAATTGTTGAGCGAGACATTTCTCATACCCTGAAGCTGCTTCGAACCTGTGCCAAACACTACCAGAATGGCACTCTGGAGCCTGACTGCTGGGACATGGCGGCCAAAAGGAAGGATCAGGTCAAGTGTACCAATGTGCCCCGAAAATGTACCAAGTACAATGCTGTGTACCAGATCCTCCATTACTTGGTAGACAAGGACTTTCTGACCCCAAAGACAGCTGACTATGCCACACCAGCTTTAAAGTATAGCATGCTTTTCTCTCCCACAGAGAAAGGGGAGAGTATGATGAACATCTACCTGGACAACTTTGAAAACTGGAACACTTCCGACGGCATCACCACTGTCACCGGGATTGAGTTTGGTATCAAGCACAGTTTGTTTCAGGATTATCTTCTGATGGATACTGTGTATCCCGCCATAGCTATTGTCATTGTCCTTCTGGTCATGTGTGTCTACACCAAGTCCATGTTCATCACACTGATGACCATGTTTGCCATCATCAGTTCTTTAATTGTCTCCTATTTTCTTTATCGTGTCGTATTTAATTTTGAGTTTTTCCCCTTTATGAACCTCACAGCACTCATTATTTTGGTTGGAATCGGAGCAGATGATGCTTTTGTCCTTTGTGATGTCTGGAACTATACCAAATTTGATAAGCCTCATGCTGAGACATCGGAAACAGTGAGCATCACCCTGCAACATGCAGCCCTCTCCATGTTTGTCACCAGTTTCACCACAGCCGCTGCCTTTTACGCTAACTATGTTAGCAACATCACAGCAATCCGATGCTTCGGGGTCTATGCAGGGACAGCCATCTTGGTGAATTACGTCCTGATGGTCACTTGGCTTCCTGCAGTGGTGGTCTTGCATGAGCGCTATCTGCTCAATATATTCAGTTGCTTCAAGAAGCCCCAGCAGCAAATCTATGACACCAAAAGCTGCTGGACCATAGCTTGTCAGAAGTGCCACAAAGTACTTTTTGCCATTTCGGAAGCATCGCGAATCTTTTTCGAGAAAGTACTGCCCTGCATTGTCATTAAGTTCCGCTACCTTTGGCTGTTCTGGTTCCTTGCCTTAACCATAGGTGGGGCCTACATTGTGTGCATAAATCCAAAGATGAAACTGCCCTCATTGGAGTTATCCGAGTTCCAAGTGTTCAGGGCATCACATCCTTTTGAACGTTATGATGCTGAGTACAAAAAGCTTTTCATGTTTGAACGTGTTCATCATGGAGAGGAGCTCCACATGCCCATCACGGTCATCTGGGGGGTGTCCCCCGAAGATAATGGCAACCCACTAAACCCCAAGAGTAAGGGGAAGTTGACCTTAGACAGCCGTTTCAACATTGCCAGCCCAGCTTCCCAGGTATGGATTTTGCATTTCTGTCAAAAATTGAGGAATCAGACCTTCTTCTACCAAACTGATGAACAAGACTTCACCAGCTGCTTCATTGAGACTTTCAAACAGTGGATGGAGAATCAGGACTGTGATGAGCCTGCCCTATACCCGTGCTGCAGCCGCTGGAGCTTCCCCTACAAACAGGAGATTTTTGAATTGTGCATCAAGAGAGCCATCATGGAGCTGGAGCGGAGCACAGGCTACCATCTGGATAGCAAGACCCCAGGGCCACGGTTTGATATCAATGATACCATCCGGGCAGTTGTGTTGGAGTTCCAAAGCACCTACCTCTTCACCCTGGCTTATGAAAAGATGCATCAGTTTTACAAAGAAGTGGATTCCTGGATTTCCAATGAGCTGAGCTCTGCCCCAGAGGGCCTCAGCAATGGCTGGTTTGTCAGCAATCTGGAATTCTATGACCTCCAGGACAGTCTCTCAGATGGCACCCTCATTGCCATGGGGCTCTCAGTGGCTGTTGCCTTTAGTGTGATGCTGCTTACAACCTGGAACATCATCATCAGCCTGTATGCCATCCTTTCCATAGCAGGGACCATCTTCGTGACTGTGGGCTCTCTGGTCCTGCTGGGCTGGGAGCTCAATGTTTTGGAGTCTGTCACCATTTCCGTGGCAGTTGGCTTATCTGTAGACTTTGCTGTCCATTATGGTGTTGCTTATCGATTGGCCCCAGATGCTGACCGGGAAGGAAAGGTGATCTTTTCTCTGAGTCGGATGGGCTCAGCCATTGCCATGGCTGCACTGACCACCTTTGTGGCTGGGGCCATGATGATGCCCTCCACAGTCCTGGCTTACACTCAGCTGGGCACCTTCATGATGCTCATCATGTGCATTAGTTGGGCCTTTGCCACGTTTTTTTTCCAGTGTTTGTGCCGATGCCTGGGGCCACAGGGTACCTATGGTCAGATTCCTTTACCTAAGAAACTCCAGTGCAGTGCCTTCTCCCATGCCTTGTCAACCAGCCCTGGTGATAAAGGACAGAGCAAAATGCATACCGGGAATGCTTATCATTTAGCACCCAGGGTCCAGAAATCAGAATTGGAACATGAGTTCTATGAATTGGAGCCTCTGGCCTCCCACAGTTGCACTGCTTCAAAGAGCCATTATGAAGAGTCCCACAACTGCTCCAACTTTTTCAACAGCCAGGCAAAGAATTTAGGGCTGCCTGTGCATTCCACGTACAACAGTGAACTCAGCAAAAGCCCCAAGAGTGAACCCAGTGCTGCCCTGTTATCACCATCGCTCAATCAGCCTGACATGTGTCACCTCTTTTCTCTGCATCAGAGATGCAGCTGCCCCCATGCCTACAAACACTGGAAATACAGCCCACATACCTGCCAGCAGATGGATGACTGCTTATGCCACCAGTGCACTCCCGCCAACACTTTTTTACACCTCCAAAATGGTGTGGCACCCCTGAAGGCTGTACATGAACCCCCTGAGGGTTTTATGCAGCCCATCCCACACCTTCACACCTGTCCCTGCCTCCAGAGTAGCCTGAAAGCTCCCACCATGCAGAATTCTCTGCCCAGCAATCCCTTTCTTCACCCCGCACAGCCCCAAGAGAATATGGCTCCAACTGGTGACCACAGTCTACAGAGCCTAGAACATCTTCCCCCCATGGCAGAGACAGCCTTTGTGTGCAGACACGCCAGCACCTCGCAACAAGTGTGTTGCAATCCTGGCACTAACCAAAGAGGACCATGTCAAAACAGAGATATCGGGAACAGGGAGGGCAGTGGTGGGGCTGAAAACAAGGACTCAGAGAGGCAGACAGACCTGGAGCCCAGCTTGTCCCAGACAGACATCATTGTGAACTCAGAACATTTTCATCAAAAAGAACCACAATTTATATTTAACCATTTAACAGGGGAGGCCAGTTATAGATCCTGCCCAAATAATACGCTGAGTTATAGCAGAATTATGAGAGTAAAATGCAATTCTGTGGACTGTCAGATGCCAAACATTGATGCCAATGTGCCTGCTGTATTAACACACTCAGAAATTTCTGGCGAAAGTTTGTTAATAAAAACACTTTAATAAATAGAGTCTTGAATTCAGAATCAGTGCCTCAATTGTTGCTTCAGAATAAAAGCAAACTCCAGAGGTCCAAAGAGAGAACCCACACAATAAGGCAAATGTGTGAATCAATTGGTTAGAAATGTGGGAATACGTCTATATTCCATATGAACAGTTAACATGTCTAATGAGTGTTTGCTTTTTCTCTTTTTGATTTTGTTACCTGTCTTGAAAACCAATCATCTCTGTTTCTACTCCATAGCATTAGTCAGATATGTGGACTGTAAATGACCTAGAAGTTTCCATTCCCCAAATCGTCATCTTTACCTGATGTCCTTATTAATTCCATCTGGTTGTACAGAAGCAGAAGTTTTGATTGACAGAAATACTCATTTCTAATTGAGCCGCTTCAGTTAGTATCCAGACAATAAATGCTGAAAGGCCCATTTTTGATCAGGCTTCATTGGAGAGCTAATTGCGAGGCATTTTAATCAGGTGTTCCCCTGCCTGCATGAGTAGGTTTCACATGAAGCAAATGACACATTTCCATCCAAATTGATGGCTTTCCCCACATTGCCCAAAATACAATTGTCTGCTTATTACATCACTTAACTTCGGAGTCACAGTCTTTAGCTTATGTCAAGTGACAACAATTCTTAGTACCTGATGGAGAAGCATAGTGAAGAGATGTAATCATCCAAAACAGCACCAGATTGTCTCAGCTAAAATGCATGTAAACAAAGATTGAACCCAGGTTGAGTAAGTGGCCCCTGGAAGCATTCTGACTAAGGGACATACATCTGCCCCTCAAGGGACACATTCCTATAGCTGTTTTCTCCTGTGTTAAATGGTATTTCAAGATGCACTGGGATGATTTTGTTGTGCAACTACCACTTGGAAATAGCAGGCCTTCAGGCACCCTCTAAACTAGCATTTGTGTATCTTGTGTGAGATCAATCTGCGGTAATTGAGCTGTCAAAGCTTGAAGGGTATTGCTGGGTATGTCTTCAGAAGACTTAACCCTCCCCAGTTGGAGTCATCTAATTCTCCTGCATTCTGGTCCCCTGCAGGGATATTTCTACTATTATTCCCTTTTTTCTGAGATTCTACCTCCAGTTTGACCCTCTAAAGAAAAGCGGTGAGCATCTTTCTAAATCCATAGTTCCCTTCAGAAGGGATAGTACTACATTTTTTTAAGCAATCAAGTGGGCTGGAGAGATAGGGCACTTGCCTTACATGAATCTTGCTCAGGGTTGATACCTGTATCTGATAAAGTCCCCTGATCCTGCCAGGAGTGATATCTGAGCCCAGAAACAGGAGTAAATCCTGAGCAGACCTGGGTGTGACAAAAAAAAAAAAAAAAAAAAAGCTATCAGAAAGGAAAAAAAAAAAAAAAAAACTACTAGGAGTTATAAGGGTGAGTTTATCTCCAACCTTCCATCAACCAACCCCATTTCCATTAAGTAGCTTTCCAGCTTTAACTGACTTCCTTCAGGGGCTCAGAACTCCGTTATGACCTGGACTGATCCTAAATATGTCATCCTGCATTCTGTTCTCTGAAGTGAAAACAAATTATCTCTGATCTCTCTGCCACATGGGATCCCCAAAGATACTTGAGAAGTTATATTTGTCCTACTCACATTCCAGCTCCCTGCCCAAGTTTTAAGCAATAAGATTCTGACTATGCCATTATAGTTTCTCCTGGATTTGGAAATGTGTACCACCTACCAAACCTGGTACAATGTAATGAAATGACACCAGAAGGAGGACCAGATGATAGTCTGGATGATAGCCCTGATTGTTCACTTGGAGATGAAAATCACTTTTGGTTCAGGCCTTACAATGGTCTCTCACAAAGCTTGGAGAAAACCCACTCCATTTCTCTCCTTGTCCACTGCTCACCTACTTCTCCAAACTAGTTATGAATTTTCCCTCTGAAGTTGAATGTGTCCACCCTGTCATACTTCATTCTTATAGGAAAACTTAGGGAAATAGAACTTGTGGTAACTAACACAAGATTCTTTGTTTTCATTCTCAAATATGGAAATATACATTTGGCTAGTAAATATTTAGTCATTTAAAGACACTTTCTTAGTTGCACAGAGACCCAGACCAAATGTATGGGTAATGGAAAGTTCAAACTCCTTTCCAGAATATAGCCTAAGTTGAGTAAGTCCTGAGTTAAGTAAGGCTCCTTTCCATGGAGTAAAAGGTCTTTAGCATAGGAGATGTCCAACCTCTCACTGTGTCTTCTTGAGTATTTAGTGGTGAGTTGCTGGGTCTTTAATGTAGCATGAAACTTGCTCTTTGCTTAAACCTCCGATTTGAGTCTTTGAATTTGAGAGTGGGAAGAAAGGAGGGATGCAAGATTTAGGATTACAGTCACATCCAGCTATGCTCAGGACTTTCTTCTGACTATGCACTCAAGAAACTCCTGATAAACCTGGGGGACCATATGTGGTGCCAAGAATTGAGCCTGAGTATGCAAAGCAATCCCCTTACCGATTGTGCTCTCAGACTCTGAATTGACTTTTTTCTTAATACAGGATTTTTTTTAAAAGAAAAATCTTTTCCTCCCCTCTCCTCTTCTTGCCACAAAGGACCACTTTTTCTAGTTCTGTTCCATGAAGAACTTCCACGAATTGTCCTTTTTTAAGGAAATGCAAAATAAAATCCATAGAGATATACTACAACAGGTAAAATGCTTGCCTTGCAAATAGCTGAGCTGTGTTTAATCCCTGGCATCACATATGGTCCCATAGGCACTACCAGGAGCAATATCTGAGCTCAGAGCAAGAAGTAAGCCCTGAGCACAATTGGATGTTGCCCAAATCCAACAAAAAATTTTTGCAAAGTAGGTAAGAGGTTAACTACATAGCAAAAGAACTTTTTTACTGTGAAATATTTCTGATTTGAGGGGCTTTTGCATAAGGGAATGATATGTATCCTATCAGTTACTGCAACACAAGTTATCCAGAGATTTGAATCCATGTTACCAAATTCCAGTCTTCTTCCCTGGAAGATCATTTTGTAAATCCCTACATGATTGAAAAGTTGAATAACCTACAAGCACAGAGTTTTTCACAGAGAAAAGCTCTATTGTTTCAAATGAACTACACAGTTTCTTTTGTGTATATTCATTTCTTGTGCATAATTGCTGTAAAATGAACATCCTCCAGAAACAATATTCCCTTAAAATTATGCTAAGCCGTTATTATATTACATTTCATTGCAAGAAGCTATCTGTGCCCCAGCCTTAATCATTTAGAATTTTAAAACTTTCACCACGGGTGATTTGAAGAGAAATTTACAAATGTGGTTTTAGAGGGGATTAGGAAAATGTTCCAGATTCCACATTGCCTCACACAGAAACCATCTTGTTATAGCAATTAGGACAGTTTCTGAATGAAATGCGAGGAAACAATGACTTTGAAAACAGCTGTATCTTTTAATGAGGAGAGTCATTTTAGAAGAAAAAACTAAGCTTATGTCAAAAAAAAATCCAAAGACTCATTTGTGTTGTTTTTGTTTTCATAATCTTCAGCACTGTTCACAAAAGAAGAAATGTGTGGAGATCATTAGGGGTTTGTCTGTGCTTTCAATGCAGAAGGAACAATTGTGTTCAAATATTCTTATGTCCTAGTGGATCTTTCCCAGTGTTTGTTGGCCTATCATTTATTTCAGTATCGTTATATTGCATTATGACTGGTTATTGTAAAAAGGCCACTGTTATTAATGTTTAATTTTATACTCCAAGAGGTTGCATGTCTTTACATTAAATATATAGGAAAGAATAATTATGATCCATGATTGATTCATAGAATCTGTGCCTCTTGTTCTTAACAGTGTCATATCTGCCCTCATTTTGGATTGTTATAAAAAAGACAAAAAGCATATTATGTTCTCTTTTTATTCACTTTCCAAACCACTTAATGCAAATGTAAGAACAGCTCAGTAACGCAAATGGACACTTTCTGTCAACGCCTCTAAGCCATCAATTAGTACTAACTAGGACACAATTTGCTAACTCAATAGAGCAGCAGGGCTACTTGTTACACATTAAGATTTCCTGAAATTTGGATCATGAGAAAGCTATTTTAGGTGTCAAGAAGGAAACATGGAATCATTCAGCATTTACCAGTCACAGTACAAGAAAGAGTTCTTTCTAGCCTTCAAATTTTTACTCTCAGAAATATGGAGAAATATGTCCTTTCTTTTCCCTTTATATATATATATATATATATATATATATATATATATATATATATATATATATATATATTGTGTGTGTGTGTGTGTGTGTGTCTGTGTAAGAGAGACAGAATTGCCATCAGAGTAAAATTTGTTCCACTTTATTCCCTAACTGGACTTTTTTTTTCTTTCTTACTCCATTGACTGGATTTTAGCTTGTTAAACATAATGTGTGTGTCTGTGTGTGCGTCTCTGTGTTAAAAATGATGAGGAAGAGCCTGTTTAGTCTGCCTACGAAAACAAAGCTCTAGGGTATAAAAATTTTTCAGAGTTTTCACTGCCTTTGCAACATAATATGATCATCATAATCACATTAAGTTAAAAGGCCCAATAGAGCTATGTCTAGGCAGAATTCCACCAGCTGTTTTAAATACTTGTTGATAACAACAGCTCTTTGTAAAACATGAGGAATGGTCTTTCTCAGATACTCCCCACACCCAAGAGGGCCATGTTTCTATCCTGGGCAGCTCTGGTCTGCCTTCTAGTTGAATTCATTCTGCAGCAGTTGAGTCATTGTAGCCTTCAGGGGAGATATTTGAGTCTCAGGCTTCAGGCTCCCACCTGCAGAGGCTCCTTTCCTGCAGAAATCTGGGGAAAGTAGAAGTAAGCAAAACTCTGGCAACCTCACCTCATTGCAAGGGGCTTAGTGAAATTTGTTCTTCTGTACAGCTTTACCTCTTCCCTTTACCTTCCGTTTCCGAAGAGAGGGTTTCTGAGTCATCAATATAGGATAGTCATGGATTTCTTCAGAATCCTCTTGGATTGTTGAATCATTTTATCACGGATTTAGCATTTGTGTCCTTTCCTGAACAGAATCCTAAACTCAAATTGGCAGGCCAATGGTGAATTAGCTTTTGTCCAGCCTAACACATTCTGCAAACTTTGATAAAGATTAACCCATTAAGCATCAAAGAGGAAGCAGAGGTCAGCAGCACCAACCACTCACTCTTCCTCTTCATTGCTGAGATTCAGAGAAGCAGTTTAGTCCCAGATTCTGCCCTGGAAATTAAAATGGGTCACCTACTCACCTGGGGGTAATATTTAGAAGGCCCTAAGAATGACAGATCTCATTTTGAGACCCTTCCGAGGCAGAAAGTTTTCTTTCTTGGTATTTTGTTGTCATTTTGAGGTCTTAGGATGCTGCTTAAGTCTTTTCAGCCATATGGGTCATCTCAAGGGAATCACAGGTGAACACTTTGCTCACACTCCATAGCTCCATTAGACTAGGAAGTTATTACAACACGTAACTGGTATAAGAATGTGCAATTTCCCTTCTCCCTCTCTAGGTGAAGTCCTCAAGCCAGAAAACGTGACTGAAGGTGTATTGCATTAGGGCACAGGAAAGGGCTTCTGTTGGATGCACTGCCTCGGCCTTCAAGAACAATAAGTGCTAAAGATCCAGAGGCCAGAAATATGGCTCAGTGGTAATGCACCTTGTATATGGGAAGCCTTGGGTCTCCAGGTAGCACTGGGACTGAGCAGAGAGACAGGAGTAGCCCTGAGCACCTTTGGATGTGACCCAATTCCAAGAGTAAAGAAAAATTAACGCCCAATAAGAAAAGGGATTTTTTTTAAAGCACAACTATGATTTTTCAATGAGATATAAAAATGCTAACAGTGTAATTTAAATAGCATTAAGCATTGCAGAACAACTCTGATATGAAGTAGCAAGAGCTTAAAATAATTTTTGAGGGAGTTAGTATTTAAAAACAGGAACTAATTTTTTTTTTATTTTTCTTTTAAAAACATGGGACACAGGAGACCTGAGTGCTACTGGGTGTGGTCCCTCAAAAGTTTTAGACCAAAAAAAGTTTTTAATCTAGAAGTTGATTAATACAACTTTTTTCTTGAATTTTCTAGTACTTAAATTTTCTTATCTAATGCTGAAGCTATTATACCCACCTCAAGGTTTATAAGGACTAAATGAAATATATCAAAGCTCAAACACAAATAGCCCTATCCCAGGGCTTAAAGACAATGCCCAGCCTGTCCTCTGTTCTAATAAGATGCTCCTACCAAGACTGTGCAGACAGCTGCTTTCATGTCACAGATGCTGTCTACATGTGTATAATTGTGTATATCACATGACATGTAAATGTTTTTATACATGATTTCAGTGTATGTCTGAAAATTCTTAAAAAGAATAAAAACTGAATCTTATTCCTATCAGTCTCATTTGCCCTATCCTCTTTTGTTTGGAGCTTTGTTTGGGCCCACATCTACCTGTGCTCAAGGATGACTCTAGGTCAGCCTCAGGCAAAGTAGAGTAGGCACCTTCTGGGATCAACTTTACTGAGGCCACCTTTCACTCATTTTTTTTTTTTTGATTTTTGAGCCACACCCAGTGACTAGCTGTAGTTACTCCTGGCTATGTGGTCAGAAATTGCTCCTGGGTTGGGGGACCATATGGAACACCAGGAAATCAAACCGTGGTCCATCCTAGGTTTGCATGTACAAGACAGACGCCCTACCGCTTGCACCACTGCCCCGGCCCCAACCTTTCACTCTTTTAAATAAACTCTATTTATTTGCTCATATATCAAGATGTTCATTCTATTATTATTCTTGGGATACCATAGGGGACATTTTTTATTCAAATTTTGAAGCTAAGTGCTTTTAAAGGTTACCATATATATTTCTGGTTGTAGGATCATTTTTATAGTTGCCATATTACTGCTTCATGTAACTTCACTAAAGCAAACTATACAATAAGTTGGCCATCAATGTTTTGGATGGATGGATATCAGATGGATGGATGAATGGATGGATGGATATTGGATGGATGGATGGATGGATGGATGGATGGATGGATGGATGGATGGATGGATAAAAGGATGGTGGTTGATCTAGTCTGGACACATGCTTCCCTCTGGATCATAGAGTCAAGATTAAAATATTTCTCTTGATCACATAATTGTCAAGTGTTAAGTTTGGACTTGTTTTTTTTTTTATCACATCATGATTAAATTCTATTTTTAAATCATTAATGAGGGCCTAGAAGACAGTAAAGCAGGAAAGAAGTGCTAGTATCACAGGAAATACATTTGCCTTGCTCTCAACTGATATATAAGGACTAAAGTGTTAGTTCAGGGGACTAGAGGACACATTATGTATGCAAGTGTCCCACAGTCCATCCTCAGTATCAGTGATCATTCAAGCTTTGCCAGGAGTAACCTCCCAGCACTGAGTCAGAGCAGCATCCGCCCCGAAAAGATTAATGAATGGTTCCTTTATACTTTCTTTTATTTTTTGGGAGGGGGCACACCTGGAGGTGTTTAGGGGTTAGTCCTGGCTCTGCAGTCAGAAATCGTTTCTGACTCAGGGGACCGTATGGGATGCCTGGGATCAAACCCGCATATGTCCTGGGTCAGCCGTGTGCAAGATCTTACCACTGTGCTACCACTCTGGTCCTCTATACTTTCTTTATTTTAACAACCCACCTGATAACTCTTCAATAAGTTGTTTTTGTCATATTATTTATTACTTAGTTCTTATTCAAGGTAGATTCATTTTCTATTTATACATTAGATTCAAGTCTTTCTGCTTCATTTTCTTTTCATATATATGAATGTTTCCACATTATACTCATTTTCTTTTGAGGATCTCAGGATACTCAGGAACTGAAACTGTAAAACCCATTGCAGTGTTTACTGCAATAAGCTGACATTCAAGTAAAACTTCTCCCAAATGGACACAATTGGTATTTTCCAAAATGTATGTTTAATTACCAAATCCCCTAACAGTTTCTACTCATTCAGACTGCCTGTGCCTGAAAGTATGTACAGTCCAGATTCACTCATTTTTACAGTCAATATTGCTGAGCATCTGACTACCCTAAACCGGCTTTTGTCTCAGAAATGGTGCCTGAATAGTGAGTATGGCCCCTGCCTTCCAAGAGCTAAGAATAGTAAGTGAATCATTAACAAAGGACAAAGGACTGTCTGGAACTGAAAATAACTTTACAACACCAATAACAGGCGAGGGATTATATCTCTCATACAGATCTAAAAGAAAAGGAAACCAAGTAGGGAAATGGGTAAATGATATAAATAGGCAATTTACAGAAGAAGAAATATAATGGAGTAATCTATTTACTTGATGACTCACTACAATAGCTAATCAGATTGGCCAGAATTTTGGATATGGATGGTGTCCAGTACTGGAGAGAATGTTGGGATAGGAGCCCTGTTGGATGGGTAAAAATCAACTGTTTTTGGAAGGGCAATTTCTGGCTATTGGTCGTATGTCTACGCTGAGATGCCAGTCCCATTTCTAGGATGGCTGCTGCAGACATCAGGCATGAGTAGGAAAGGTACTCCTGGCTCACTAAGGAGGGCGAAGGAGGGAAAATGCAAATAAAATATTCAGAATAGTAAATTTGAAACTGTCAGTACCATCGGAAAGCAAATCATTACAAGTGTAGTGTGACACAAGTAACTAATGAAGGAATGATTTCACTCTTATTGGTGTACTACTTCCAATGTGTTAAGAATATGGGAGATTGGGCCAGAGATATGGCAGTTGCCTTGCATGCAAAAAGACGGTGGTTCAAATCCCGGCATCCCATATGGTCCCCCGAACCTGCCAGGAGCGATTTCTGAGCATAGAACCAGGAGTAACCTCTGAGCGCTGCCAGATGTGACCCAAAAACAAAACAAAACAAAAATATATATATAATGTAGAATCTTTAACCTGTTTGATAAATGGGTGCATGGTGCTGTTAGTGATAGAGGGGCTAGGAACTCGGGATGACTGGAGAGGGCCCCTAAAGTGTTACCTCTCTTACCTAGATACCCCCTTTTCATCTTGTTTCACTTTAATGCCACAACAAATCTTTGAAGTCAGTACTATTTGTCTGGGTTTCTAGTTGTGCAAATTCAGAATTAGAAAAAAAATAGGTGGCTCTTAAAAGGTTGCCTAGCTAGATAGTAGCTGAGCCAGTTTCACCCCAATCTGTCATAAGCTCCTGGACCCATAAAATGAATGTTGAGTTCAGGGGGTGGTGACCAGAAGTAACAGCAGACACCCAGCCAAGGACACTGCCAAGACCAATGTTGGTCTTTGAAATAAAGTAGTTTCCTGAAGGAACAAACTATTTCTAAGAACAAAAATTGTTAAAATGTTGTCTAAATCCAACAGGACTATACCAAGAGTCAGAACCTAGAAGTTACAGCAGCCTGTAGTCTTTAGCTACAGACTTTCCAAGAGACTCCAAAAGTCAGCAAGGAATCAGGGCCCTGAGAATGCAGCAGTCCTAGTTTATGCCAGACTCAGAAAACACAAGTCTGACTGGCACCCTGGGGCCTCACTCTGAGACTGCTGCCAAGAGCAGTTCTGCACCTGTGGACTTCAGTCATTCGTGGCTTCGCAGAAGCACTAACAGTCACTCCCTAAGCTCCCCAAAGACACTCCCCACCTTCTGGTGTGACTTCACTTTCCAGCAAGGCATGTAAACCAGCCTCACTTCAAGACTTCAGACACATCACTTAGATTCAACAGTCACTGGGCACCAGATTCTGATTTGAGTGTGACTAACTGGCTTGTGTTGATGGTGCATTTCTTTGCCAGAGTTGGTTCTGGCATATCAAGGGCAATAGCTCCCTTCTTAGGTATCATTCTGCAGTGTGGTACTGGGTGTTATCCTTGAACACTTGGATGTTTTCCATTCTCACTATATTTCAGTGAGTTTTCTAATATCTCCTAATACTCTTCTACTGAAAACCATCTGTGTGTACTGCAAGTCATAACCCTGATCCACATAACCTGGGAACTCTAACAGGCAGGGAAGAAATGTGTACCATCTCATAGTCTCTGCTGGCACCTAATTAAGCTTCACTTGCCTAAAATCAGTTAATCCAGAGAAATAGCACAGGGTTTAAGGCACATGCCTTGTATACAGTCTACTCTGGTTCAGTCACCACCATTACATATGATTCCCCCGGATTCCACCAAGAGTGATTTCCTAAGTGTAAAGACAGGAGCAATGCCTGAACACTGCTGAACTGACAATGAAAATAACCGCCTAATTTTCAAGGAAGAAACATCACTGGCCAAGCAAGTGGAAGCAAAAATAAACAAATGGGACTACAGTAAGAGAAGCTTCTGCACCTCAAAAGAAATGCTAAGATACAAAGACTGCCCATGGGATGGAAGAAAGTGTTCACCCAATACTCAGATTAAAAGGGGTTACTATCTAAAATATATAAGGTACTGGTAGAACTTAGCAAGAAAAAAATCTAACCCCATTTTATAGAGAGAAGAAATAAACAGATATTTTTTTCAAAGAAAGAAATAGGTAGCCAAAAGGCACATGAAAAAATGCTCCATATCACTAATCATTAGGGAGCTGCAAAGCAAAACAATAAGATAATATCTTACACCACAGACAAGAACAACCAGGGCTGGCATGGAGGCAGAGAGAAAGAGATTCTCATTCACTAGTGTTGGGACTATAGACTGATTCAGCCTTTTTGGAAAACAATATGGATATTCTTCAAAAAAAATATTGAGATTCCATTTGATACAGCAGTACTACTCCTAGGAATATACCCTAGGAATACAGAAAAGCCCTCTGCACTCCTATGTTCACCATAGCACTATTTATAATAGCCAGAAGTTGGAAATTATTCAAGTTCTTGAGAACTGATGAGTGGCTAAAGAAACTGTGGTACATCTACACAATGGAATACTACTCAGCTGTAAAAAAAAAAAGTCATGAAAATTGCAGATATATGGATGGATATGGAGATTGTTATGCTGAGTGAAATGAGTCAGAGGGAGAGAGATAGAGAATAATATCACTCATTTGTGGGATATATACATATATATAGTATGGTAATAATATTCAGAGATAATAGAGATGAGGGCTAGGTGGAGCAGTTCGCCATGGTAGGAACATGGTAGGAAGCTTCCCACAAATAGTGAATCAGAGCAGTTAGAGTAGAGAAGGAACCACTATGACAATAATGATTGGAAATGATCACTCCAGAGAGGAACTGGGTGCTTAATAAAGATAGAATGGGGGCCAGAGAGATAACATGGAGGTAAAGCGTTTGCCTATCATGCAGAAGGTCGGTGGTTCGAATCCCGGCATCCCATATGGTCCCCTGAGCATGCCAGGAGCAATTTTTGAGCGTAGAGCCAGGAGTAACCCCTGAGCACTGCCGGGTGTGACCCAAAAACAAAACAAAACAAAAAAAGATAGAATGATATGCACAGTGTCCCTTCATTAACAATTGTGCAAACCATAGTGTCTAAAAGAAAAAAAGGGTGGAGAGAGAGGAAGAAAGAGAAAGAGAAGTAAAATGCCTGCCCCAGAGGCAGGCATAGGGGGAGGATGGGAGGGAAATTGGAGACATTGGTGGTGGGAAATGTGTACGAGTGAAAGATGGTATACATTGTAAGACTAAAACTTAATTATAAATAATTTCATAACAACATTTTTAAATAAAAGGAAAAATTTAAAAATAAGAGCATAAATGCCCAGATGCATAGAGGATGGTATTCGCTAACACCACGCCCCAATTTCCCCAGTGACTTCTCTATGAGAATGCAAAAGAAGAATGTAACCCAAAGTAGAGGAGTTGGGGAGGAGAAGGTCTCTTTCCAGTCCCTTAAGTGCTGTAATCACACAGATGCCGGCCAGAGACATGGTTGGGACAGAGTTCATTTGGAGTTCATGCAGACTGTTGGGTTCTTCAAGCCCATTCATCAACTGAGGTGATTCTCAAAGGTCAGCCTACCAAGAAAATTCTTGGTATTATAAGTTGACTGGCAGAAGAGGGAGGGTCAAAGTTTATGAGAACTCCCCTCCAACCCCCACCTCCAAAGTCCCATCTTCCCAGAAAGCTTTGGAAAAGCCTCAGCAGCAGCAGGGATGAGAAAGGCTGGTCTGAGATTCACCAATGGAGTCAGAAAAGGCATTGAGGGCTTCCAGATTCTCTAGGTCTCCATCATGGAAATTAGACAGGGAATTCTCTTCCTTTATGGCATGAACAAAATTTAATTTAGGCACAAATATAGGTCATGAGACCAACGAAAGACTGAGCAAGGGGCTTTTATCTTCTAGGAGGGAACTTGATGCACTTTTAGGCTAGATAGATTCTGGGTGGTGAAGGGAAAAGGGAGGAGGAACAGAAACGGTTAAATCTGGCGGCAAGGGCTGGAGGCAGGCTGGGTGTGTGCAGAAGGTTCCAGTTGGATACCACATAGACCTTCTGCACTGTTGAGAGGGAACTCCCTTTTTAGCACCTAGTAAAGTGTAGCTCCCAAGCCAAAAATTAAATTAATTAAGTTTAGCAAGTTGTGCTGCATTGGAAATCAAGTTTCAGATAAAAAAGATTGTCTACTGTTGGCTGTGATCTAGCTAGGGGAGGCATATCTTTTGCAGAGAGAGAGGTACAGGGGCCATTAGGGCCACGCCCAGCTGTGTCCGGGTTTACCCCTGACTCTGTGTTCAACAATCCTCCTGGTGGTGCTGAAGGAACCTTATACAGTGCCAGGATTGAACCAGAGTCGGCCATGTATAAGGCAAGATCTCACCCTTGTACTATCACTCAGGCTCAGAAAGCTTAGTTTTAAAGGGCTCAGTACACTTTGCCTGCCTCTAGAGTCTCCAGGGGTCCTCAAACTTTTTAAAACAGGGGGCCAGTTCACTGTCCCTCAGACCATTGGAGGGTCTGACTATAGTAAAAACAAAACTTATGAAAGAATTCTTATGCACACTGCATATATCTTATTTTGCAATGAAGAAACAAAACAGATACAAATACAATATGTGGCCCGCGGGCCATAGTTTGAGGACCACTGCTAGACCCTGTATGCAGTACCAATCCTACAGGATGGCTCAGGTCAGCCAATTTGGGTAACCAGAGGCAAGGAGGAACCCTAGTGAAGGCATCATAGATTTCCTGATGTTTTGAGACCACTAGAAAAGATATTGTCTGTCTCAGGCCCTGAGCCCATCTTGATATCATCCTAACACCTGGCATTTCTCCAGGAACCCCTCTCCCTGCTTTCTCACCAACTCAAGACCTGGGGGCTTCCACTCCCAACCCCTGGGAAAATCCAGACAGGGAAGCATAGGCTGGGGCAGGCAGGAAGCACAGAAGCTCAGGAGAGAATGGGCCCTTCTTCCTATCTGTGGCTGAATCAGGCTGAGTGTAAACAGGAGGCCGGTGAGGCCGGGAATTCCTGAAGAAGGTCTTTCTTTGCAGAGAGAAGGAAGGGATATCCTGACATTGATAGCGGGGATGGACCCAGCGTCACATCTTTTCCAGATTTGCAATAGGAAGGGCCGGGTTTGGGCTTTGTTCTGTAAGCCTGAGAGTCAGGACACTGCTATTTCTGAATATAGACCCCAACCCCCGCTAGGCAGAAGGAAATAGCTGTATATATGAACCCCTACCATCCGGGTCCCCAGAGGCCCAACTCAGTGTATATCTAGCACCCCATGATCCAGTGTGTATGTGACCTCCACACTGAAATAAGTGTGACATCTACCATACACAAGGGTGCCACTCCAGCACATGTATGGACATCCTAATTGAAGAATGTGTTCCAGCAAGTTCTCCACCATATGTGGGACCCCGATTACCACAGCCATAGTAGCAAAAAATAACTAAATAAACAAAAATCAATAGATAGGGAACAAAGAGATAGTTTACAATGGGTAACATAGCCTTGCACTTGGCTGACCTGATTTAGAGCCTAGGCATCCCATATAGTCCTTCAAGTATTGCCAGGATGTGTGACCCAAAACAAAAAAACTAATTAAATAAGTACATATGTAGATTAAAAGAAGAGAAAAGAAATGAAAACAAGGAAATCAAGGGACTAGAGCCATAGAACAACAGGTAGGGCGCTTGCTTTGCAGGTGGCTGAATGGAATTTGACCTCGCCAGGAGTAATCCATAAGGGCAAAGCCAGGAGTAAGCCCAGAGCAGGTGGGGTGTGGCCATCACAAAACAAAACAAAACAAGGAAATCAGTAAGGAGGAAGACTTGAGACTCACTCAAGTCTCAATGGCACTTGTGCCATTCTAGGTGATTAACATGGCTGGAAGGGGCAGATAGTGTGGCATTTATTGAACAGCTCAGCCTTGACCTCAAGTTCTCAAGCCTCAGGTGACTTGGTAGCAGCAGGAAAGGGACCCTCGAGGTATCTCCAAGGTGCAGCTCCAGTGGGAAGAGGTGGCACTGAGTGGCACTAACTCTCCTAGGTGGCATTGAGGCCGACAATGAGGCAAAACTTTCCATCACTCCCTCCTCCTGCTCTTCCATCTTTCTCTAGTCTAGGCCCTTATTCTCTCCACTCTTCTCTTTTGCATCCCTCTTTCTATCATCTTCTTTCTATTCTTTTCTTATAAGTTGAGCAGGAACTTGTTTACTGAGGAACTTGTGCTCAGGGCCTGTGGTGGCTGAGGCCAGACTTGGGCTCACCAGATGTCCGCAGACATTTCTTTAACCCTGGGAGCCTCCTGTACTCTGTGCTCTGAAAAAGCAAGGAGCATCTGTTCGCACACATCCCTCTCTCACTCTCTCTTGTTTGAGGACCACCTAGACCTGCAGTGCCTCCCCTCAGTGCTTTACTGGGTCACAGAGTCAGCACCCGTTCCTGTTTCTATTGGAAAGCCCAAATGTGGTCATCACAGGAGGAGGATTGGAAATACACCCCATTGAAGACTGTGGTGGCCCAGAGCATGGAACAAGGGTCTTGAGGGATGAAGCCCCAGGTTTCACCAGCTGCTTCCCAGAGTTTCAGAAACCTTTGTGTGTGGGGTTCAGCTGAGTACTGTTCAAGAGGCCCATAAACTGTCATTTCTGTCACCCCCAACTCCCACCCTCGGGGACCCCTCATAACTGTCCGTTTCTGTCACCCCCAACTCCCACCCTTGGGCCCCTCCATTGCATTCTCTCAGGGAGAAACACTTTGTTAGGAGTGGAGTGACATCCCAGGGCAGGGCCAGGGGAAGTCTGGGGTATCTCCCTTTCCTGATCACTGGTTCTCGCTTCACATTTCCTGGAACTACTTTTGGTTTCTGTAGGGTCAGCACAATTGCCCTGCTAATGTCTCGAGATGAGGAACTCAGCAGCACTATCTCTCCTGCACCTCTCTGTTTGTGGGGAACAGTGCTGAGGACAACCCAAAATTTCTGAGGGAAGATGCACTCAGTATCTCCCCTCAAGTTAAGGAAAAATGTCAAGGTCAGTCTCTGAGCCTGGTGGTGCCCTGGCCACATGGTTAGCAGCTCAGAGGCCACCCCTAAAAACTAACAGGGCCTGAAGGTCAGAGCTGGGCACCCTCAGGAGGCAACAGGGAGAGGGTAGCAACCCTGGCCAAGCCAGAATTCATATCACCAAGTGAAACCCAAAAACTGAAGCGGCCTTGCCCCACCCTTCTTCCCCCTCACTCCCCCTCTGCCCCCTATGCAGGTATTGGGCCCCAGCCCCCACATTTCAGGGCTGTCCCCTGGGGCAGGATGACTTAGTGCTTCCACAGACAGGCTGAAATCAAACTTTATGTCAAAAACAGCTGGAGCTTGGGGCCTCCACACTTGCTTAGATTTCACCCTATTGTGGTTTTGGATTAGCAGTAAGAGGCAGATCAGATGTTGTAGCCAGGGATGGGCTGTCCCCAGGGACCAGCCCTCAGTCCTGCCCTTTCCAGCTCCCCAAACCCAGACTTCTCCCTCCCCTTCCCCCATGACTTTCCCTTCACCTGTCTCCTCTTTCTTTCCCCCAACTCTGTGTCCTCTTTCCCTCTGCCCTTCTCTCCTTTCCCCTTAGGTCCTCTTTCTTCTCCCCTTCTCCTGTCCCTCTCTCCTTTCCTTTTCTCCCCTTTCTTCTCCCCTGCACCTCACCCCTCTCCTTTTCTCTCTTTCTCCCTCCCTTTCCCCTTTCTCTCTTCCTTTTCTGTTCTCCCCTTTTCCTCTTCTTCCTCTTTCTAGCCTCTTTCCTTTCCCTCCCCTCTCCCCTTCTCTCTTCCCCCCTCTTTTTCCTTCAGTAGAACCAACATGTGAAGCCCTTAGAGGACTCTGAGAGATAATAAACAAACCACTTAGCAGCAGAAACAGGAGGCAGAGTTGAATGGAACAGTTGTGTCCTTCAGCCCAAACAGTGCCAATGGGTCATGAGTAGGATTATCAGGAGGGAGCACTGGGGGTGATGCGGGGGGGGGGGGGGGGGGGGGAACACTGGTTTGTAGCTGGGATCCCTGATAGGGAGAGAAGCAGGTAGCACACCCTCGATTTGAAATAGGGGTGGGAGGAGAGTTGGGAGCTGCCCTTTGCCAGCACCCACACATGGGAAGGGAACATGAGAGAGAGAGAGAGAGATAGAGAGAGATGAGAGAAGAGAGAGATGAGAGATGGAGAAGAGAAGAGAGAGAGAGAGAGAGAAAGAGAGAGAGACCACCTGGAAAAGTGTTCCAGTGCCTGACCTGGAGGGGAGGAGGCTGCGCTGCTGAGCAAGAACCCTTGGTTGTTTCTCTGGGCTCAGTTGGTCCATAAATTCACTTTCCATCAGATGTGGCCACCTTGTCAGTAACGAAACGAAGGGCTTGTTGCTACCATCCCACAGGGTGGAATTTTTCTCATGGCTAACAGCAGCTCATAAATGGAAGAGGGGGGATGTAGAGTGTCTTGGAGGTTCCTCCAGCAGTGCCTAAGGAGAGTCCCTCATACTCTGGTTGGAGGCTACGCCTGAGTTCAACCCCCAACCAATGTGACCCAGGGCTCAGGGCATAAGTGAGTCCTGTTAGGGTCAGTTACTGGAAAAATCCAAGTGACCCCCCACAGTCTGTTTCTTTTTGTGCCTGTAACTTCCTTGGCTTTTTGTTTCTTCCCTAGGGGATGAGAGGAGATGTATTTTAAAGAGTACATCCTAGAGTTTCCTTCCTAGAAAGAAACCTCCTCACTACTTTGGAAAGGGAAAGTCTGGCAAGACTGGGGGGAGGAGGGGAGAAGGTTTTTGTGTGTGCTCCCTTTGGTCAGGGCGGACACATGCTTTGGGTGTCACCAAAAGGGCAGAGGTTCCCCTGTTTCTTAGCAGACAACTTGCCCCTCCCCAGTGGAGCCCTAGGCAGAATACACTCTGAGAACCCCTTGGGTCTTGTAAGAGCTGATTTCCTGGTGCCTGATGGCCAGTTCACCCTTCCTTCCTCCAGAGAACTGCAGATGCATTTGGTGATCCCTTCAATTGCTATAGAAGATACCTAATGTCTTAGAGGAGAAGGATGATGCAAAAAATAGTGGTTTTGCTGGAAGGGAAGCTGCCCCTTCCCATTACTAACTCCCTCATCTGGTCCTGGGGTCAAATAAATTCATTTCTTAGCCTTGCTGGGAGTCCTGGGTGTCCTAGGATGGTGGGCAAAGAAGGCTCCCTTGCCCTGAGTGATGTCCTACACAGAATGGGAGTCAGGACCCCCATGATGCACGAAGAGGTGCCCAGATGCATATGACCTGCCACCTCTTTCTCCCAAGAGCTCCAGGCTGGGTGTTGCCTTCTGAGGAAATGGCAAACACTATCCACAGCTGGCCAGCTCTGGGGGTTGAAGCCTGGCACAGTGACCCAATGCACCACTCTGCTCGTTGTCCCAGCTCTGTCCCGTGGAAGCAGCAGAGGAGAGCCAGTGCAAGGTCATCATGCAGAGCTTTTGTCCCAAGGCAAGCAGAAAAATCCAGCATTTCACCCACACCTGAAGGAGGTTTTATGGAAAATAAAGTGACTTCGTCAGACAGAAATGGATAGAGTAAGAGCTGATTTGTTTATTTGCTTTGTACTTTATTTTATTTGGGGTTTTTGAAGGTCACATCTGGCAATGTTTAAAGTCACTCCCTGCAGGTCTTGGGGGACCATATGTGGTGCAGAAATCAAACCTGGGTTGCTTGAATGTAAGGCAAACTTCTTACCTGCTTCTGGCTCCCTGTTTGCTTTTAAAATATTGTGTGGGATCCACCCACCATCACCCTAATCTCACACACACACACACACACACACCACACACACACACACACACAAATCTGAAGATGGGGGGTAAGAACATGGAGTCCCTGGGTATCAAACTCAGGCCCAGTACTTGCAAGGCATATGCTCTACCCCTGTGCTCTTGGGGTGTGTAAAGCGACCTAGATTGCACCCTTGTATCTTAAGTCAACTGGCTCTCCTCTTCGTTCCTCCTCATTCTCACCCTGTCTCCCAAGCTTGCTCAGATGTTTTTGAGCTGCCTAGAAGCTTCCTTGATGGATGTCATGCCACTGTGTCCCTCACCAGTCACTTGCAAGGGAACAAAGGGCTGGGGCCTCTCCAGCCTTGACATAGCCATACTTCTTCTTAACAATGTGTCTTTAGTTACTTTTTACCTGACATCCACATTTTACTGGGCACCTTGCATTTGCCTGGGCTAAACTGCCATGACCCTGGATGTCTGGAGATGCCAGGCATCAGCAAGAGGAGGAAAGGGTGGAGCAGGGGCTGAAGAGAGAAGTTCCCATATGCCTGGAGTAACTATATATCCAGGAGCCTTCAAATCAGGATCCTCTAGAGTAGGATGCCCCTGATGGAAGAGGGATCTCCTTAGGGTTAGATCACCCTACTCACTGGCCCTGGTAACTGAGCTTTGGACCCCTTCTTTCTCCCATACACCAGCAACACTCCTCTGCCTGAGACCCAGTCTGTATTCATGAGTGCTAAGTTGAACATGTACACTGTTGATGGGCTCTCACAATCAGTACACAAAGGTTCCCTAGCTTTCCCCCATCTGTCTCAGGGTGAGGAGAGGCACAGCCAGGATCTCACAAGGTCAGTGGACACATTTCTAGCTGCTCCTTTTGTTGTGTTAGCATATGGCCAACCCCTTCACTCAGCACAGAATTATAGATCCCACCTCCTTCCCTTCTCCTCTTCTTTTTCCTCCTTTCTCCTTCTCCTCCTCTTCCTTCTCCTCTCCCTTTTTCTACCATTCCAGTGGTGCTCAAGGTTTGCCAGGATCAAACCCATGCAAGGCAAACTCCCCACACACAGTATGATCACTCTGGCTCCCTTTTTTCTTTTCTTTTTTGGTTTTTTGGGCCATTGCTCAATAGTTTACTCCTGATTCTGCACTCAGGGATCACTCCTAGTGCTGGTTGGGTGACCATCAGGGTCGGCTGCATGCATAGCAAGAGCCATATCCACTGTAATATCTCTCTGGCCCCCCACTTTGTCTTGACTATGGAGTATCAACATAGGATGCACTGAATGTTGCAGAGAGACAGGAGAAGAGCATTTGCAGATACAACCTGTGGACTGTCAGAGGAAGTGACAATTGGAAACTTTCAGTCATAGTTTATTCTTTCAGGCTCTCTTTGTCATCAATTGTGTCATGGACAGAACCAACTGATGCTGGCCAAAATCAGTCCTACTGAGTATAATCAGGGCGCATCTGCTGCTTACCCCCCTCCATGCTGGTTTCTTTGCCTTGTGCACAGAATATAATCCCACACAACACAAACCCTGTCACAGGAGAGGTGAGTATGGCTCCATTCATAGCATCTCCCCTTTGGAACAACAGCTCAATTCTCTCAGCCATGTCCCCATATGTCATCCCAAGCCCTTTGTTCACAAGGGTGAACAAGTCAGGAGAGTCCAGGTTGTGCTGTATTGAACTGACCTTTGTGGAGGGGAACAAAAGCACATGTGAAGGAAAGGGATGTGCCCATGGACTAGAGAGATAAGCACAGCGTGAGAACATGCTTGCCTTGCCAGTGCCGGACTCGGGTTCAATACCTGGCTCCCCCGTACAGTCCCCCAGTCCCCCACCAGGAGTGATCCTGAGCACAAAGCCATAACCAAGCCCTGAGGACTTCCAGACCCCCCAAAACAAAGAAACAAACAAAGGGCTGGAGAGATAGCATTGAGATAAGGTGTTTGCCTTGCATGCATAAGGACAGTGGGTTCGAATCCTGGCATCCCATGTGTCCCACCAGGCCTGCCAGAAGCGATTTCTGAGCGTTAGCACCAGGAGTAAACCCCTAGAGTTGCTGCTGGGAGTGACCCCAAAACACAAACAAACAAACAAAAAAGAAACAAATAAAAACCAGGATGTGCCTAATTGGTAGATGGGGCTACATGCTTTAAGGGAGCTAAAACAGAACATTGGAAACTGAGGGAGGCTAGAAGGTGGCCAGAGAGGCATTTCTGTGGAGGCGACTGAGGGGCTCAGTGCAAGAAGCCCAGCTTGAGAAGTGAGCGGAGGAGGGTTGTGGCCTTGTGTTTTTAGGACACACATGTGGATGCGGGGCAAAGGTTGGAGTGAAGCCAACAGTGTGAAGCAAGCCTCAGGCTGCTGTGGGGAGCCTGTGAGCTGTTGACATTTGATGGGAAGCTGAAAGCTGAGGCTTGAAAACCTGAGAGTGTCTTGTTTTCATACTTGTTTAAAGGTAACTCTGGCAGTTGGCAGGAGATTCAACAGTTGGATGGGAATACACACAGGATTGGGCAGGGGAGGACACTGGAGCCAGAGCTGATGAGACCTTGCAGATGGTAGGGATGTGGAAGCAGAGCCAGAGAGGAATTCAGGAGGACTCGGTGAGGTCAACATGCCAATCCAAGTTGGCCAGTAATGGAAAAAGAAATAAGACTTTCTTTGTGGTTTTTCTAAAAGATCTTTTTATGAAGTGATGGGGGGTGTACAGAGACCCTGAAATTGTGGTGCCTTCACTGCCCTGTCTTTTGCCTAGAGGCGGTAGGATAGACAGGGGGTGACACAGCAATCAGAAGCTGCAGTCCACCGGCTGCTGTCTTTGACACGAATATTTACTGGAATCTGATCAAGCTTGAGAAGGTCGGAGGGTTAATTTTGCCCCTGAAGAGAGGCATTATGCCCCGGTCATGTGTCTAAGAATTCAGAGTATGTTGAGAGCACTCCTGGCGTCCAGTCTGGGTGGAAAGAACCAAAAAACTATGACGAAAGTAGGAATTGGTCTGCTCTCCCCAGTTATGGCAGACACCCCCATTCCCACACCGACAGGGGCCAAGGCCTGCTCCAAGAAGTCCCCAGTGAGGAAGCTCTGCCCCAAGTGAGGCCTCTGAGGCCTCTTGCTTTGATCCTTCAGGATTCCCTATTACCCATTGCCAAGTAGGACAATTCTGATTCTTATTTTGAACTCTCTCTCTTTGTCAGATGATTTCGGGAACTAGAAAATCTGAGAGTGTTATGCACTTACAAAGCTGTTGATGAGAGTTTCAAGCAAATTCCCACCACAAAACCCACCATCAATGATGCCAAGCTATTTTCCCTCCTTAGCAAACACATTAACATTTAAAACATATTATTATAGTTTGCCGTCACAGGATTACAGTATTGTTGGAAAGTTTTTTGCTTTTTTTATGCGTGTCAAATTGAGACAGGGCTGAAACAATTGAAAAACATCTTCAGAGGAAAATCTTGATGGGCTTTATGAGTTGCATGAAATCTCCTCACCAAAGACCTATGGAATCCTAACCTCCTTACTCCCCAGGAATTCTAGCACTCTGGGTTACAATTTGACTCAGAAAATAGTCGTTGGGTTAGTTATGTTCAATGAGTTTGACTGGGGAAGGCCAACTCTGTACTGGTAGCTTTTGTCCCAGCTAGAGAGCCAGATGAGGAGATAAAGGAAGAATGCCTTGTAGAGACTGAGGCTGGAGATATGTACTTACCTACCAAAGGGTCCCAAATATTGACATCTCTCAGAAACTATACAGAAACAAGGAGAAATTTCAATGAAAGCATGCTGCTAAAGCCAATTAGATATTGGACATCTGGTCTCTAGCACTGTGATTTAAGACATTTCTGTTATTAAAGACATTTCTTGAGTTTGATAATCTATTATATTAGCCATAGTAAACGAATAGAGCAGACACTAAAGCCCAGTTTAGTCTTTCATCACTGTTCCTGAAGGGAAAGAGAAGGGCAGGTTGGGCCTCTCTGAATTCCCTTACAATCCACCTAAGACTCTCTTCCTGCAGAGCCATCTGCCCTGGGGGGAATCCACTCCAGGTTCTGGTTTAAATGTTAGTTGGTAATTAAAAATTTAAAAGCATGAACAAGGCCAGAGAAATAGCATGGAGGTAGGGCATTTGCCTTGCATGCAGAAGGACAGTGGCATACTATATGGTCCCCCTAGCCTGCCAAGGAGCAATTTCTGAGTGTAGAGCCAGGAGTAACCCTTGAGTGCTGCTGGGTGTGACCCAAAAACCAAAAATAAATAAATAAAAAGCATGAACAGTGGCTATTTAAAAGAACAAGAAAAAAGAGCCTGTAAAGCTCTGGGCAGGGCTGATTGAACAAACAATGGACACGGGCTCCAGTTCATTCCCTAAGTGGAAAAAAGCACACAGAAGCACGGAAACCTGGAAAAGAAATGTCCACGCAGGAAGTCGAGGTGGGGGCTCCCACCTAGCATGTTGCTAAGCAGCATCAGGCAGGACTTGTCACCCTCCTTGCCTGTGAATCTACACCTAGCAGCCCCAAGACTGTGCCTTGAATTTCACTGAGCTATAGCTGCTGCTGAAAAGACATTGATCACTGAGACATCTTTTCCATCCATGTCTTCTAAACTCAGAAGAAGTGGCAGGAGTACTTAGTGGGTTTCAGGTTCAGCCCCCTGGTCAAGTTGTGCAGTACTGGAAGAAAACTACCTTGCCCAATTAGTTTTCATAAGGAAAGGCGGCCTTCTCTCTCCAATCTTGTGAGTTTGCTTAAACAAAAAAGTTGCCCCAGGTAGACAGTTTTGTCCTAAATGACAGCAGCTGCCCTACCAGCCCGCAGGGGTTAGCTCTGTTCAGATATTAGAACCAGCTGCTTAGAATCATTCTTTTCTAAATGAGAGGCCTGGAGAAGAGTTCCCTGCAAATCTCAGAAAGTCTCAAGCTCCCTTGGATTGAGAGATTGGTCCTGAGTCTACCATATATAATCTGTAGGGAAATGGTTAATCCTATTGACTCTACCCCTTGGAAAGTTCAAAGAGGAGTCTGATAAGGCACAGACCTCAAGTAAGAACCCCTCTAGGCTAGGATGGTGACTTCTCAGGACCTTTTTCTTGCACAAGGAAAAAGTGGCTATAATATCATCAGTGGCTTATTGACTCTACAGAGATTTCTGGTGAGGGGTATTGCTGCTGGATGGGAACACGTTTCTCTCAAGAAATTCTTCCAAATAAACTCCAATCCAACTGTGTCAGAAATGGAGGCCATCAGGGAGGTCTGAGCTTGGTGTGGTTGTTGAGTCCTTGAGCTGCAGGGGGATTGGGGAGGGTGGGGACATGGCTTAGCCTGGCTCCTTCTATCTCTCCTCCCCAATGTTCCTCTTTAAAAATCTGTTTGTGTGTTTCCCTGCTGATGTGTTCTTTTCCTACCATGGGTCAGGCAGCTCTATTTTTGAGTATTTGGGCAGGCACCATGGCTGCAGGAGTGTAGCCAAATCAAACAGAGCTTTATCTGCCCCCATGGACTTGTAACCATTGCTTATCTTACTGCCCCAACCTTGTCTCTCCCAGAAAATAAGTCCTGTCTTCATATCCTGAAAGGGGGTGGGAGGAGGAGGAGGAGGAGGAGAACAAAAAGGAGGAGGAGGAGGAGGAAAAGGGGGTGGAAGAGAAGGAAGAAGAAGGGGGGTGAGAACAAGGAGAACAAGAAGAAGCAAAGAAAGAAGGAGGAGGAAGGAGAAGAAGAAAGTGCAAGAAGGGGACAGCAGGCATAAGGAGCCTGGGAGGGAGAGTTCAGTTAGGTCTTAGAAACCTAGATTTATGTCATCTCCTAAAAATGAGCTATTTTTCCTGGGTTCTCTTTTGGGGAATTCTTACGCGCAGGATTAATTTATGACTAGCTCCCAAACAAAAACAGTCGCTAAGCTGCACACCCCATAAAGTCTCCATTTAGCTTCTCCTCTAGTTGCTGCCCCACCTGGCAAGCAGAGGGAGGCTGGCTTGGCTCCTGGAGTGTTTTTCTGAGGCCTCTGCAGGCCACTCTCTCCCCTGGGCTGTGAAACTGGTTCTTTCCATGATTGTGGCCTTCAAATGATACTCCACAGACCCCACCAGCACCCACAATCTTCACAGTTCTTGTCTGTTCCTTGCCCTTCATTGACCAACCAGTTGGAGGCTGTGAAAATTGACTGGTGCGAAGCCCTGAAGAACCTCTGAGGAGAACTGGCCTCCTTGGAGGTAAATCCCAAGGGAAAAGATGCAGAGGAGTTAAACATGGTCTGCAATCGCCTGTTCTAAGGTCCTCTTCTCACACACGAGAAAGCTGAAGGGGAAGTTTGAAGTCTGGTCCTCAGTTGTTACATCCAAGTTTTGATTCAAGTTTTCAGATATTGTTATGCCAAAGAACCTCAGGGACACTGGGTTCTTGGAGCTGGGCCATTTCTGATGGAGGCTATAAGGTTTGGTTGACATTCAGCTACTGTAGTTCATGCAAAAAGGGGAATCTGTCTCCACTCTCATCCCATCCCATTCAATGTTCTGAGAATATCACAGAGGTATCAGCCAGGACTGGACTACCTAGGAGGTATTAGGAGCCATTCTTTTCTTTTTGGAGCTTGGTGGAGAATTCAGGCTGTTTTTCTGGAAGATGGCAGTGGTGGTGGGGGGGAGGAGAAGCTGAATTTTCTCTGTCTCGTATTTTTATTTTGTATTCATTTTTCTGTATTTTTAAATATATTATCTGGTCAGTCTTAGAAATATTACCTTCGGGGCCGGGCGGTGGCGCTAGAGGTAAGGTGCCTACCTTGCCTGCGCTAGCCTAGGACGGACCGCGGTTCGATCCCCCAGCGTCCCATATGGTCCCCCAAGCCAGGAGCGACTTCTGAGCGCATAACCAGGATTAACCCCTGAGCGTCACCGGGTGTGGCCCCCCCCAAAAAAAAGAAAGAAAGAAAGAAATATTACCTTCATATTGAAAAGCATTCTGGAAACTGGTTTGCCTAGTCATCTACTTTAGTTTGCAGAATACAGGTGTTAAATTCTAGGAAAAAAATTCTTCCTAAGAAAATCTAAAGACTGCCTAGGAACACAAAAACACAA